>NC_087214.1:74178613-74273076 GCF_015104395.2 Macrobrachium nipponense
TCTTTGCTGCAAGGGAACCTCAAGCGCCTTCCAGATCTCCCTCTCCTCCTTATGAAGAGGAAAGAGAGGCGTCGACCAAGAAGATCCTGTTAAATCTACAGGAGCAGTTAGCTTCTTTGGTGGGAGTCCTATCCAAAGAGCCTCCTCGTAGAAAGGACAACAAGCTGCCTATCAAGAGGTCTAGACACCGATCTCCTGCCAGGCACAACGAACCCTCCAGGGAAGATGTTGCACAGGCGGCCATCTCTGTTGGGAACGAAGCACTGGACAGGCGAGAGGAAGAAGATGAAGCGCCAGCCAGGCACCAGGCAACACCTGAAAGTGATTCGCTTTACAAGAGAGAAGTTTTCGCAGGGCGTGAAGAGCCAACCAGGCGCAAGGCGCCAGATTACAACCAGGATCCTTCCAGGCGCCAGACGCCAACCAGGCGCGAGGCGCCAGCCAGGCGCGAAGAGCCTCACAGGCACCAGGCGCCAGTTAGACAAGATTCGCCAGTGATTAGACATAGGGAGGCGATGTCACTTAGTCCCTCACCTATGAGAAGTCCTTCGCCTTCGGAAAGAGTGAGGTCGAAAGAAGGAACATGCGATAAAAGGGATTGTTGTCCTTCTGACCCTCTCGAGCTAGAGGAAGTGTCAGAAGATGAGGCTCCAAGTAAAGAAGGACTATCGAATTATAAGGTTCTAACGGCACTCCTTCTTAAAGAATATGGAGATTCTCTGACCCCAGCCACTCCGCCTTCTCCGCGCGCTCTCTTTTCGAGTGCTAAAGCTCTGTAGTCGTTGTCCTTCCTTAAAATGAGACCGGCCATCTCAATGAAGAGGGCCCTCCAGTCTCTCGGTTCCTGGATACAATCAAAGAAGTAACTGGGGAGGACGGTGTTTTGTATGCCTCCTGCCAGACTGACGGGCAGAAGAGGCATATGGTACGAGACAGGAGAGAACATGGGACTGTCTCTTCCTGCTTCGGCGGAATCTGACTTCTCAAGTCTAGTAGACTCATCGAGGAGGCATGCCTTAAACTTGGCTCGAGCGACATGGGGCCTTTCTGAATTGGATCACCTTCTCAAGGGGCTTTTCCATGTCTTGGAAGTGTTCAATTTCCTGGATTGGTCCCTTGGGGTTTTGGCCAAAAAGACCCATGACGCAGAAAGCCTAAACCCAGAAGTTTTGCTGAGCATCCTGGCATGCATAGATAAAGCGGTTCAGGATGGTTCGGGAGAAGTCACCTCTCTCTTTGGAGCAGGAATTTAAAAAAGAGAGCGGTTTTCAGTTCATTCTTGACTAAAGCCGTCTCTCCCGTCGCAGAAGAGCCGCCCATTTAAACTTTTCGGCTCCATTATTAGAGCATTTGTTCCCTTCTCATTTTAGTGAATGGAATAATTTCACATTCTCTAACTTGAAGAAGGGCGACTCAGGATTCTTCCTCATGCAAATCCTTCTAAAGACAAGAAGACCTGTGGTCATTGAAGAAAAAAAAGGGGCTCATACATCGCAACAGCCCTTTCGAGGAGGCCCTTCCTTCTAGAGCAACCTCCAAAAGGAAAGCTTACGGAAAAAGCGAGGAAGAGCTTCCTTCCGACCCTTTAATTTAAAAAGGGTAAATGAGATTCGAGATCCTGCAAACACCAGTAGGTGCCAGGCTAACAGGAATTTGCGGAAGCCTGGGCACGGATAGGAGCCGACTACCTGGTCTCTTGTCAGTCATCAAAAGAAGGGATATTACATCCCCTTCAAGGACAGTCCTCCCCTGACGTCAAACAACCGAGGAACTGTCGCCAGATACAAGGACCCTGTACTGAGGGATACTCTTTGACAAATGGTGGAACAAATGTGGGACAAGAGGGCAATCGAACTAGTACTGGATCACAACTCCCCGGGGTTTTACAATCGCCTTTTTCTAGTCGCGAAGGCTTCGGGGGGATGGAGACCAGTCCTAGATGTAAGTGCACTGAACAGATTTGTGGAGAAGGAGAAGTTCAGTATGGAAACGTCTGCATCAGTCCTTTTAGCCCTACGCCAAGGAGACTGGATGGTATCTCTTGATCTTCAGGATGCCTATTTCCACGTCCCGATTCATCCTTCGTCGAAGAAGTACCTTCGTTTCATGATGGAGGGAAGGATCTATCAGTTCAGGGCCTTGTGTTTGGCCTGTTCCACAGCTCCTCAGGTTTTCACCAAGCCTGATGAAGAATGTGGCAAAATATCTGCACCTAAAGGGAATAAACATCTCCCTCTACCTAGACGACTGGCTCATCAGAGCCAGATCGCAGAGACAGTGTTTGGAGGACCTTACAACGACACTAGACCTTATAAGGTCACTAGGATTAATCGTAAACCTCAAGAAATCTCAGATGATCCCCAGCCAGAACATGGTTTATCTGGGGATTCGGATGGATTCTCGGGGTTTTCGAGTTTTTCCTTCTCAAGAGAGAATCACAAAAGGTTGCGGAAAAGTCTCCAGCTTCTTAGGGAAGGAGCGCAGTTCAGCGAAGGAATGGTTGAGCCTTCTGGGGACCCTTTCCTCGCTGGAACAGTTCTTTCCTCTAGGAAGACTTCATCTCCGTCCCCTATAATTCTTCCTAAAAAGGGTTTGGAACTGGAAGACAGGACAGCTCACCGACACATTTCCGATTCCTCTAGAGGTGAAAGATCACTTAAAGTGGTGGTTGCCCCCTCTAGAGGAAAACAGAGGTGTGTCCCTGGAAATTCGGAACCCAAACCAAGTATTGTATTCCGACGCGTCGGAGACGGGGTGGGGAGCAACCTTGGGAACAAGAGAAGTGTCAGGCACCTGGTCAGAAGAACAGGTGTCATGGCACATCAACTGCAAGGAGCTCTTAGCCATACATCTTGCTCTAAAGGGCTTCGAGCCGATAGTCAGAGACGGGGTAGTTCAGGTAAACTCAGACAACACCACCGCTCTGGCTTACATACGGAAACAAGGCGGGACGCACTCGTTCTTTCTCTACGAGTTAACGAAAGACCTTCTAGTATGGGCACATCAAAGGAACATTATTCTACTGACAAGATTTGTCCAAGGAGAGAGGAACGTGAGAGCGGACAAGCTGAGCAGGAGGTTCCAGGTCCTTCCAACAGAATGGACCCTCCACTCAGAAGTGTGTCAGAGCCTCTGGTCACTTTGGGGGAGACCTCAAATAGACCTGTTCGCCACATTCCTCTCCAAAAGGATAAGCACCTTTTACTCGTTGGTAGAAGACCCCAGAGCATTTGCAGTAGATGCCCTTCTCCTAGATTGGTCGGGACTAGATGTGTACGCCTTTCCCCCATTCAAGATCCTGGGGGAAGTGCTCAGGAAGTTCGTGGCCTCAAAGGGGACAAGAATGACTCTGATAGCCCCATTTTGGCCAGCTCGAGAGGTAATGGAGTGGACGGTGGACTTCCCCAGATCTCTTCTAAACAGGACAGATCTGCTCAAACAACCCCACTTCGAGAGGTATCATCAAAACCTCCCCGCTCTTGCTCTGACTGCCTTTCGACTATCGAAAGACTCACCAGAGCGAGGGGCTTTTCTCGCAAGGCTGCAAGCGCAATCGCTAGAGCCCGCAGATCTTCTACAATGCGAGTATATCAATCAAAGTGAGAGGTGTTCAGAAGTTGGTGTAGGTCGAAGAAGCTGTCCTCCTCCAATACCTCTGTGACCGAAATTGCCGATTTCCTTGTTTTACTGAAAGAGAAATCTCATCTTTCTGTGTCAACAATAAAGGGATACAGAAGTATGCTTTCAGCCGTATTCAGGAATAGAGGCCTAGAATCGGCTGACAATAAGGATCTGCACGATCTAACTCGGTCGTTCGAGACGTCAAAGTCAAGAGAACCAAGAGCTCCGAGCTTGAATCTGGACGTAGTCCTAAGATTCCTGACTTCGGAAAAATTCGAACCTCCTCATCTGGCCTCCTTTCAGGGACATTACAAGAAAGTGTTTGTTTCTGTTGTCTCGCTACGGCGAAAATAATTAGTGAACTGCAAGCCCTAGAGTCTCGTGTAGGTTTTAAAGGAGAGACTGCCATCTGTTCGTTTCACTCTGTTTCTAGCGAAGAACGAGAATCCTTCAAAGCCCTGGCCCAGGAGCTTCGAAGTAAAGGGCCTGGCTAACCTAGTAGGTAGGGAGGCAGAAAGGTCCCTTTGCCTGGTCAGAGCACTAAAATTCTATCTAGATAGAAAGAAGCAGATGGGGGGTTCTCAACAAGGTCTATGGTGCTCTGTAAAAGACCCGAAAAGACCTATGTCAAAAAATGCCTTGGCCTTCTTTGTTAGAAGCGTCATAACGGAGGCGCATATTAACTGCCCAGATGACTCCTTTAAACTTTTGAGAGTAAAATCTCACGAAGTTAGAGCAGTCGCGACATCACTTGCTTTCCAAAGAAATATGTCTAAGGAATATCTTGGAAGCGACATATTGGAGATGCAATTCGGTTTTTGCATCTCATTACTTGAAAGACGTTCGGGTAACTTACAAGAAATGCTTTTCTCTAGGTCCGTTTGTGTCAGCGGATATGGTCCTGGGTATTGGAGCAAGCACCGATCCTTAATTTTATTATATGTGCGTAACCCTCTTGTTGGATATGTTCTCGACTTCCTGCTGGAAGGAGTGTCAGATGTCGCACAGGCGGCCATCACTTTTGCTCAGTAAGGAACTCGAGTTGTATCTGACTAATAGAGGGGTACAAATTTTTTTTTTTGTACTTTAGAGTGTGCGTCTTGACTGTGTGATTCGAGTTATTGGTTGTTTGTTAGGAGTTTGGGGGATAACTCTTGACAATCTTAGAACTAACACAGGTGTTAGGATCGGGTGATCGGGATCGGTTGTGTGCTCCTTAAATAAGGCGTGTTGTCATGTTAGTGGATTAGCACCCATTGACAAATGCCAGTTAGGCTCTGCCGAGTAAGTGGATAAGACCCCATCGACAGACCCACAAGAACTCTTGGCCACAGATCAATATCTTGCTAAGGCTCTTGAGGCGAAGCAGACTCCTAGGCAGTAGCCACGAAGTCTTCTGCCTAATCAGGTAGGAACCAAGGTCTATAAATACCTACAACATATGTTGTTTACCTGTCTATTTCAGTAGTTAGCTGTCTCTTACCCTCCACCAAAGGGTGCCAATCAGCTAAGTATAAGTATATATCTGACAGGGAAGTTGAATGTATGAAAATGATATTGTTATGATACAATAAAGTTTCATACATACTTACCTGGCAGATATATACGATTAATGGCACACCCGGCCTCCCCGCAGGAGACAGGTGGAAGAGGAAAATCTGATAGAAAATGGGAATGGTTCCTAGTCCTGTCACCCAGGGCAGGGCGGTAGATCACCTGACCTACCTGTAGCGAGTGCCGCGAAATTTGAATTTCTGTCGTGGACGACGGAGTCTATAGCTAAGTATATATCTGCCAGGTAAGTATATGAAACTTTATTGTATCATAACAATATCATTTTTTGTACGTCCGGGCGAATTGTGATAATATTTTCTCTGTGTTGCTTTGATTGTTTTACAATTTGTTATATACCAAAATTATCTCAATTTAGTGTACAATACAACGAAAAAATAATTACCTCATTAGCTTTAACCATTTTGCTCACAGCGCGATTTGTATACAATTATATATGAAAATTTTTTTCGCGCTGTCATATATTCCAATATTTATATATGATAATGATATTTTTTTCATCTCTGATGGTTGCAAACTAAACTTCAGGCAGTGACAAAAAAAGGAGCCAAAAATGAACTTTTAATCTTGAAAATTAAGCTTGCTGTGATTTTTTGAAAAAACTTTTTCTGCTTCGGCACTCACTCACGAACGCCGCCGGCATACAGGACACACTTTCGGAAATACCGGCACGGCGTTTAAGGGTTAATGGCGCCGGCCGGCTAATGCCATTTTTTAATGACAGGACTTTGACATTCATACCACTTTATAAGGTGACTTGGGACATCTCCAAACCGCAAATGATTTTTGCCTCTGACCTTCAATTTTGTGACGCCAGTGCGATTTATTCTGAAAATAACTTTATCAAATTCTATCGCCTCCCTTGATACTTAATATTAAGACGTGGGATTTCTACCATATATATGTAGAATGCAGTACCGATGAAATGATTTGAGGAATTTTCTGTCTTTTGTTTATGTTTTATGTTCGTCCCTGAAAGGCTGGTATGAGATACAGCTCCCTACGGAGTTTTTCTGTAGACATATCCAAATATGTTAGACTAGGCTATTTACCGTAGCCTAACACTGGAATTTATAAAACTGATGGTATGATACTTCTGATGGGCTATGTCAGTTTTAACATGTAGTGTTGATGAGTATGATATTAATTTGCCTCAGATACATGTATTTTTAACAAATTACAACACTCATTTTGTTCATGAAACTTACCTGTCAGATATATATATAGCTGTATTTTCTGAAGTCCGACAGAATTTTAAAAACTTCCGACACACGCAGTGGTCGGCCAGGTGGTTAGTACCCATTCCCGCCGCTGGGAGGCGGGTATCAGGAACCATTCCCATTTTCTATTCATAAAAATTTTTCTGTCGCCGGTGCTGGAAACACTGTTTCCAGTACCTCCGTCTTAGATTTTGGAAACTTCATTGCCGCTAAGTATCCTAATTGTCTTTTAATTTATTTACTTGGATTTGTGGCTAGGCATACGCTATCTTAAATTGATTTGAATTTGATTCATTTTTGCATAAGATATCTGAATCTAGTTAGGCTAGTTTCAGAGGGTGTTGTCTGCAAAGATAGGGTGTGGCTACCGAAAGCTTCGGTAGATCCGCACTTGGTATGCACGAGGGGTATGAGTCTTGCTTCTTTGTTGAGATTTGTCATGTAAGGAGTGTGAGACTTTGTCTAATTCCGTAAGGAAGAAACGATATGATTCGTATGTACGCAATTAATCAGTAAAGAAAAAGTCAGGGTAGTGAACCTGCTAACCTTCCTGTAGACTTTTTTTTTTTTTTTGCCTAACCCTGTAGTATGGCCTACTGGTTATGAATATGTCTGCGAGAGGTGATCGCTCTCCTTCATTGTTGTGAAGAGTGCTACTTCTGTTATTGTTTCTCATAACCCTGTAATGTTGCCTTCGGGCCCTAAACAGTGTCTGTAGAGGTTATTGCCCTTTCTCTAATACTCTTCGATTCGTTATCTTAGAATCGAAAGGGCTTGCTTTAGAAAGCAATAGTGAAGTGGCTAAGTGCAGTGACAGTGCCCCTTGTGTAGTGGAGGGTGCGTCAGATCGGCCTTATTCGCCTCTAGGCCGGGACCTCTGCTTGACTCCCAGGACCCGGGGAGAGAGCATGTCGAAAGCCGAAGGAGGGTTACGAGGAACCCCCACCGATCTGGCGTGCCTTCGGCAGTTTCTGATGAAAATCCCCAGACTGCCTAAGTGCGTGCACGATCACGAATCCTGAAGGATTGCTTCTCGTCCTCCGAAGCGTCCTCCCTGCGCAGGGGTTGGAGCTTTCGGAAGGACTCGCGCCCTCTAAATAGAAGCTTTATAGAAAAGGACGCCTTCAACGTCCTCTCTCTCTCGTTATGCCGTTCCAGTGAGAAGTGAAGGCGAACGTCGCCCTGATCACGTGTACGTCTTTCCACCGAGAAATATGAAAAAGAAGTCTTAGTAGCAGGACGGTTTTTTTTGAGAGCGGACGTCCGAGCTTTTGTTACTGTGAGATAAGAAGGCGTTTCCCTCGCCCCTCGTATTCTCACACGGATCAACCCTTCTCCTGAGACTGTTTCGTGCAGTCGTTATTTCTCTCCGAGATGTATCTCGCTTGTTATGACGCCTGTCAGGAGCGTGACGCTTTTCTGCACGCTTCTTTTGACGCTCGGCTTGGACGGGACGTTCGGATGTGGATGGACGCCAGGCGAGCCGCGCGGGTGCACGCCAAGCGCGCACCAGTGGACGCCGAGCGCAACGCCATGGATAACCGAGCGTGTGCGCCGTGCGCGCCCAGTGGAACCGCCGAGCGTGCTCGCTGCTCGCTAGTGGACGCGACGCGCCGCGCGCCAGCGCACGCCAGGTGTGTCGCCTGGCTGAACGTTTCTGTTGAACTCTTCAAGCTCTTGTTTAGGATTTGGGCCTCAAGAATTTTTACCTCTACCTTCGGTGATACCTTATTTACCTCACATGCAAAGAATGTGAAGTAAGCAGTGCTTCGAGGAAGCTTAAAGTGAACAGACAACTTCGTCTTCGAAACCCAGCAAGACCTCGGGTTTCGTGAATTCAAGAGGCTCCTGTCAATATTATATTGCTTTTCGCAAAGGTGGATGGAGTTAAGGAAAGCTCAAGGGAAGATCTCGTTTTCTCTACCGCAGTCAAGACTTTGCGAATAAGGCAGTTACGGGTTATGTAAAGGCTCGATGTCCTGCACGTCAGGACTCTCGGCAAACGTTCAGTAGGATTCTTGCAAAGGCACTCATCAAAAGGACGCTCTTCAGGAAAGCGCAAGACAGGACTTCCTTTGCCATACTGCCAATAAATTTTAAGCTTTAGCAGGCATTAGTTGTGATACGGGAGAGGAAGCTGGTTGGAGAGTTTCTTCCTCTTCCCAGGATAATTTTGCAAGCTTTTTAGCCCATCTGAAAGGGTTTATCAGATGATAGATTTTGTTAGTTTCTAGTCGGGACTACGCTGCCGAATTGAACATCGTCGTCTACCTGCCGTAAGCCCAGTCTCTAACAGGATTGCTTGCCCCTTCTCGTTTGAGACGGGGGGAAGTTGGAAAAATAAAATGCTCGACTCCTGGATTACGTTTTGTCAATTCAGTGACTTTCCCCCATTGACAATATACTATCGTTTTGTCAAGTAAGTGGGTATCCCCTCATTGACAAAATATCTCTTTGTCCCGTCCCGTAAATGGGTTATTCTCATGACAAACATCTCATTAACTTGATATTGCGTAAGCGAATAAGCCTCTTATTGACAAGATTCGGAAGAGCTCTCATTCGTCATTCGCAGACTCGTACAAGAAATAGACTTGTAGACTACGTTAATGAACGCTTATGTCCAATAACATAAGAAGCTTGAGCTGGACTGCTTCGATTCTCTTAAGTTTTGTTTTGTTCATGAAACTTGCCTGTCAGATATGTATGTAGCTGTATTTCCGAATTCAGCTATATATGTCTGTCAGGTAAGTATGAACAAACTTTATTGTGATATAATTTCATATTTTGCCTTGTGTTATTTTATTTCTGGTTGGTTCAAGTCATATACGCTTGCTGTAGTTACCTCTTCGGATGGCAACCGAGAGGTCTATTGTCTATTTTAAGGACATTTAATCGTTACTCCCTGCAGCCTTCCAGGAGTTTCCGATTTATTTTTTACCGTTGTATGGTAGTGTTCTGACGACACAAACGCATCTATATATTTAGCGTTTTCTGTTTCGCTTAAATATACCAGCTTGAGAGTCTTTCTGCTCAAAAAATAACGGACCTATTTCTTCGTAGAATAGGGTAGCTGGCAACCCAGACATAAAGTTAAGAGACGACGTTCGTAAGCTGCTGCTGTCACGCTGTGTCTGTCCTCCAGTCCAACCGAGCCAGTAACAGATCGTGCACTGTCATGCGCGGTAGGTTACGTCTCTCTCTCTCTCTTGCGGGATTGACTGACTAACCGTATCTCTGTGCTGGCGGTTACGTCTCTCCTGCGGGATTGACTGACTAACTGTATCTCTGTCCTACAATCACGGACTTTAGCCTAAGATTGAGGGGATTTCTTACGTGAATGAATAAACGTTGCATTCGTTTTTCCTTACTATGTTCAACAGAGTTATCTCTTAATCCTTTCGGTGCTCGTTACTGCACGGTATAGAACTACGAGTCTACCGCAACATTGCACTTTTATATGCTCTCCTGCTTAGGCAAAGCGCAGCCTTATTAGGGAAGTAAGCATACTTGGGGAGGGAATGGATGAGCTTGCTGGGGACCATTTCCTTCCTGAAGAAGTTTGTTTCCCCGAATAGACTGCAATTCAGACCACAGTTTTTTCCTACCGGGAAACTGAAATAGTATTCAAGATCTAGGAATGATTCTGAACATCTCTCAGTGCGTCTATCAAAGAAGGTGCCGGACATCTGGATAGGGTTTCAGATGTCCTGGATCTTAATCTGAAAGAAGTAAAAGCGATTCAGTAGTCCCTCCAGTCCTCGAAACGAGTTTTTGGGAACCAGTGGTCCAGATCAACTCTGATATTCCACAGCTCTCTCATATCTTAAGAAGTATCTTCTCTCGGTCCCTGTTCGAGTTTACGAGAAAGAGCCTATTATAACAACAGGCGTAGAATGTAACGATCCTCTGAGGTTCGTTACAGGATTGCAAAAGTCCGTACAAATCGTCTCGATCGACGGCAGCAACTATTGACTTCCGAGTGGAATCTTTCTTTAGAAGTAAGTTGAGAGTTGTGGAGACTTTAGGGACGCCCTTTCATTCTTCTCTTCGATATGTTGAGGACGAAGAGGCTTCTTCTTCTCTGCTCCCTTATTCTCGATCCGGGATCGGTACCATTAAACGCCATCCTATGATATTGAACGGGGATGGATGTTTAGTCTCTTTTCCCCTTTTTCAATCGCTTAGGAAATGTAATAAGAGGAGTTATGACGTCACAGGGAGCGACAATGACGATGATCGCCCCTGTTGGTCTTCAGGATCCTGGATTCACAGAGGTCAATACTTCCTAGTTCACTTTCCAAGGTCCTTTTCCGAGAGAGTCGGTCTACTCTAACTCGAAAGGTACCTATAACCTCTCCGCTCTGAGTCTGACTACGTTCAGGCTATCGAGATGTTGACAGGAATAAGATTACCGTCTTCCATTTCCGTCTGAAGAATGGGATAAGCTGGCAGTCACAACTATTAAAGAATACGCAAAATATGTTGTTGACGGCCTTTGGGCTCAGAGATTTGCGTCTGTCAAACAACAAAGCCCTTCACGATCTTTGAGTTCTGTGGAATCTCGAATCCTCGCTCACCATCTACTTTTGTCTCACCTGTTTTCTCGAGTCAGACTCGTGCGAGATCAGGCGACATATAGTAGCCCTGAGTTTCTTGTTGACGAAGTCGGTTGCGTTTATAACATCCCCGGATGATTCGTTGTAACATGAGACCAGGTTGGACTGTCAGGCATTCTTTCTTCGGGACCTGAATCGCCTTTTTGCTCCTCGCTCCTTTCTCCTGGCACCAGAAGCTCGAGTCAGGAGTGATTCGCTGACGACGTTGGGTTGCGTTGATACACCCCCCAAGGTTTTGCTTAGATTGAATCGCCCAGGCAGTCCAGACACTCATCCTTCAGCGAAGAATAGTGCCTTATGGTCTTCAGGGTACAGCCTTGCTGTCCTTGATTCGTCTGACTGGTCAACTGGTCGGTCACCTGACTTTAGTACAGACGGACTGACTGTGCATGTCCAGATCGAAGCTTTCAATATGGAACTTAGACGTAGTCTGAAGTTCTTGATGTCAAAGCATTCGAACCTCTCCTACCTGTTAACTTCTTGCATGTGATCAGGAAGGCCTTCTTCTAACCACCCTAGATACGACCAAGAGGGTTAGTGAGATTTTAAGCCATCGTCACAAGTTTTGGCTTAGAGAACACAAGGCGGTGTGCTCTCTAAGCCTTCCGTTGTGGCCT
Source organism: Macrobrachium nipponense (assembly GCF_015104395.2). Lineage (NCBI taxonomy): Eukaryota > Metazoa > Arthropoda > Malacostraca > Decapoda > Palaemonidae > Macrobrachium > Macrobrachium nipponense. The sequence goes on from NC_087214.1 coordinate 74,190,260, forward strand.
AAGAATGGAAACCCGTTTTGTCCTTGGGCCAGGAGCTTGGAAGCAAGGATGGCACAAGTTAGTGGGCAGGAGCCAGAGAGAGTCCTGTGACCCTGTCAGGTCTCTCAAGTTTTATCTACATAAAACTCAAGAAAGTCGAAGTCATTCGGGCAATCTGCAGTGTTCCGAAAAAGACCAGACTGCCCATATCGAAGAACAGCCTGGCTTTAGTGTTAAGGAGTTCTTTCAAAAATGCTCCTTCATTGTGTTTGCACAAAGATTTGAAATCTTTTTATCTGAATGCTCACGAGGTGAGGGCGCGGCCTCGGAAGCATTTCAACGAGGCATGGCACTCAGCAACATCCTGAGTACCATGTTTTAGCGAAGCAACCTCTGTGTTCACTTCACACTCCCTGCGAGATGTGAAGATGGCATATGAGATCTGCTGCTTGCTAGGGCCATAAAGTGTCTGCAGACACAATATTGGGGGCAAGAAGTACCACTCATCTATCCTGTAGAAAATGGTAGGAAGAGCTCTTAATTTAGTTGTTGAGTCGCCGACAACGGCGACTTCTTAACTCTTAAGCCTTAGTTAACACACCTTAACTTGGCTAGGTTGGTCAGGTGGTGATATATATATTTATTTATATATATTTATTTTACTTCTTAGCCCTCATGGTATGGTCAATATGGTCTAGTCACATTGTGGTCACGCCCCCGTTGACAGATCATCTGGAGTGCACCAGCTTTATAGGTCTCTACCTCGCTGGCAACTCTAGTAAAGCAGAAGCAGACTTGGGTGACAGTAATCACGAAGTCAGCTATGCTAACAGGTGGAACCAAGAGGGTGTAAATTCATCTGCCATTTTTTGCATTTGTTTCCCAAAATCCTTCTATTCTGTCCCTTCCCACCTCCAAAGGTGGGATTCAGCTATATATATCTGACAGGTAAGTTTCATGAACAAAATGATATTGTTATGATACAATAAAGAAAGTTGTTCATACTTACCTGGCAGATATATAATCAAGTACCACCCACCTCCCCTCAGGGGGACAGTGAAATTAAAAATTATGAATAGAAAATGGGAATGGTTCCTGATACCCGCCTCCCAGCGGCGGGAATGGGTACTAACCACCTGGCCGACCACTGTGTGTGTCGGAAGTTTTTAAAATTCTGTCGGACTTCAGAAAATACAGCTATATATATATCTGCCAGGTAAGTATGAACAAACTTTATTGTATCATAACAATATCATATTGCCTCCAATCCCCTAACAACAGTACCCTAAAGTTATTGAATATTGATTTTCGCACGGGTTCCCCATCATCTTTAGATCAATAATGTCACTTGGATTTGAAGATCCCTAAAACACTCAAACAACAGTATTTCATCACTCGTAAAAATGATAAAACCAACTTCCTTACAACAAGACCATTATTTATTATGGGTGCATATAGAGAATGATTACAACTGAAACACACAACATGGAAATACTGCATTGCAAAATTGGAATGCAACTTCCAGAAGTTTTACAATACCAATTCAATTAAATTAGGTGTCTGAATGTAAGTTTCATGTGTTGCATTTTGGAAAATGTATGCACTAACAGGGTATATGATATTTCAGTTCTTATCGTCATGGCTGCAGAAAACAGCAAGGCTCAGATTCCAGACATTACTGATCTCTTCCCAGAGGTTGGTGATGATCTCAGCAAAGTAACTTGGGCTCATGCCGTCAACAGCAAAGAGGATTTGGAGAAGTATATTGATGGTTAGTAGAAAAACAGTTTCTTTACTGTAAACTTCTAAGTAAAGCTTTTATCATCTGTAATTGCTTAAACTGTATTTGGTTAATAGATTTGATAGATTGTGTGTGATTGATGCAGTTCTTACTATCTTATTACTCACTGTTGCAGGTCCAGTAATGACGATTATTAGCTTTATATAGTAGCTTCTTAGAAACTTTTCCTTTATGTAGTATGTATGTAATAAAAGTTTGTTCCTACATGATATACAAACCCTCTGTCCTTTACACAAGGAATTACTTACGGCATAGCTGGAATTACGGCCGTTGAATCTTGAACAAGGTGGTTAGGCAGTAACTACCGTGGGGCAGGCTAGGCTGCCCGGATGTAAACTCTCCACTTTGCTTTCAGCCGTCTTCCAATGGAGACGTGTGTTTGTGAGCTCCGGCCGACCGGTCGTTGATTGATCTTTTTTCCCGGTGGGATCCTTTTGGTTTATTTTTGCTTTTAAATAAATGTGTATACAGTGGACCCCCCGTATTCGCGTTCTCCAGATTCGCGGACTCACACATTCGCGGATTTCTCTGGGGAACGTTTCCCCACATTATTCGCGGAAAATTCGCGCATTCGCGGTATTTTTCTATGATAAATATCCACAAATATCTGTTTTTTTTGATGAATTTCATCATAAAATGCACTTTTTGTGATAAAACTATTAAAAAAGCTTAGTATGAAAATTTTTAGTGGGTTTTTCTTGAGTTTTAACTAACAAAATAGGCTGTTTTTAGTATTTTCATAAGGGTTCCAAACATTCGCGGGTTCTAACTATTCACGGGGGGTTTGGTACGCATCCCCCGCGAATATGGGGGGACCACTGTATACGGTGTTTGATATTAACACTAAACAAAGGTTTGTCCTTATTTTTCAATTAATATACAAACCCACTCTTTGTGATAGCCTTTATAACCGCCCCTCTACTTGTGTTAAGAGTTGGCGGTAAAGGTTTACCAACTTATTATCTACATTCTTTCGCCCTTTAACACTGGTTCAGACCGGCATGAGGACGAGAGATGTGTTTAACGAGAGGATGAGACATGTATTTAATGTGAGTAATATTGATCCTGTAACGAGACATGTATTCATCCGGAAATTACGCTTACGCTTGGGAATTACCGAGGGAACTTCAAAGGTTTGTCTTTGTTTTGTTTTTATGGTAATTTCTCTTCTCCTTTGTCCTTTCACTTATCAGAAGGTAGAAGAATGGGTGTATGGTGTTGATGTTGGGGGATCTCTCACTGCGAAGGGCGGTGCCCTTGGATGGGTGAGGAGTATCCTCCTTACTTTAATAATTTTTTTCTTATTTTCAGAGTGACAGTAATTGCGTTTACAGCAGTATTGGTTGGATAGCTCTTTGTATTGGTTATCCTAACCTTGGATTTGTACCTGTGACTCGTAGCATGTTGCGATACTGCTCCTCGAGTGTGTGTACTGATCCCCTGCTGGTAGTCATATTCTTTTACCACTACTACCCCGGAGTTATGTCACTGGACGAAGCTGTCGTGGCCCCGTGATGTTTATCTACTCCTGATGGTAGAAGTCTGGCAGAATTGGAGGAACCGAAGAGGAAGAGAGCTCGTCAAGTTTTGTCATCCTCCTCTTCGAGATCATCATTTTTGTACATGAACTTTCCTGTCAGATATATAATTAGCTATAGTCTCCGATGTTCCCGACAGAATTTCAAATCTCGCGGTACACGCGACAGGTAGGTTAGGTGGTCTACCCTTCCCGCCGCTGGGTGGCGGGTGTATGAACCAATCCCGTTTTCTAATCAGATTTTCTCTGTCGCTGGAACCGGCAACACCTGATGTGGGTTCCTCCTGATAGTTGATTTTGCTCTCGCTTGCCTAGGATCTTTTTTGGACGGATTATTAGTGACGTACTGGATCTTTTTTGGCTTGGCATACACTTTTCGTGGACTGTATTTGATTTTGCTTTGGATTTCTCGTTGAACAATGTCTGACTTGGATTCTGTTAAGAAAACTTCTGCTGTGTTTAGAGTGTGTTCTGTGGATGTATGTAAGGTGAGGCTACTGAAGGCTTGTGCTTTTGATAACCCATGTAAAGAATGTTAGGGTTTAAATGAAGATGAATGGAAGTTTCTTTCTTCCTACTTGAGGAAGTTGGAGAGGGACAGGGTTCGTAAGTCTTCCTCCAGACGCTCGAGTAGGTCTCGTGTTAGCGAGCTAGAGTTAGATCCTAACCCTGTAGTAGAAGCAGATCCTTCTTTCCCTGTTTCAGCCCCTGCTCCCTTCGTCGAACCCGAGGATACGTCTTCGGAGTTGGCTGCTATGAAAGCCACGATCCGCAGCATGGAGCTCAAGATCCGCTCCTTGGAGAAAGGTAAGAGTGACAGTGGAAGTGATTTGTGCAGTGTCCCCAGTGTTGTGGAGGGGGAGTCTGACCGGCTCCGTAGCGCTTCCAGGCCTAGACCTCTTCCAGACTCCCAGACCCAGTGGAGGAGGAAAGTCGACAGCCGCAGGAAGGTTAGGGAGAACCCCCACCGGTCAGGCATCCCTTCGGCAGATCCTGATGTGCATTCCCAGGCTGCCTCAGACCGCATCAAGAAGGACGTTCTACGTCAGTGCTTCTCTTCGTCTGCTTCGCCATCGCCGAAGCGTGGATGGAGCTCCCCGGAAGCTTCGCACCCCTTGAAGAGAGCCTGGAAGGCGCCCTGCAGCTCCCTTGCTTCCAGCCCGGAACTCTTTCCAGAGGAGCCTTCTCTGGATGTGAAGAGGCCCAGGAGATCTCAAGATTGCTCTTCTCCTCGTTTGCCTCGCTCTACTTCTCCGGAAGAGGAGCCTGAGAAGTCCCCTTCTTGTATTCTCACTGGTCTCCAGGCGCAGATTCGGGCCTCGCTGACTCCTTGGCAGGTAGTTCTTGTCGGAAGAAGGACATCTCTCTCCCCATCAAGAAGTCCTTGCGCCCGTCTCTCGACTTACGCTCTCTGCTCCGTAGGCGCTCTTCTCCGGATGTTGTTGCTTCTCCTGAGCGAGGTGGTTCTCGCGAGAGGCGCTCCTCTCCTGGCAGGCGCCCTTCTTTGTCCAGGCGCTCTTCTGTTGACAACCGCTCTCCTCTGGACAGGCGCCAGTCGCCTCGCAGGCGCTCCTCTCCTGACAGGCGCTCGTCTCCGGGCAGGCGCCATTCTCCAGGCAGGCGCTCTTTTCAGGAAAGGGGCCAGTCACCTTGCAGGCTCTCCTCTCCCAGCAGGCGCTCTTCTCCTGGCAGGCGCTCTCCTCTTGTCAGGCACCAAGAGCCTTGCAGGCGCTACTCCCCTAGTAGGCGCTCTTCTCCTGGCAGCCGCTCTCCTCTTGGCAGGCGCCAAGAGCCTTGTGGGTGCCCTCTTCATGGGAGGCGGTCTTCTCCTGATAGGCGCTCTCCGTTGTGCAAGCTCTCTTCTACTGGTAAGCGTGCGTCTTCTCCCAGACTCCTCGTCTCCAGCAGGCTCTCGTCTTCAACTGCACGTCGCTCTACTGATGTGTTTTCCTCTCCTGACAGGCGCCAGGCTTCTCGTAGGCGCCCCTCTCCTAGTAGGCGTTCTTCTCCTGACAGGACCGCCTCCTCTGCTAAGGACCCTCCTCGTTCTTTGTTGGAAGAGGACCAGGAAGGCTCGGACGACAACTCTGCCAAGACTGCCTCGTTTTCGGCTTACAAGAAGCTGACCGCCTTACTTCTCCAAGAGTTTGGAGATTCCCTCAGCCCTGCCACTCCTCCGTCTCCGCATTCTCTGTTTTCGACCTCCAGGATTGCGAAGGGTTCCTCGTGCGTCAGGATGAAACCGACCATATCGATGAAAAAGGCCCTGAGGGGATTTGGTTCGTGGCTACTTTCCAAGGAGGAAGCAGGGATGACAGTTTTTTCCTTCCTTCTGATACGAGACTGGAGAACCTTTGGGCCTGGGACTTCCTTCTTCCGCGGACTCGGACTTCTCTTCATTGGAGGACGCCACCAGACGTTCTGCCCTTAATTCCGCCAAGACGTCGTGGGCGATGAATGAGCTAGACCACCTTTTGAAGGGGATGTTGCGGGTCCTGGAAGTTTTCAACTTTCTGGATTGGTCCTTGGGAGTTTTGGCCAGAAAGACTCAGACGCCGGACGCCCTTTCGCCTGAAGACCTCCACAGTGTTTTTTCCTGCATGGACAAATCCGTGAGAGATGGCTCGAGCGAGATTGCTTCGTTGTTCGGAGCAGGAGTGGTCAAGAAAAGAGCGGTGTACTGCTCTTTCTTGACAAAATCGGTATCACACGCCCAGAGGTCCTCGCTGTTGTATTCGCAGCTCTCTTCTCAGCTCTTCCCCAAGAAGATCGTGCAGGATATTTCTAGCTCTCTCTCAGCCAAGGCGACCCAGGACCTGCTCGCTCAGTCGACAAGGAAACCTCGACCGGCCTTCTCTTCTAAGGCTAAGAAGGAGAAACCCTCGGTGCAGGAGCCCTTTCGAAGGGGCCCTCCTTCCAGATCTTCTTCTTTTAGAGGGCGAAGACCCAGCAGGAGAGGTAAACCCTTCTCCAAGTCAATCAAAACCCCTAAATAACAGGCAAGTCCTCCAGACGACAGTAGGCGCCAGACTTCTAAAGTTTGCGGATGTCTGGGCCCAGAGAGGGGCGGACACCTGGTGCCTCTCAGTAGTTCAAAAGGGATACCTCATTCCTTTCTCTTCAAGACCTCCCTTAACGACAACTCCAAGGGAGTTGACGGCCAGGTACAAGGATCCCATCATGAGCCAAGCCCTTTTTCTAGCAGTAGACCAGATGCTGGAAAAAGAGGCTATAGAACTGGTATCCGACCTTCACTCTGCGGGCTTCTACAACCGCCTCTTCCTAGTTCCGAAGTCATCAGGGGGATGGAGACCGGTTCTGGATGTAGGCACCCTGAACTTCTTTGTGGAGAAGAGGAAGTTCTCCATGGAGACCACGTCATCGGTGTTGGCTGCTCTTTGTCCAGGGGACTGGATGGTGTCCCTGGATCTGCAGGACGCTTACTTCCATGTGCCGATTCATCCATCCTCGAGGAAGTACCTGAGGTTCATGATGCAAGGGAAGGCATACCAGTTCAGGGCCTTGTGCTTTGGCCTCTCGACAGCCCCTCAGGTTTTCACGGGGCTCATGAAGAACGTCGCTCAGTGGCTACACTTGGAAGGAGTGAGGATATCCCTTTATCTAGACGATTGGATAATAAGAGCCAAATCAAGGGAACGTTGTTTGGAGGACAATGGACATGGCAAGTTCTCTGGGACTTCTGATTAACATCCAGAAATCCCAGCTCATCCCCAGTCAGGAATGTATTTATCTGGGGATTTGGATGGATTCTCTGGGTTTTCGAGCGTATCCGTCCCCGGAAAGGATAGCTCGAGGCTCCGAGAAAATCGCAACCTTTCTAGGGAAAGATGCATGCACAGCGAGGGAGTGGATGAGTCTGCTGGGGACACTCTCCTCGCTGGAGCAGTTCATTTCCCTAGGAAGGTTGCACCTGAGACCTCTTCAGTTCTTTCTGAATCAGAATTGGGATCGTCGCTCCCAGGATTTAGCGTTCTCCTTCAACGTCACGCGGGAAATCAAAAAGCAGCTCTTGTGGTGGGCAGATCCCAGCAGATTTGTGGAAGGTCTGTCCCTACAAACCCTGAACCCCAGCCTAGTGTTGTTCTCCGACGCGTCGGAAGCAGGTTGGGGGCCGACTCTGGGAGCGAAGGAAGTGTCAGGCACCTGGGAGGGAGAACAGGTGGCCTGGCACATAAACAAGAAGGAACTGATGGCTGTTTGGCTGGCGTTGAAAGCCTTCGAGTCTCACATCCGAGGCTCCGTTGTTCAGGTGAACTTTGACAACACCACAGCTCTGGCATACATCAGAAAGCAAGGGGGGGGACTCGCTCCTTCTCCCTGTACGAAACAGCGAGAGATCTTTTGCTGTGGGCCGAGGTAAGGAGGATCAGGCTCCTCAATAGATTCGTACAGGGGGAAAGGAACGTAAGGCCCGACCTCCTAAGCAGAAAAGATCAGGTCCTCCCTACGGAATGGACGCTTCATCTAGATGTTTGCCAGAGTCTGTGGAAACTGTGGGGCAGGCCCCATCTAGACCTCTTCGCCACTTCCAAGAACGCGAGACTGGACCTTTATTGCTCCCCAATCTCGGATCCGAGGGCAATAGCAGTGGATGCACTTCTTCTAGGTTGGAAGGGTCTAGACCTTTACGCTTTTCCTCCCTTCAAGATCCTGGGAGAGACCCTGAAGAAGTTCGCCGCCTCGGAATCAGCAAGGATGACACTGATTGCTCCGTTCTGGCCTGCCCAAGACTGGTTCACAGAGGTACTGGAATGTTAGGGAAGCCCACGTAGCATGCGACGAGGACCAGTTCAGGCTCCTTAAGGTTAAGGCCCATGAAGTGAGGGCCATTGCCACCTTTTTAGCCTTCAACAAGAATATGTTGGTGCAAAACCTGATGAAGGCGACATATTGGAGATGCAACTCGGTCTTCGCAAGCCACTACTTGAGAGATGTCAGGGTCACTTATGATAAGTGCTTCGCATTAGGACCCTACGTATCTGCGGATTCGGTGCTGGGGCAGGGAGCTGAAACGTATCCTTAGTAGCTTAGCTATTTTTAATCTTTTTTTGGTTTGTGTTTTTATGGTTGGATGAAAGAGGATGTGGGTATGCATCTCTTTCGTATCTTAGATCTAACACGGGTTAGATTGGTTAGGTGGTCTGGATTGTTTTGGCTCCTTGTAATGGTAGTGGACAGGTTCTGTCATGTAAGCGGGCGAACCCCTTTGACAAGATCCTACTTGGATTCTGCCATGTAACTGGATGACAAATCCCTTTGGTAGATCCAAAGAGTCTTTCAGCAACAGGTCACGCCCTCGCTGTAGCTCTTCAGGCAATGCAGACTCATAGACAGTATCCATGAAGTCTTCTGCCTAACCAGGTAAGAACCAAGGTTTTTATATCCTACAATGTGTTGTTTCCCTTTTCTATATTGTTTAGCTGTCTCTTACCCTCCACCAAGGGTGCCAATCAGCTAAGTATATATCTGACAGGAAAGTTCATGTACAAAAATGATATTGTTATGATACAGTAAAGTTTTGTACATACATACCTGGCAGATATATACGATTAATGGCCCGCCCAGCCTCCCCTCAGGAGACAGGTGGAAAAGAAAATCTGATTAGAAAACGGGATTGGTTCATACACCCACCACCCAGCAGCGGGAAGGGTAGACCACCTGACCTACCTGTCGCGTGTGCCGCGAGATTTGAAATTCTGTCGGGAACGTCGGAGACTATAGCTAAGTATATATCTGCCAGGTAAGTATGTACAGTAGTACCTCGAGATACGAAAGGCTCAACTTACGAAAAATCCAAGTTACGAAAGCCAATGCGAAAAATTTTACTGCTCTACATACGAAAAGTTTTCAAGATACGAAAGGTTTCTGAAAGTCCGAGATTCGCCCGATAACAATTTTGAAACTCGCGCTGCACGCCGCCATCTTAGTGCTAGTAGACTCACCACCATCCTCCTGCTCTCCCATTGGTTCCTGATGCTAGCCAAGCCATGAGATCCTTCTCTCTGATTGGACAGCATCCCTCCCATCATGCATCTTCTATACGTACGCGCTGGCGTCCCTTAGCTCGGCCACTCCGCACCCGAAACTTTACCGTACGCAATCGGCATTCGTTCGCTCCAACGATTTCGTTTAGTAACGTAAATTCGTTAGTGATTTCGTTGCAGTACATATTATCGTGTTGTGCGAAGACTGTATTATTACGTATTTGTGTAACTTTACGTAAATTAACGTAGTCATGGGTCCCAAGAAAGTTGAAATTCACGGAAAGAAGCGCATGCTGTCTCTGGAGACAAAGATGGAGGTCATAAAGAAGTACGAAGCTGGTATGCGATTGAGTGTGATCGCAAAGGAATACGGCCGTAATCCGTCGACAATAGGCACCATCCTTAAACAGAAGGATGCCATCAAAGCAACTACACCATCGAAGGGCATCACTATTTTGTCCAGCAAGAGGAGCCATGTGCACGACGAGATGGAACGGCTGCTCCTCATCTGGATAAAAGACAAAGAAATCGCTGGCGATACAGTAACGGAGACAGCAATCGCTCACAAGGCCAGTGCTATTTTTGGCGGTTTGATTGGGCAGGCGGAAGACGAGGGAGGGGAAGGGACTTCAACGCCAACCCCAGAGTTCAAGGCTTCGCATGGCTGGTTCGAGAAATTTCGTAAACGGACTGGCATCCATTCGGTGGTGCGTCATGGGGAGGCTGCCAGCTCGGACACGAAAGCGGCCGAAGCATTTAAGAAGACTTTCGACGAGATGATGACCAAGGAAGGCTACAGTTCTCAGCAAGTCTTCAATTGTGATGAGACTGGCCTTTTTTGGAAAAAAATGCCTCGTCGGACGTACATCACGGAGGAAGAGAAGAAGCTACCCGGGCATAAGCCTATGAAAGACAGGCTTACGCTCGCACTTTGTTCAAACGCCAGTGGGGATTGCAAGGTGAAGCCCCTACTGGTGTATCATTCTGAGACTCCTCGAGCCTTCAAGGCCCACAAGGTGCTGAAGGAGAAGCTTCCAGTGATGTGGAGGGCTAATGCAAAAGCCTGGGTAACGAGGCTTTTGTTCACGGAGTGTGTAAATCTGTGTTTCGGCCCGACTGTGAAGAGTTTTTTGGAAGAGAAGCGCCTCCCCCTGAAATGTCTGCTGGTGTTGGACAATGCCCCTCCCCACCCTCCTGGCCTCGAGGAAGATATCCTAGCGGAGTATTCCTTCGTTAAGATTCTTTTTCTTCCGCCCAACACCACCCCTCTCCTCCAGCCCATGGACCAGCAAGTGATAGCGAACTTTAAGAAGCTGTACACGAAACATCTTTTCAAGAGATGTTTCGACATCACCGATACCACAAACCTCACTTGCGTCAATTTTGGAAGGAGCATTTCGACATCGTCATTTGCATCCGACTCATTGACCTAGCTTGGCAGGAGGTTTCGAGGCGAACCTTGAATTCCTCGTGGAGGAAACTCTGGCCTGATGCCGTATCCGCCAGAGACTTCGAGGGATTCGACGTGGGCGAAAGCTGGTACTGCAGAGTCAGAAACAGTTGATGATCCCGAAACTGTTTGGAACCAGATCTTGATGAGATCGTTGCACTCGGCAAGTCCATGGGGCTGGTCGTCGACGAGGACGACATCAACGACCTTCTCGAGGAGCACCAAAGAGGAGCTTACGACGGATGACCTGAAGGAGTTGGAGGCCATGCAACTTAACATCGTTCAAGAGGAGTTCTCTAGCAGCGGCGAGGAAGAGGAGGAGGAGCCTATGACAACGGCAGAAATTAAGGATATTCTAGGCGCTTTTCATAAAGTGCAATTGTTTATCGAAAAAAGACACCCCGAAAAGGCTCACACAGGTCGTATGCTTGCGCAGTTCGATGACGTTTGCTTGAGTCGTTTCAGGAACATTGTGAAAAGTAGGCAGAAACAATCTTCCTTGGATCGTTATTTTTTAAAGAGGCCTTCAGCATTAGCAGGAGTAAGCAAAAGGAAGAACCAAGTGATAAAAAACAGAAAGTTGAAAGCAAAAAGGAAGAACCAAGTGATGAAAAACAGAACGTTGAAAGCGGTGATGAAGTTGAAATTCTGTAAAAAAAAAAAAAAAAAAAAAAAAAAAAAAAAGCCTACGTAAAAGTAAAAAAAATAAAAAAAAAAGTAAAAAAATAAAAAAAAAGAAAAAAAACTGTTTACGTAATTTCTAGATTTTTGTAAGATTAAGGTATTACAGTTTTGTTGAAGGTGTTTCGTAAATTTTAGTTTTATGGTTTTTCCTTAAATATTTTGTGTGTTTTCATAAAGTTAAGTGTACGTACGTATGTTAATCTGCGTTTGTCTCCTCCTCCTCTGCGCCACTATTGGAGATAGCCTCACTCGAAAGGAAGCTCCACATTTTACGTTACAGTAATAATATTTCTTGTACACTAATATACACTTTATTTACAGGTTTTCGATTTTTATTCTTAATTTAGGTATTGAATGGTCCAAAATGTTGTAGTATTTCATTGTTTATAGGTCAATTTAGCTTTATTATGAAATTTAATGGGGTGTTTTTGGAGGGCTTGGAACGGATTAGCCATTTTACATGTAAAATGTGTTCCAAGATACGAAAAACTCATTATACGAAGGCCGCCTCGGAACGAATTAATTTCGTATCTCGAGGTACCACTGTACAAAACTTTATTGTATCATAACAATATCATTTTTCTTCCCTCCACCCCTCGACTTTTAAGGCTTTGCCGTGGAAGAGAAGGGGGTCCCCCCCCCCAGAAGCCTCGTCACGGGACTTCTAAGGGTCTGTCTTGCTCTGGTGAGACAGGTGAGTCTTCCGCTGGTCCTCCCGTTCCTCTGGAAACGGGGCCCGTCTCTCTTTCCTCAGGGAGGAAGCAGACGGGGACCATGTAGGTACCGCCCACTGCTGGTACCTCCTCCACCGGTTCAGGAGCCGGGAACTGTCTCGGCCGCTTGTTTGCAAGATTCACCAAGTGTACGGTCACCTACGGGTAAACGTGCAGCCAAGGTCCAGACTGCTGAGTATGCTCACTATGTCAGGACCCAGGCACGGAGTGGAAGATGGTAGGAGTCACTCGGGTGACTCTCACCAGACCGGCGAACGCTCTCACAGCGATCGTCCGGTACACAGGGTTGACGTGACGTTCCAGCTGGTCCATGCACGCAGAGACCATTGGAGGCAGGCCATCCAGCCCTCTTTTAATTCATTTCTTTCTTTCAGAGAGGTTTCGGCCTCAACGAGGACTTTGAAGAGTCGGAGGACGGTATTGGCTGTCGCCTGTCAGGTGCACGCTCAGCCCCACTCAGACGACCAGTCTCGGGGGTGGCAGACGCTTCACCTGCCAGGTAAGAGTTTCGTAACCCTCCTTGATAAAGCATTTTCTCAGGTGATTCTCGCCAGACCGGCGATCGCTCTCGAACGATCGCCTGGTACCCAGGGTTGACGTGACGTTCCTACCAGACCGTTCACGTAGCGAGGCTGGGAAGATGTCCCCCCCCCCTCTCTGGCCACCAGGTCCAGCCTTGCCTGGACTTAGTCCAGCCTTGCCTGGACTTAGTCCAGCCTTGCCTGGACATGGTCATGGTCCAGCCTCGCCTGGCCTCACCTGGACCTGGTCCAACCTCACCTGGACTTGGTCCAGCCTCACCTGGCTGCGTTGAGAGGACGGTGCCCGCTCGACCGCCACCGTGGTTGGTGATCGCCTGCAGTCCTTCCAGCCTACCGGTTCTGCTGGTAGGCAGGGGAGGAGCGCTTGTAGCAGCTCTCCTGACGCAAGAGACCGACGCTCTGTCCTTGGTCCAGCGCTTCTCTGCAAGAAGATTGCTGGTCCAGACCTGCAGCGTGATTGTTACTGTGGGTTGGTGATCGCCTACAGTCCTCCCAGCCTACCGATTCTGCTGGTAGGCAGGGGAGGAGCGCTCGTAGCAGCTCCCCTGACGCAAGAGACCGATGTTCCGTTCCTTGGTCCAGCGCTTCTCTGCAAGAAGACTGCTGGTCCAGACCTGCAGCTCAATCGCCACCATGGGTTGGTGATCGCCTGCCATCCTCCCAGCTTACTGGTTCTGCTAGTAGGCAGGTCTCCCTCACCTGTCCCTCACCTGTCCCTTCAACTTCCTCAGACTACACAAGGAGGAACGAGGCGAACAGGAGTGACCGTGATGAATTCACTTCTTACGGTCTGGCCATGAGCCTGGTTCAGTCTTGGGACCAACAGATCCTCGCTCAAGTGGTTGGAGGAGATTGTGGGGGCTGGCGAGGACAATGACGCTTCCCAGACTCTCGTATTGTTCATGTGACGGTCCCGCTGGACCACGCACGCAGAGACCGGGGTGGGCTCTCCTTCGGTCCTCTCGAGATTCTAGCACTCTCCGAGTGTTCTGGTCTTCTACAATCTGCAATCTCTTGGGCGAAACCACGGTCCAGAGTGGGTGAAACGAGAATCCCAGATAATTGTTACTACGATAATTGGGAATCTCGCCGAATGCTCGAATTCTTGGAATTTCTAGCGTTTGGAAGAAGTACTGCTGCTGAAGGAAGAATATCTCGGGAGGGGCTCAGCCTGGATGGACCTGACGGTCCGTCGCCTCAGTAGGCAGCCAACCCCGGGATAGAGAAGAATGGATGGGAACATCCAGTTTGGCTTGAGCTATTGTCTTCGGTATCCTGTTATCACCGTAGAAGTCTTCCTTCGGGAAAACTTCACCTTCGCTCTCTTCATTACAGAATGAAGGGTGTCGGCTTCCAGTCCTTATTCTTGTTCCTCGAATGGAAGAGAATTTAGGATGGAGGTCTATGTACAGGAACCTACAAATGTACTACGTATATTGCCCTCGCGACATGCTTCTGTTATCAGTTGAATTGTCCGAGGTGTAGGCACATACTGTAGTTAACTCTATGGGTTGTGACCGAGACGAATAGTATCTTCTTAATTGAACTGCAACTCGGGACTGCCCTGCAAACCTCCCAGGAGTTACCAGTTTTGATTTTGAGATACTTGTGGTATTGTTACAACAACAACACCAGAGCATTTGCATTCACCGAAATCCGTTTCGATTAAATGCAAATGCTCAAGTGTATTTTTTTGCGCTTGATGTTTCTAGCCGAACACCTTCCTTCTTGGAATGGATTACCTGGCAACTCAGGATGATGAGTAAGCAAGAGCTAGCAGTGTACGGGTACCAGCTGGCTCTCCGAAATAGTATGGTCGGATATTGTCTCTCGTCCTCTGCGATGATTGACTACCGAACCGAATCTCTGCCCGGCAATCACAATCACAGACTTAGGTTTCTGGTTGGCTGGAATTCTCGCATACATATATGACCATCTCTACTGCATTGCCTTTGCTGTTGCGAGAATTTTCAGACAGAGATATCTCACTAGACTTGTTATCATCTTTCTGTTTACCGCATGGTAAAATTCGTAGGTGTGCAATTGTTCTTTGTCCACCCCGAATTGTAGATGAATAACGGTAGACATCGCCTGTTCCCCGCCCTACCAGCTCTACTTCCAAGTATATAGATGTCCTCCCTGATCCAGCCCATGAAAAGCGGTTCTTCAGGCAATACAATCCCTGTGTTTTCATTACTGAAAAGCGCTCCGCTTTCATTGCAACTCCGACTTCTCACCGAACAGCAATGAAGTAGCCGTTTAGCGTTTTCATTCTGCTGTAAAACAACAGGGGAAGAAGCCATCTTCACGGATTGGTGTCATCGGCGGGATTTTTCTACGTTCAAAATCTTGAGAGAGAACTTCTCTCGATTCAGCTGTGAAGACGTAGGTCTGCATTCACCTATCACCGTCTTCAACGGCACATGGTTTTGTTTCTCCGTAGTTGAGATTCAACTACTATGAGAACTTCTGTCTTGCCATCAGGGACCTCATTCTCTAGAAGGCAATTGACTTTCGTCTGTTGGGCACATGCCTTGAGAGAGTCATCATCTCGCCTTCCGGCATCGGTGGCAACAAGATAGACTATTTGTATGGTCTCTCGGCATAACCCTTCAAAAGGTGAGGGTCACGTGACTACGCCTCGGATGCATGACAGCTCGCCTCACACAACCGAACGCAGTTAGTCGGCAGCTGCCGAAGCGTCCAAGACCGTCACGAGTTACGCTGTGAACTTTGTATCGGTTGACCCAGATCAGTCGTTACTTCATCCTACTGGCATGTTCAGGTACCCATAAGTATTGGCACCCACCATGGAGTGTCGGTGTCTTTATCCATTGCGGAGACGACGAGACCGTGAGAGACTTCGCTCCAGTCGGATACAAGACCATGAGAGACTTCATTACAGTAGGATACGAGACCGCGAGAGACTTCGCTGCAGTGGGATACGAGACAGCGAGAGACTTCGCTGCAGGTGGATAGACCAGTAGATGGGTACTGGACATCACTCCGAAGAATATGTTGGATAGTAAGATGGATAGGTCATTGCGACCATATCTTTCTTTCCCTTCAGGACTGCCCACAGGTCCTTGGAACCTCATTTCTCTGGACCAGTGGTGGATGCTTGCAAGATGTGTTTGCTTACCCAGCTCCTTCAAGAGGACAAGTTGCATCTCGTCCATGGTGTGCAGTTGTAGAGGTAAGAAGGATGCAAGAGTGACTGGCTCTCCCCCTTCCACGCCTCGTCCCTCCACTCCTCATCCTTCGGGTTGAGGATAGGACTCGAACTCACACTGGCTGGTCGGACGATTGATGTGGTAAGCTTACACATAGAGCATCCTTTTTATGTTTCTTATCAGAATCATAGAAGCAATCCCGCTCCTTCCTCTAGCAAGGGGAGGAAGGAGACTGACAATAATGCAAACCCTTCCCAGAACTTTGCATTAATGTCTCCGACGCCAAATATTCTTCACAGCCCTTTTTCGGATGAGTCACGATCCATCACTCATTTCGAAAAGGCCCAGAAGTCTGACTCTTGATCATGCAGCTCCTATACTCCGATCAAGTTGTCAGAGGCAGCAGGGTACTCCTCCTCGCTCTTACGACCAGGAGGAGTAGCCTAGGTGGGCAGAACTCCAGTCAGTTCTAGAGGCTCACTCAGATTCCTCCTACCAATCATTGAGTCTTCCTTATGTAAAGGACTGAGGGTTTGTCTATTGTGCAGGAACAAATCACAATTTTTGAAAGTAAATTGTATTTTTCCTAAGTACAGTGGTACCTCGACATACAAAAGGCTCAACTTACGTAAAACTCGAGATACGAAAGCAAATACGAAAAATTTTACAGCTCTACATATGAAAAGTTTTCAAGATACAAAAGGTTGTTGCTGTAAAGTCCCGAGATTCGCCCGGACCACCGAGAACAATTTTAAAACTCCCGCGCCGCCAGCTGAGTAAACTCGCCACCATCCTCCCGCTCTCCCATTGGTTCCTGATGCTAGTCACCCCATAAGATCCTGCTCTCCTATTGGTCAGCATCTACCCCTTGTGCTTTAAGTATTCTATTGGTAAAATGATGCTGTAAATTGAAAAACTTATTCATACAATACATTTAATAAAAAGAACATTAGGTAAAGATAGAATAAAGAATAGAAATGTATGGTTATTATACTGTTTGGTAGTTTCAGTAGTTGAAGAGAGATAATGAAAATTTATGGCTTACTGTGTAAAGTGATTGCTTGGCGATCGTTCGATACTCGTAAGTACTGGATGTAAACAGAAGTTTGGAAGCTTTTTTTTGTTTGTTTTTTATAGTTAATGGTTACTTAATAATTATTTGAAATGAGTACATGCAATACATTTGATAAAAAAATTGGGAATTAGATATCATAAAATATAAAATATATCAGACTGCCAACAAATATATATTTTTTAGAATTCTTCTTCTGTTTTAATATTACGTTACGTATATGTTCATTATAGCTGTCAGTACTCGGTATCTCCATTAGGTAATAAAGATAGAACTAAAGATAAAGAAATGAATGGTTTATTAATACTTGTTTGGTAGTTTCATTAATTGAAGAGAGATACTAATGAAAATTTATGGCTTACTGTGTCCTAGGAAAAGTGATTGCTTGGCGTTCGTTCGGTACTCGTAAGATGGCAAGAGCTGAATGTAAACAATCAATTGGAAGGTTTTTTTGTTTGTTTGTGTATTATAGTTAATGATTAATTAATAATTATTTGAAATGAGTACATACTGATTATTTATACATTTTATTGGCATATTCTAAGCTTTTAGCTTCTTAGGTTTAGATGTCAGAATCATAGACTAGGCTACAGTAGCAACCGCTAACATAGGCTGGGCTTATTGCTAAGGGACATATGCTAAAGTCCTAATATATGCAGTAAAAATGGGGTTGAACGTTACATGCAGTTGAATATTACTCAAGTATGTACAGTATTTTGCCTTTTTGGAGTCATATTTCTTCCGTCAGATCGGCGTCGTAACCCTAGAACATGTGTTTTAGGCCTGGAAATATAATTTACTGGGGTATTTTTGGAACGGATTAGCCATTTTACATGTAAAATGTGGTCCAAGATACGAAAACCTCATGATACGAAGGGCGCCTCGGAACAGATTAATTTCGTATCTCGAGGTACTACTACAAACCTGAGGTCCTTTACATATATGCCCACCTCATGCCACCCCTCAATCTGAACCTGGGCCGAAAGGCAAAGTGGAGTATTTACATCCGGGCAGCCTAGCCTGCCCCACTGTAGTTACTGCCTAACCACCTTGTTCAAGATTCAACGGCTGCAATTCCAGCTATGCCGTAAGTAAATTCCTTATGTAAAGGACCTCAGGTTTATATAGTTAGGAAAAATACAATTTACATACTTTCAAAAATTGTGATTTTAGTAATGTGTCATCAATCAAAATTTTAGTAATGTATCATCACATTCTACTCTTATGTACTGCATAGTCTAACATAATCATAATTATTTCCTAGGAAAAAATACTGTGTAAAATTACTTAACCCTTGGGATGTTGTTAAAGTTTTATGATTTACATGTAAGGAATTATATTTACAGCTTCACTCTTCATTGTATGTGTGTGGTGTTTTTGTTGCCTTGGTATACCAAATACTACTGCTACCCATTAATTTGCAATTATAGTATTAATATTTCTTTGTTTCTGCTAAGATGATACCATCATGATGCTGGAAGCTGACATCTTGCCTGGCCGTTTAGAAGGCGCAGATCCTAGTGAGCCCCTCATACCCATCATGGCGCACCCTCCAGCTGTTGTGTCTGACATCTCATTTGAAATGTGGATTGATGACGTCATCAAGGCTAACAAGGTAAGTGTAAATTTGTTGTGGACATTAATACATTTGGGTCAAATCCCATTTGGTTGGTGTATGTTTAATTTCATGGGGGGGAGGGGGCCAGAATTGGTTAGAGGTATGAGGACATGAGAAGGAAAAACCCATTATTGTTTCTTTAATAACTAAGTAGATATTTAGTCAAAGTGTCACTTTGTAGATCATGTTAACCTTCCATGCAACCCAAAGATAATCTGAGGAAATAGCAGTTGATATTTGCATTTAAGTAGGAAAATATACATTAGCAACAGTTAACAGAATTACTTTGGGAGCAATGGTTGAAATGACCAGAATTATGCATTGAAACAGAATGCAGGATTATGCATTGAAACAGAATGCAGGAAGTCCTTTGGTGGGCTTGTTCCATACAAATAGGGTTCGTCTTCTGAATCGTAATAATAATAGTTTTTGGCATATGGAATTGCTGATAAATTGGGGAGGCTATACTATGGGGGTTGATACTTGTCATAAAGCCAGCGACAACTGAATCTTAAGATAATTTGAGGGGCTATTTTAATGGCTGAGAGTCATTTAGTGGTGTCTTTATTTTGGATCATCTGTTTTGTGCCTTTTTGGAATCGGGAGTAACAAGCTTTGTGGTCTTTTGAAAAGTGACAGCTGTTACAAGATATCAGGAAATTGATTTTAGATCCTAAAGTAACTAGAATTTACTTTCAATAGGTGTTAACTTCCATTGATCAGGATTATTGGTTTTAATTGTGGGAATTGCCTTCTGGGTGCTACATTAAATCTTACCTGTAGACAGTCCCTTATCATGGTTTCTGGGTAGTTGATGCTTGCTCTTTATATGCTGTTAAACGTAAGTAGAACAGCTTTGGCTAGATTGTAACCTGGCTGTTTTGTTTAAACAGCGTGTTTTATGGTTTTTTGTGTGCACCCTGTGTCAGCTGTTTTTGTAATCTTTTTATGTTCTCATTTTCTTTACAGGATGGGCAGAAGAAGGGAGCCAAGTTAGATTTCAAAGATATCAGTGTTGTAGAAGAATGTCTGAAAATTCTGCAGAACCGTACAGAGCAAGTAAGTACTTTGAAGGGGACGCGCCCTTCATGGGGGTTAGTGCCCTCAGTGCAACTCATGCAGAGTGCGCTGTAGTTATTACTCGAGTTTCTTTGCAGCGTCCCGTCGCCCCTTAGCTACAACCACTTCCATTCCTTTTATTGTACCTCTGTTCTTGTTCTCTCTCATCTGTCTCGACCTACGACCCTCTCTTTAACAGTTGTTTCATAATGGAACTGCAAAATTTTCCTCCTGTAACACCTTGAAAACCATTTTACTTTCAGTTTCCTATTCATTACTGAATGACCTCATAGGCCCCAATGCCTTCGGCCTAAATTTTATATTCCATTCCATATAATATGAGGACATGTATCAGTGCAATACTAGAGTTGCTGGGCTGTTGTATTCAAGTAGTTGTTCATCCTAAAGTGTATAATGCATGTGGGTCAAGTGTAAATACATTATTTAAACAGTGTGCCTTAGTTGTAGATATATGAAGGATCTCCATGTTACAGATTACATTCCCACTGTGGTTGAATGCAGATATCTTGAAAGGCCCAGTGGCCAGTACACGTGAACCGGTTGATGCTGACAAGTTCCTCTCCCTTTGTGTAGAAACTTTCCCATTGGTAAGTGGAATTTGCATTGCAAGCTATGCTTATAAATTTTAGTAGCCACACATCTTGCAGCGGAAGTTGATCTTTATCGTTATGTAAAAGCTGGTGTGATAACTTGGAAGCACCTTTTAATCATTTTTAAATGTGATAGATGTATGATTATGACTTACGGAAAGCTTTTATTCAAAATTCAACTGTATAATTTTGTTATTTGAGTGTTTTATTCACATCTTTTGTTTTGAAGTTTTGCATAGATCCTGTTAAGATATAAATACAGTACAGTAGAGGACATTGTTATCTATTTTTCTGAGCTTTCTCACTAAATTATCGTTTCAGGCAACTCTCTCAGTAGGTTGGACAACCACATACACATCAGCTGATGATGAAAAGGCTTTCTATACCAAAGAGATGACAGAGGAAATGGCAACATTACTTGAGTCCAAGAGTGTTGCCCAGCCTGTGACATTCCCCATCCGTGCTGCATTTGTGCCCCGTTCCATTGAGAACTTAGACTGGCTTGTGGAACAAGTGAGTGTAAATTTTATTTTTGCGCTGTGAAAAGTATCAGAATGCAGACACCTTGGTTTGTGAATCCCTAAATTAAGACACTTCTTTTTATAATACTTTTAACATACTTTTAAATAGTTTTTGTGTGGAATATTTTGAATAATTTCTATCTCATTCATGTGAGCCCAAGTAATTTACAAGCCTCTTGTTTTATTTGAGCCAAAAGTGATTAATTAGGTGAATAATTTTTTAGTCTTCCTTTCCAGGTAAGTACTCGGAGCTTAGGTACAGTCCTCTTAAGTTTTATTAGTATGGTCTTGCTAGTGAGGATGCTGATAATCTTCTGGAACAAATAATAAATAAATAGGTCAACAGTTAGTTAGGGGTATGGGAGTTATATATATAAAAATGTCAGCATTACTCTTATCTACTAGTTTAGTATTAATTTCAAATTAGCAAGTGTTCTAACGAGTCTCTTCCCAAATATATCCTTGCAAGTTGGAATACAGTGGTCCCCCCATATTCGCGGGTGATGCGTACCAGACCCCCCCGCGAATAGTTAGAATCCGCGAATGTTTGGAACCCCTATAAAAACGCTAAAAACAGCCTTTTGTTCCGATACATAATACAAACCCTCGGTCCTTTAACAATAGGAAGGTAACTAGCGGCAGCTGGGACGGTCGTAAGCTTCGAACAAGGGGAGAACGGTAGTTAACTGCTTGTCCGATCGTGCGCGCGCCCGAGAGGTGAAGAATCACTTTTGCTTTCGGCCGCGGGTGTGAAGGACGTGTTCGTCATCGCTCTCTGCCCGTTTCATCGTCGTATGCTTTGTTTATATTGTGTTTTCTACTAATGGTTTGTTTGATCTTGAAAATGAAACTGTAAGTACACTGTTTTCATTTTCATTACTTAATTATGAATCAACATGGAGCTATCGCCGTAGAGACGGCGATTTCCGCTCTTCATGAAATTGAATTGAATTATGTCTCGGTGCCGAGGGCGGGCGCACTCGCGCCGAGTCATGTATTTGGGCGAAAGTGTGTAATTGAAAGATGTAAGTACTCTTTTTCATTATATTTTTGCCCTGTGCGTTCGTTGCCGAGAGCTTGATTGCGCTCGGAACGAGCCTCTTATTTTGTATGAATAGAATGCAATGAAAGTGGATTCGCAATGCAGTTTTCTTTTCATTTTCATTTATTAATTGCATCAAATTTAATTTTGGATCAATTTCCGCTCTTACCCGGGAATTAATCCTTACGATTTATTGCTGTGAAAGTGAAATCGCAAGTGCAGTATTGTTCATTTTCATATATAATTATGATAGCATCATATTATTATGGATCAAGTTTCCGCTCTTACCCGGGAATTGATCTTTCCCCCTTTAAGTTCTATGAAGTGAATCGCAAGTGCAGTATTCTGTTTCATTTTCATATTACTTTTCACTGCTGTGCGGGGGTAGGGGAAGCGAAGGTCTGCCAGGAAGTCGTCGGAAAGCTCTCCCGCGACTCCCTTGGTATCCGATTCTTCGTCTTCTTTCCTGCCCCCCCGCTCAGCTTCCTCGTATTTTGTATTTAGGGGTCTTCCGTTCCGTTCGGGGGTGGGGCCAATGTCCCTCCCCCCCGTGCGTGAGGGAACCCCTCTTACTAATCTGTCTGTGCTACCGCAGGTGCTACATCCGTGGGAGACGACCTTGGACAGGTATGGGCCACTGCGGCTGCAGCGGGCCAGTGCCTAGCATCCACGATCTGCTGCAGCGTCTAGCGAGGTCTGGGGCGGTGACCTTGGAGCGGTCTCCACTACAACCTTCACGGCCGCTTATGCTGCTTCCCCCCGCTGGTCTACACTCCCCATGCTGTGTCGGTGACGCCGTCTGCCACTTCTAGGGCCGGTCGCCGCCGTACCGAGGAGGGGTATGCCGCCGCCGCCTGTGTTTTATTCGTGTTGCCTGCCCCAGACTTCCGCTGTTCCAGCAGCTCGCCCCTGGACCGGCCGCCAGTACCAGGTTCCCGCTGGCTGCCGATGATTCTACGAGGCGATGGCTGGGCCTGCCGTACCTGTCGCTGATGTGGTTCCCGCTACTGGCTTGGCTGTCCCTTCTGTGTTTACCGCTGCCGCTGTTCCTGCCGCTCCTGAGCTGGTTGCTGTTCCTGTCGCTCCTGGTTCCTGCGCCTGTCCATGCTGGTCCTGCCCATGGTGTGTCTTCCCCAGTCCCAGGTCCTTCCGGACAGGTGCAGTCGGGCCGTGTTGCTTCGGCAATAGGCCCGACTCCGGCCTGGATGGAGGACCTGACGACTGTCCTGCGTGAGCTGACGAAGAAGAGGAAGGTGTCATCTTCGTCTTCGTCTGCTGCTGCCTCTTCCCCTTCGACTTCTAAGGCCCATAAGCCGAAGAAGAAGAAGGCTGCCTCTCCCCCCTAAGAAGTCTCCTTCGGGAACTTCTAAGGGCCCACCTCGGTGGGACTGGGGGTCCTTCTGCTGGTCCTCCTGCTCCTTCGGGAGCGGGGCCCGTCTCCCCTTCCGTAAGGAAGAGATAGACGGGGACCAGAGGAGTATCGGTTAGCTCTGGTACTTCCTCGCCTGGTGCTAGCGGCGATGCCGCTACGCCAGGTTCCGGCTCGGTCTCTCGTTCGCGGGAGATCCCGAGTGTACGCTCTCCCTCGGGAGACCGAGCAGCCAAAGTTTCGGCGCCAGAGTTCGCTCGGCGCCAAGACCACGGCACGGAGCAGAAGGCTGGCGAGAACCGCTCAGGTGACTCTCGCCAGGCCAGCGGCCGCTCTCGCAGCGACCAGCTGGTAACCAGGTTTTCCCCCTAAGAAGACTCCTTCGGGAACTTGGAAGGGCTCGTCACACTCCGGTGTGACGGGGGGGTTCTTCTGCTGGTCCTCCTGTTCCTTCGGGAACGGGGCCCGTCTCCCCTTCTGAGAAGAAGAAGAAGACGGGGACCAAGGGTGTGCTGGCTACCGCTGGTACACCCTCGCCTGGTCTTGGCAGCTCTGCTGCTAAGCCAGGTACCGGCTCGGTTTCTCGTCCGCGAGAAGTTCCGAGTGTACGGTCTCCTTCGGGTGACCGTGCAGCCAAAGTTAAGACGCCTGAGTTCGCTCAGCGTCATGACCGAGGCACGGAGCAGAAGACTGTTGAGAGCCGCTCAGGTGACTCTCGCCAGGCCAGCGGCCGCTCTCGCAGCGACCAGCCGGGTACCTCGGTCGTGGACGTGACGGTCTCTGACCGGCCACGGGTTGAGGCTGGGAAGAGGTCCCCCAGGTCCCCTCGACCGACGATACCAGCCTCGGATTTTCCAGGTACCAGCTTGGTTTTTGAACGTGCCGCGAGGACGCTCACGGTCTCACCGCGAAAGTGAGCTCTGCAGGTCACCTGACCGCCGCTCCCACAGGGACCGGGCGGATACGATGACCAGCAGCAGCTTGTCTGACGCACGGGACCGGGGTCGACGTGCTCAGTCGAGCCGCTGGCCACAGGTGAGCGGCACGGCCAGGCCTGCAGATCGATCCCCACCGCGGGTTGGTGATCGGCTGCAGCCCCCCACGTACGCTGGTCCTGCCAGCGGGGGGGGAGAGCGTCAGGTCTGCCTCCACTACCTTCAACTTCCTCGGGCTACACCGGGAAGAGCGAGGTAGCTAGGAGTGATCGTGAGAGGTGCGCCGCTCACGATCCCGTCACGACGCCGCACGTGCCACGTATGGCTTATTAGGACCAACCAGGACGTACGCGCAAGTGATTGGAGGCGACCGTCCAGGGGGGGGGAGGGGGTGGGGGTAGCGTCAGTTCTGTCTCTCCGATACCTTCAACTTCCTCGGCATACGCCAGGAAGAGCGAGGTATATAGGAGTGATCGTGAGAGATGCGCCGCTCACGATCCCGTCACGACGCCGCACGTGCCAGGTTTGGTCTTAGGACCAGCCAGGACGTACGCGCAAGTGATTGGAGGCAACCGTCAGGGATCTGTTGCTGGTCCTTCTTCTGAAGGAGGAGGGTCTTGGGAGCTGCTCTTGTTGGAGGGACTGGATGGTCCTACTCCTCAAGACGCTGTAACTTCCGAGATTCAGAGTAACTTTGCCCAGGTTATTGCACTGATTTGTCAGCACAACGACCTGGGGGAAGGATCGCCGCTCCCACCAGCAGAGCCCATGTCTCTGCTCGAGTCGTTTTGGGGCCTGAGAGGGAACCCAAACCGACGGTGGGTTTGCCGCGATCGGAGCTTGCCGATTCTGTCTTGAACCAGAGTCTCTCGTCTCCGGACAAGAAGGCTCTCTCAGTTCTGGCCGGTCGATCAAGCTACTTCCACCTCCTCTACTGCGACAGCGGCGTTTCTACGTGTCTTCGGACACCGTATTTAAATACTCCTTCGGTCCTCCTGAGAGGTTTCGACCTCGACGAGGACTGGAATGAGTCGGAGGACGGTATCGGCTCTCTCCTGTCAGGTGTCGATCAGCCCCACCCAGACGACGTTCACAGTGGCGGCAGACCCTTACCTACAGTGAGAGTTCGTAACCCTCCTCGGGAAAACGTTTTCTCCTGACGATACGTTTTCCCAGACTCTGAGAGGCCATCGCCGCAAGGCGATGGCTGCTCCTACTCTTCTCCAACTGCTAGTTCCGCTGGGAAGGCGAGCGAGTATCCAATTCCTCCCCCATTCCCTCTCTCCTTACGGCTACGAGGGAAAGGGGAGGGATCCTACAGAGATTTCTCTGTAGGATTCCACGTTGGGGACTGCGCTACCGGGGGGACCTTCGGGTCCTACCTGACGTAAGCCCCGGTCGTTGAGGAGGGATCCTGCCCCATTCTCGATTTCTACGGGAATCGAAGAGGACACCAGCCGATATCGTTTGACGAATTCGGTGGGGGTTTCGCAGACTGCTTAGAATTCTACGGAATTTCTAGCGCATTCAGTGTGTTAAGAGTTTCTTACGATCTCCAAACACTTAGGCGAGACCACGGTCCAAAGTGAGCGAGACGAGAATCCCCGATATGTTACACGATAATCGGGAACCTCGCCTATGCTCGAATTCCTGGAATTTCTAGCATTAGGAAGAAGACTGCTGCTGAAAGAAGACTATCTCACAATAGGCGACCAACCTGGAATAGAGAAGAACGGACGGGAATATCCAGTTTGGCTTGAACTATCGTCTTAGTATTCTGTTCACCATTGAAGCTTTCCTTCGAGGAAGACTTCTTCACTCTCTTTGATAGAGACCGAAGGTGGTCGATCTCCAATCCTTATTTTGTTTTCTTGAAGGAAAGAATTTAGGATGGAGATCGTTGTTCAGAATCCTACAAATATACTACGTATATTAACCTCGCGACATGATTCTGCTAAGCAGTTGAATGGTCCGAGGGGTAGGCGCATATCCTGGTTATTCTTTGGATTGCGACTTAGACGAAAAGTATTCTAATTGAACTGCAACTCGGGTTGCCTGCAACCTCCAGGAGTTTTCCAGTTTCAATTTTATATACTTATGGTGTTGTCACAACAACACCATTTAAGCTTTTATATTTACCGAAATTCGTTTCGCATAAAATAATTGCTCGATGCATATCTTTTTATGCCTCGGTGGTTCTAGACCGAACGCATTCCTTCGTGGAAAGGATTACTTGGCAACTCAGGGTGACGAGTCAGAGACAGCTACTGCGTATTGAATTGCCCGAGGCATTTCAGTACCAGCTGCCGCTTTGAGATGGACGGTTGGTTATGTCTTTCTCACCTGCTTTGATTGAATACCAACCGTATCTCTGCCCAACAATCACGGACTTAAGTCTCTGATTAACGGGGATTCTCGCATACATGAATGACCATCTACTGCTGTGACGCTAGTATTCATCGTCTTCGGTATTGCGAGAATTTTAAACAGAGATATCTATTCGACTCTCATCTTTCTGTTTACCGCACGGTAACAAGAATTCTGTAATAGTCTCTTGCTGCATCGTATCTCGATAATGCGAATGATTTTTGCGGAATCTGAGTTTGTCCTCAAAATATCTTGTATTCGGAGGTGTGCAATTGTTCATTGTTCACCCCGGATTAGCAGATGTATTGAAAGACATCGCCTACTCCCACACCTGCCAGCTCTACTTCCAAACGTTCAGCCCATGAGAAGCAGTTCTTCAGGCGGCTCTCCCCTGTGTTTCATTACTGAAGAACGCCCGCTTTCACTGCACACCGGACAGCAATGAAATGGCGGTTAGCGTTTTCAGTCATTTGTAAGCACAGGTTTAGAATCTTGAGATTCCTTCTCTCGATTCAGCTGGAAGACGTAGGTTGCATTCATTGCCTACCTTCGTCTTCAACGTCACATAGTGTTGTTTCTCCTTAAGCTGAGATTCAACGTCTATGAGATTTTCTTGCCATCAGGGACCTCGGTCTTTTGAAGGCAATTGACTTTCGCCTTTTGAGCTTATGCATTAAGAGAATCATCGCCGCGCCGTCCGGCATCGGTGACTAACAAATATTTTATTTGTTTGGTCTCTCAGCATAACTCTTTAAAGGGCGAAGGTCACGTGACTTACCCGGGTGCTTGGACAACTTGCCTCTACTGATTCCGAACCAGTCAGTCGGCAGCTGTCAGAGCGCCCGAGTCAGTTACGAACTATGCTGTGGACTTAGTTCGGTTGTTCCAGAGCAATCATTACTTCGTCTTAATAGCTTGTCAGTATGAGTACTGTACATAACCAAAGTCGAGAAGAGGGATAGGTCATACGACTATCCCCTTCTTTTCGTCTTAGGTAACTGCATGACTTCTCTTGATAAGTCAAGCACAAAGGGATGGGGATTTGTGACGCTCGATTTCGTACCGATCTTCGTAGCAAAGACTCAGAACCCTTCGGTAACTGACGATTGGTTCGAGTCCTTCACAATACCCTCCCTAATGGACTTCACCGCCTCCGATACGAAGGCTATGCTGCTTTGTCCTGTGAAGGCGCGACGGAGCTGTCTGAAGAAACTCGACACCCAGGATGAGTGTGGACGCCTCTTCATCATTCTCTCGCGTTCCGCAAGAACTTCTCCGTGGCGCAGGTAATGAAGGCAGGCGCCTGGTCCAACCGGACCGCATGCACCTCCGGTTCTACCTTCGGGATATTGCCCACAGTTCCTTGGATCTTTTTCCTTGGGAACCGTGGTGGTTGCTCAACACGTTGTGTAGTTAACCCAGACCCTCGCAGGCTGAACAGCATCGAGTCCTGGTGTGACCGTAAGAATGGATGAGGAATGAGAGTGTGACTGGCTCCTCTTCCCATCTTTTTCTTGCCTCTACCTCTGGGTAGAGGGACACGGTCGTCACCCTGCTGGGTAAGGACGAGATGCAGGTGAGCTATTCAACAGAGCACCATCCTATCCCTTTCAGTAGGGATAGGAGTAAATATCCACCACTTCCTCCAACAAGGGGGAGGAAGTGGATGCCAATTTGAGACAAACCCATCATTTTATGATTGTCTCTTGCAAACAGGAACAAGTTCTTGCTTGCTGGTACGAAGAGATACGCTTGCCTCTCTCTTAGTACTTGGCCCAGAGGTCTGACCATTGATCCTGCGGTGCACACCCCGATCAATCGGACAGAGGATTGGATCCCTCCCTTGCTCTTACGACCAGGGAGGCACTCCAGGGTTGGACGAACACCAGTCTGTTCACCAAAAAGACTCAGATTCCTCCCACCAAGAAGTGAGTCTTCCTATTGTTAAAGGACCAAGGGTTTGTATTACGTATCGGAACAAATGACAATTTGTCGAAAATTGCATTTTTCCTAACTATACAAACCTGAGGTCCTTTACATATAGTCCCACCTCATGCCACCCCTCACTCTGCAACTTTTTGCATGGGCCTAAAGCAAAAGTGATTCTTCACCTCTCGGGCGCGCGCACGATCGGACAAGCAGTTAACTACCGTTCTCCCCTTGTTCGAAGCTTACGACCGTCCCAGCTGCCGCTAGTTACCTTCCTATTGTTAAAGGACCTCAGGTTTGTATAGTTAGGAAAAATGCAATTTTCGACAAATTGTCATTTTTGTTAGTTAAAACTTAAGAAAAACCACTACAAATTTTCATACTTGGTTTTTTTAATAGTTTTATCACAAAAAGTGCATTTTATGATGAAATTGATAACAAAAACCAGGAATTTGTGGATATTTCTCTTAGAAAAATACCGCGAATGCGCGAATTTTCCGCGAATAATGCAGGGAAACGTTCCCGAGAGAAATCCGCGAATCCGGAGAACGCGAATACGGGGGGTCCACTGCATGTGCACTATTGCTATCTTGTGAATGTGACCTTGTAATTTTGTGAAGTGCACTGCAGTGAAAGTACTTTAGTGGCAGTTGATTCAGTAACTAAGAGGCACATAATTCTCATTGGGCGAGTTAAATGTTGAGTGAATATCCTTTAATTCATTACCATTATTGACATGAAAGCGAACTTTGTGCGTTGTATACAGCGATGAAATCACTCTGTGTAAGGTTTGTTAGTGTTCCATTTCGTTGAATCAGTTTGTTGTCATTCATTGGGAGTGGTTCCTAAAATATTTGATATACTCCTTCAGTTAAAGTGCTATTCTAGCTTTTCAGAATTGCTGCCCAAGCAAAGCTAGCCCTGCATTAATCTCTCTCTCTCTCTCGCTCTCATTTTTAGATTAAGACTGATATGTATTCAGAAACACCTTAACATCACTTGTGGAGGATTTGTACTGAGGTGAAATATATAAGACAAATATCACTGTATATAGGCAACTCTTACTACAATATTTGGTGAGGTTTCTCAAAAAACAGACCATTAGGTCATAGATCACATACCGAAAATATCACGATGTGGTTACAATGGTAATAAATTCTTAGCTACTCAAAAATTATTTTCCACCTGTAGGAGACTGTATTTCAATTCTTGCACATATTAATCTTCAAGCATCCAAAATAGAAATTGCCAGGAACTGTATGAATACGTAATTGCATACTTACTGAGAGTCCCCCTCCCCTCAACCAACTAAAGAGCACTTGCATATTTCAGTGCAGTAATGCTATACAGTTCCACCTATTTAATTAAACTTCAAGAATTTAAACATGAGAAAATTGTATACTTTTGAAAGGCAAATAAAAAAAATAGGGAGTGGTTAGCAACACAAGGCAGTGATTGTGTACTCACTGAATTAAATCAATTTATTGTTGTTTATAGATACCAGATAGCACCATCACAGTGTGGAGCTCGTCATCAGATACAATTGATGTCCAGGCCCTGCTGAGTCTGCGGGATGCAGTCGGCAACGATTCAGTGTATTTCGATCTGCCCGAAGAACAGAAGAAGGAATTTGACGAGGCCAAGAAAGCTGAGGAAAATGCAGCTGCGCCCAGCTTTCAGATTTTGCCAAACAATGCTTCGGCCTGGGCTACAGCGGCCATTGCTCTTGGGTCGGCTCTGGCGGCCCTCTATCTTTATGATTGATAACAAGTGCTTGGGAGTGAATCGTTGGGTGGAGGGGATTTATTATTATTTTTTTTTTAACCTGACTTTCATGCTGTGTGGGGTTAATTGACCCCCAAAAAAATAAGTTTCGCCATGTTTATGTATTGGTCAAAGACTCCTGTTTTCACTGAAAGCTGTTGCTTCCAAGCAGATGCTCTTACATTATGTCCATACTTTTAATATGTTTTATGTGCTATTAGCTAACGTTCAATTTGTCAATTTCACATTGAAACTGCACCTGTATTTTTCATTTTCACAGATAAAATAGTAAGGAAAATATTATAACAAAATTTACACACACACACACACACTAAAACCTAATCAATCGTTCTCAAAAGGTAGAAATTGGATTATGCTATGATTTATACCTTGGAACTACCTAGTGTCAGTCTTTTAGGAAATATAAATACCTTCAAGTTGTTATAATTTGTAACAGGAAAAGCTGAGATTGTTAGGGGTAAGAGGAATGTTGTCAACTAAATTTGTTGTACATTTGAAGAAGGTAATTAAATCCTTTTTTCTTGTAACTATTATTACATATATTGCTTTGCTGTTTCTTCCAAGAACAAGGAAATTGTGTTCATGAGTATTTTTGTGATCCGTAATGATAGTTTAGTTTAACAAGACTACTGTAATGGGTTGTACATGGTTGCTTAATGACTCACAAACACAGTGTGGACATATTTGTGTGTCAGCCATTTGCTGCTTTATTTGTTACTTTCCGCTTACTAATGCAGCATGACTAACGATAGGTATCAGCATTGTACTTCAGTAGCAACTTTTGTACTTGATGATTTGTTCATCTCTCTGAAATTTGTTGTTGAAGCAGTTTTAGTTTGGTGACCATTCTACTTAGCTTTAATAGGATAAGTGAAGATTTTTAGAGATTCATCGGTCGATGGTCGATGAATGTGATGCATGATTTTCATAGTCTAAGGCAAAGCTGGAGAGGTTGACTCAAAGAATGGTAGCTACAGTTGTCGATTGTTTGGAAAAGAAAGTAAGTGATGTAGACATTAGAGTTCATATATTTAGGTATGAGGACCAACACTTTTTCAATACCGTTATTTGGTTTGGTTGTTTAAAATAATGAGTTTAGTTCCTGGTGCGTTTTCAGTTTAGTTTTAATCATAAAATTTTACTATTACGTTCTCAGTTTTTTCATCCTATTACGTTCTCAGTTTTTTCATCCTATTACATTCTCAGTTTTTTCATCCTTCAAATATAAGCTTGAACCAGGCTATTCCACTCTTGATTAGGAAGAAATTCCTTCAAGATAGTTATCGTCATTTTTGTTGGTTTTATCATTATAGCTTCATCATTATTGTGTTGTGATGATATTGGTTGTTATGTTCGCTTATGGTCAAACTCTCAAGGTTTTTGGTGTTACCCTGTCACTTTGCAGAAGTGCTGAAGTATCAACATTAATTAGCTTCAACTAAAGTTGTACTACTGACTCTGTAGTTGATGAAATGTTTAAGATTTTGTTTGTCATTGAATATTAAGGTCTATGAGACTTCCTCCTGTTTAGATTGTATGGTGATAATCACTTGTAAAGTTAGGAATACTCTTCATTACTATTAGCCCAATTTGGCAAGTATTGATGATGACACTTTTTTTTGAAAGCACAGTAATTGGCTCCTCTTCTGACTTGAGTGGTATAACAAATATTACACATTCCTGTTTGTCTTCTAGCATTGCTTGTTGAAAGGACGGTAATTGTTCTCATTTTGACTTGGGAGGCGTAAAGCATATCACACTTTCCTGGATTGTTTTCTAGCATTGCTAGTGATGATTTAGGGTGGTTTGAAAATACATATACACGATCGAAACGCCACAGTAGAAGAATCCAATACTGTATTTTCTATGAATAATGGAAGTATTATGTTTCAGTAAAGTTATAAATAAAATATCCAGGGTGGGAATGAAACAGTATTCAATTTTGCAAAAATCTTCAAGTACAATTACTGATGAACTGGGCTCAGGGTTGTATTGCATGGAGGTACAGTCATTTTTTATAGGTAATTGCTTTGCTGTATTGGACTACTGTTGCAAGTAGGAGAAGTAGAACCAGGAGCAGTGAATGACCGTAACTCTTGCAGTAATTAATGGTGCCTGTTAGAAAGTACGTTAAATCTGATCCTCACAATAAGCTATCATTATTGATTTCGGAGCAGTAGTTTTAAGAGAGAAAATATGGAAGAATTTTCTTTCCAGAAATAAGTGACTAAAAGCTTTACCAGCGCTTCAGTGTTTGCTTCCCACCTCGGTGGTCGCGGGTTCGATTCTCGGGCATTCCATCGAGGAGTGAGAGATGTGTATTTCTGGTGATAGAAGTTCACTCTCGACGTGGTTCGGAAGTCACGTAAAGCCGTTGGTCCCGTTGCTGAATAACCACTGGTTCCATGCAACGTAAAAACACCATACAAACAAAAGCTCTACTGCTATTCTTTATTAGATGTATTCAAAGAATTTTATCGTCTTGGTTTGGAAAAAGATCTTTATGTAGAAAATGCAGGTCAACAGATCAACTATTAAATTTCCAAACTCACTGTTGGCAAATGTCAAGTTATGGAATCAAATCAGGCAAGGGATTTTTGTAAGAATCTTTATCATTTTCTACCTATCCAGTCATCTGGTCAAACTACCTGTTATAAAAATAATAATAATGTTTATATTACAGTCACTTATAACATTTGTTTATCACTGGAGATAAAGTCCAACTTACAAAAGTGGCTTGGTAGCTTTCCTAATGTGTAAATGCTCCCAAATGCTTGTCTCTAAAATATCCACAAAATATCCACATGGGTTTTGACACCTTGAAATAATTTTTGTACGAACAATAGTTTGACATTTGAGTTCGATAGTTTGTGCCTTAAGCTTGTTTTCCTAATACTTTAATGAAGTATGTTGTATGTAGTAATGATAAGCCATATCTGCTGAAAGTGATCATGTTAACCTGGTAATTTTTTTGGAGTTTTAGGACCTGCTACGTTAGTCTCTATTATTGATGCCTGAAGAAATTTGTTCATGCTACCGGTGTCATGACTTAAGTATGGCTTAAAAGATGCCTTCCCTCTTAATTATGCATCAATTAATAGTTGCAATTGAAGATTCCTGTGAATTATGGTAACACTTTTTACACACTAAACAAAAGATTGTGAAATTTTGGAATCTTAATATTTGTAGAACCTTCTTTGTGAAATTTTGGAATCTTACTATTTGTAGGACCTTGAATGCTTTGTTCTCTCGAAATTTACTCTTCTGTATGCATTAGTTTTCAAAATATAAATTAAATTTTTTGTTGATGACTGGTACAAGTTATTCATCTCAACATTCCAGTAAATCTTCCTGGGAGACTAGATTCCATAACAGGATTTGGTGTTTACACACTTCAGGGAAAGGAACATTATTGCTCTACTTTGAAAAATTTAAAGTAGTTGCTTGGTGTGCAACTTGTTTCCCTGTTAAAGGACCCAAATTTATTTTTTATACATTTGTCTAAGTTTTGTACGGACTTCCAAATGCTGTGATGGCTTGTGCAGTTGTCAGAGAACCTATTTTTAAGCTTCTGCAAAAGCAGATTTAAATGTACGTGGAAAATTTCTTTCGTAATGTCTTCTTTCAAGAGGTCATACGTTCTGCAATAAGTTTATGTGCTTTTTCTAATCTTGCATTCATAAAGGCTTGTGAGTTTTGTTTTTCCTGCACCTTTTGACTTTTTCTCTTTTGTCAAGTTTGTGAACCAGTAGCCATTTTGTTGCTGTTGATTGCATTACCTGTGCAATAAATTTTTGAAGTGTAAGAATGCTGGGTCTGAAGTCCAATAGATTTTGGGTAGTTGATATTATTTTTTCAAGAATTATGCTGAATATTGAGTAATCTGGATAAATAGAAACTTATTGAACATGTGAATAATTGTAAAAGTACTGTGTCAGAAAGTTATCAGGCAGTCAGTCCTGTAGCAGTGTCCTGTTACTCCTATTTTTGACTGAGTATGTCTTCTTTAAAAGTAACTTTAACTTACCTAATGACCAAAGTAAATAAATAGTTTTTCTATATTTATTACATATATATACAATATACACAATAATTGCATTGATTAAAAATAGGAATAGCCATAGAAAACAATGTATTGCAGTTGAATTTTTTCACTTTGCAACACATGTTTAGATCTTCATGGTTTTATAAAATTAATGTCTGATCAGTTTACCAAAGTTCTATTTCAAACTTTTTACCATTTTGCAGTATCGTCTTAAAAGATGTAGAAGGGGAAAGTGTTGAACTATTTTCATTGTAAAATTTCAATGCAGTACTTACAAGTTTCTTGCAAGGGAATTCAGAAAGGAACAAACTGCAATAAGTTATTTTGTTGGTTGCAAAGTTGCAGGGCATGGAAGTTAATTTGTAATCTTCCATCTGTTGGGATATAAATTCTTTTGTTTCGGTTACAGTACTCTGATTGCATGTGTGTTTCTCATTTATTGTGAGATCCTCAAATGCATTTTTCAGTTCCCCAAGTACCTGTGCTGTAATAATTCTAAGTGTGTAGTGTGCTATTTTGACACAGATAGTGTTTATTTAGCAAAATTGAAGTAGTTCCAGAAGGGATATTACAGTATCCTGTAAATGAAAATATGACATCTTGGGTGAAATTCACATATTTTAAGTATTTGTCAAGTATTCAATTAAGTGTCCCGTCTTCAATATGTAAGGAAAAATGTTGGATAGAAATTATGTTCTGATAGAGAGGTATTTTTATAAGAAATAGATGATTGAATGCTTTAATATAGCTACAGTATAGTAATACGGTTTATATATGAATGCATAGGTTAATGGTATATACACCATCTTGGCTACTTAGATGATGCTAATGCAGTTTCCTAAATAAAAGACTGAAATGGATCCATTTTTATTACATTCCTCGTGTGTTGGGAACCTCTGTCTCTTGCTTGGTTTTATCCCATTGTGGATTGCTCATTTAATCATTGGAGACTTCTGGAGACTTGTGGCAGAATTATACTTTCCTCATGTTTTTGCAAGCGTCCAGTAGCTTGTATTATGTCCTGTAGGGTGGATAGTGAAGTGTGTAGCTCATTCTGTGCACTGTAGGCATTACTTAAGGTTCTTTGCCGTGTTCTTTCATCCCTTCTGGGTCCTCTAGGAGTCTCGTAATGGGGTTTGGTCTAGTACGAAACTTCATTGATAAATTAGATTTGCAGAATGTAGTTGCATATGTTCCTGTTGTAAACAAGTTTACAGATTTAAGAAAAATAAGTCTAAGACCCTAGATATTCTTTTCTTGTTCTTGGGACTTGGTAGAATTCTGCTTTAATAACCCCCTCTCCCAAACTACAAAAGTAAGTGCCTCAGTGGCGTGGTCGGTTTGGTCTTGGCCTGCCACCTGGGTGGCCGAGAGTTCGATTCTCGTGTGTTCCATTGAGGGGTCAGAGATTGTGTATATCTGGTGATAGAAGTTCACTCTCGTTCGGAAGTGCTTTTTCCCTGTTAACTTTTTTTTTGTTTTTTTTTCTGGTTTTATTTAGCTATTCTTTCTCTTTCTATAATTATAGATGCGCTGAGTGGCCTGTTGGCTCCGGTGTTTGGACTTGAGCCATAAATTCATAAGTCAATCGATCTATTATGCCCTTAGAAAAGACAACCACTAATTCCTTTTATCAAAATCATCCAAGTCAGTCATAGAACTCACTGTCTTTTCTTTTTTGAAACACAGGAGATACCACTGTATTTCCTGTCTCTCTTGCTTCCTTGTTTAGTCTACGAATAGTCATTTCTGACACTTTTGTTGCTTCAGATGTTCTCTGGATAGCCTTCGAAACATCAGTTGCAGGACCTTTATGATGTTTTTATAAAATGAAGTATTTCAGGAAATTATAGACTATTTCCTTGGCCTCAGGTGGTGGGTGAAAATGTTTACGGGAGTACTTGGGCTGAGCTGTCCATACTTATCACAGTGGGTGATCGAGTGCGAGTATCCTTTAATGATATTGACCGTGACCTTTTAAATCCTCTTAAAAATCGTAGGTCCCCTAGACTCAGATCTGGCATCGCTGGGGAAAAGTATGCCATATCTTCATTTTCATTAATGAAGCCGAGGTTTTAACGAAGAACATATGAAATAAGATATATTCAAAATATTTGATGCAAACAAAGAACCACATTTCAAGAAATGAAAACTATTTCAATAGACTCAATGAAGCTAATATGATTACCATAAGATGAAAATTTCACACAGCGATCTTAGAAAAGTAAACCCACTATAGGTGATGGTATGGCTATTGTTTCATTAGTCTTGCAAGAGTTACCAAATCCAGCCACAAAAATGTATTTGGGCTTTTTGGCTTCCATTTTACCGGCCATAAATATAGTAAATGTTGAATTTCTGGCAGAAACTTTTTAGAGTTCATAAACTTCGTAGCTCTGTCAATAGCAGTGTAAAGGATGTTCTTAATAATTTCCTGAAAAAAGCTTCTGTACAAGATAAAGATTCGGTGATAAAAGTTCACTCTCGACGTGGTTCGGAAGTCTCACGTATAGCCAGCCGTTGGTTCCGTTGCTGAATAACCACTGGTTCCATGCAACGTAGAAACACCAAACAAACAAACAAGATTAAGATCTAAGTAAAATATACACTAATGATCCATCAAACTATCTGAGTTAGAGTACATATATCGAGGTGCAAGAACTGAGAGCATTGACTTGGAATCTTACATTATCTCAAAGGGTGGTGACCTACACGAATTTCAGGTGAAAACCTTGAACTTTTATGTTACTTTGGTCAAACGATTCCCAAATATAATTAAGGAGAAGGATTGTGAAAAAGTAAATAAAGAATAGAGAGAGAGAGAGAGCTTACACTTTGAAATCCCATCTTCGAGGGAATCATGTTTGGAACCTGAAAAATTTTGGTAGTATGTGGTATCAACAGAGAAGCTTGGTGATGAATTAAGATTCCCACCTATATCAAATCTCACGATGAACTTGCTGTCCTTGCCTCATTCTTCAGCTGCAACAGAGAGAATGTCTTCTATATGGTGAGCAACATCAAAACAAAACATAGACCTTGAGGCTTCAGACACAAACATTAAATGGTCTCCTTCACAGCAAGGATCTGCTTTAAGATATAAATTGTAAAAATTGGCAACATTCTCCTGATTTAGTAAAGAAAGTGACATCTACGAAAACGTCTCGAGTCTACAGCTCAGAAACATCTGAAACAAGAGAAGAGGGGAAGCTGGGGTTGACGCAATTTGGTACTTTTCTGTGGTCCGATTTGGTATTATTGAAAAATGTTGAGTGACAACACTCAGACAGGTAAATTTGTCTTAAGTTTGGCAGAACGACTACAATTTTCGCATCAGTGTCTTAAGCTCTAATCAAATATAGGGAACTAAACTAAAAACATCAACAACCTAACATAGGCCTATCCCTCTTGAAAGAGTAATCAGCCTACATGGTATAAGGCCTATTACTAAAGTTTATATTGGGAAGGGAATCTAGTGCTTATTTTTTATCAGATTAGGTATTCTAGGCAATTCTACAGCATTTTTCTTCTAGGCTATGACATTTCTGTTGCAAATTTATGGTTACAGAAATGCTGTGGTACCAGTACTGACAGACAGCATATATAGACCCAATATACCGGTAGTATCTAAATGTTGGTTGCTGGGAGACGAAATTAATTAGAATTTTTTATACTTTGCGATTTAGGATAAGTAGGGTGAGATAAACGTTTCAATGCTGCTTTATGAATGGTAAGGGCAGTGTTCCCGTTTTGGGTTTTTCAATGACAAAAACACCCAGTCATGTCCTGGAGATTTTTATGCCTCTGAACCGATGTCCACGGATTTTATCTCGGAAATCTGGTCGCCTTACCGTCAGTGCACCTCACGGAATGCACTGTAGGCATTACTACTAGTTTTTTTTCTCAGTAATTAATATTTGCTGTTGTATATTGCAATGCCAGAGAAACCAATGAAGAGTGTACAATGAGACTGTCACCTGTTTGAGAATTGCTAAAGTGCCACCATCTAGTGTACGAGGATTCATTAAAACCGAAAAATAGGTTCTAGGATTAAAATTCCCTTTTCAAACGCTCGCATATTACTACCTGTTTAACATTAAAAAATAATATATCCAGATTTCGTCAAGAGGAAAATATGATATTTGCTTGGGAGCCTTTATAATATCTTAAAAACAGAGACGGGTTGAATTTAAAATTCTCACCGATATCTTGTTCTTTTAGGGTTTAGATTCGAGCATTTTTATGAATTTAGATATCTTAATGAAGATTGGTATATCTATTAGATTGAATTTGGTCATTTTAATTATAAATATAATTAAAAACGACCGAATTCAGTGTTATATCAACCTTGAATGAATAGATATAAATTATATATATAGACTGAGAGAGAGAGAGAGAGGTCTACCCCGGACCGGGGGCGAAAGAGCATTTGTTCTCGTAAGAGTAGGGGGGTGGGACAGGGGAAGAAGAAGAGGGTACTGGGGCCGGGGGGATAGAGGACCCAGTGTCAGTATCCAATGCTAAAAACAGTTTTGGGCCGAAGAGAAGAAGTGTGCCAGTACGTGCGTGTTGGCTGAATTCAACCAAGTGGTCCACCCTGACTCGAAAGTTTAGTTTAGTGGGCTTCTTCCTGCTGGTGCGGGGTAGTGAAATCTGCGGCGGGCAAAGGGCGGCGCCCCTAGGGTGTAGTAGACGAGAGGAAGCGGAGGTCCCCTTGGGGGACACATTCTTCCTTCTATTTCTTCTTCTTCTATGACCGGACGGGAGACGAATCCTCTTCTTCTTCTTCTTCCGTCGGTCACTATCAAGGGCCGCTCATGGTGTCATTATCATCGCGATGGCTTGAAAAGGTGCTCGTAACAGGTCGAATCTGACGACGGGGAGGAGGTCGTTGTCGACTCGGTAGTATCTGCTGCAGGAGGATAAAAAAAAAAAAATGAAGAAGAATATGGTGGAGGTGTGATGCCGATGAAGTAGTAGAACGAACTTCGAAAAAAAAAAAAAATCGAAACGAAATGTCTCGGAAAATGTCGAATGTCTATGGTGCGTCGAGGATGATGACAGTTCTCCTCACGAGGTTATGATGAGGATAATGATATGGTGATGATTATAATGATATGATGATTATGGTGATGAAGAAGGTGGCATTGTGCTTGCGCGCGGACGTAGTGAAATACAGGTGCGTTCTTCGCGTCTTTCGGAACCAGACTTAAAAAAAGAAAGTTAAGTTGGAAGGAAATGATTTTTGTTCGTTCGTCCATTTTTTTTTTAATGTGAATTCCCTTTGAAAAATTGAAAGAAAAAAAAGGACTGGATTTTAAGAAGATCCTCCATTTAAAATTTATATATATATATGAAAAATAAAAATCACTCTTTAAAAAGTGCCAAGAGAAAAATCCAGAAATCAAAGTGTTGAATCGAAGTGTTGTGCTGTAGTGTCGAGTGAGAGAGAGAGAGAGAGATGAGAAGAGCGGATCGATTCGGAGAGAGAGCTGGAGAGGACGAGAGAGAGAGAGAGAGAGAGAGAGAGAGAGGAAAAAGAGAGAGAAGAGAGAGAGAGGAGAGAGAGAGAGAGAGAGAGAAAGAGGGAGGGAAGAGAGAGAGAGAGAGAGTTAGAAGGATCCACCAGTCTGTTTACCGAAATAGATGCAGTGAAATAATCAGGATAGGTGAGACATGGTGATTGTCTCCGCCAACGCTTCGCTTTTCCTCGGCCAGCGCTGCAACAGGTAAGTGGAGTGTAATGCCGTAAAAAAAAAAAAAAAAAAAAAAAAAAAAGGCCCCAATTTTGACCCGTCACTGTTACTTTTCCACAATCATATCTCGGAAGTCATTTCCATGTTCTGTGTATATCGCAAAGTCATTTTCATGCTCCATTTCCACCATTAAATTGCGAAAAAGTTAAAAAGAAATCTTCGTCATTCTCCGAAGATTAATGGCCGTCTCACAGCCTTTGAACATTTCGGAATGTCACCGTTTTTAAAATATTATTTTTAGCCTTTCCGACATATTATGGACATCTTTATATTAAAACAAAAACAACCGTTTGAAAATCTCCACGTTTTGACCCTTTACTCTATGCTATGGCCATTTTTATATCGAATAAATTAGAAAAAAGATACGTTACTTAAGGCGATTAGTAGGCCTAGTCCCAAACGCCTTCTTGGTTAACGTAATTGGATGTTTAAAATCTCGCCATGTTTTGACCAATGCAAGTTAAGGGTGTTATAAGTTGTTGCCATATAATATATTGCAGACCTTTCCCTTCCGTTTTGGAATTTGTGGCCCGGGCTGCAGGGGTTTGGCGGGGGAGGGAGGGGACGAGGTAGAGGGGGGAGGGCTTCAGCATGTTTTTGGGACTCTTTGGCGTTCTGGGAACTTGCCTATTTGCGTGATGAAAATGAACGCTCTCTCTCTCTCTCTCTCTCTCTCTCTCTCTCTTCTCTCTCTCTCTCTCTCCTTAAGTATATTTCTTTTCGAATATCCGCAGATGTTTACGACTTTTAATGGTAACTTATTATATTGAATAGCCTGCATACGTAACCAGGATTTCAGCCAAGGAGGACATTTGAAGAAATGTATTTTCGTACAGTTTTTGCTAATTCTGCACTTCATAGATAGCTTATAATTACAGGACTATGGGAGGGAGTGGGCGGGGGAAGCCAAAATCTTGGAGATTCCCCCCTCCCACAACCCCCACCCACTCCACCCACTGTCCTGTCCCATCCAAGACGCTTCAGTGCTCCGAGGGGGATAACTTCTAGTCCCATAAAGTTACGGTTGAGGACCAAATCTGCTTTTGGCGGGAGTTGGTTTGTAGACGATGTCCTCAGCAAATAGTAATAATGATTGAAGGAGTATTAAACGAAACGAGAGACCTGGCAGACAGTTAAAGGCGATGAAGGGGAAAGACCTCCCTGCCTGGCGTCACAAGAACTTGCGGTCAGGGACGCCAGAGGACCAGTATAATGAAAATTTTGATGAG
Source organism: Macrobrachium nipponense (assembly GCF_015104395.2). NCBI lineage: Eukaryota > Metazoa > Arthropoda > Malacostraca > Decapoda > Palaemonidae > Macrobrachium > Macrobrachium nipponense. Next base: position 74,231,503 of record NC_087214.1, read on the forward strand.
ATTTATGCAGCATCTTAATTAAATCGGTATTTATGTTACTGTTAACCTGAACTGGTAGGTACCAATTAACAAGGGCTCTCTCTCTCTCTCTCTCTGATCTGCAAAGGTTAGTTTTTAACCGAATTTGTCCATGGTTCATCAAGAGTCGTCTCATCTCCGTAATGACCTATTTCATCTTGTTTTTTTTTATTCTCTCTCTCTCTCTCTCTCTCTCTCTCTCTCTCTACCTTCGCATTTCCGACATTGCTTAGAGCTGTAATACTTTTTTCTGTATCTCTTTTTAGGCTCGTCAGGTATACATGGCCATTCACCAAGGAGAAAAACAATTAAGAAAAAGATAAGAAAATCTTAGACCTAGTTCTTAAGACTAGGGAACTGCAACTTAGAGGGCCGTTTTACTATATCGCTATTGTACAGTAAGTTCCAGAAGTGAAGCGACAAATTTCAGAATTGATCGTATTTCTTTAGAAACTCGTGGGGTTGCCAGTTAGTATATTTCACTCCAATTATTGTCATCCTCTTTATCTAACAATACGTATCAGTGATTAACTGTAGAAGCACAGAAAGTATATCCCCAGTGAATGATCAATGTTTGTTCAATAATTTTTTTATTAAAAAAAAAAAATACGAATTTCCCCATAGAAACATCTGTGGCTCTCAATGTGTGATATCAAGTGTTCACCAATGAGTGGCAGCAGGAACCGAGTGCATAAGCATTGGCCTAATATGATTTGCAAATTAACTTTCTACTTTTATGGTGTTATATCGGAAGTTATTATGATTTCTTTTGATAAAGCACAAAGAAGTTTAGTATCTGATTAAATGATATATAAATAAGACACAAGTTGGTGTAAAAAAAAAAGAAATCCAAGTTATATGCGCGTTTAGCATTGGCTACATGGTTAGGCCTATTCAAGAATTAAGGAAATATATTTTCCAGTTTGTTAGTTAATAATTTCATCTAATTCCTCAATTGTGCAAATCTTTGCTTGTGGAATTGCGTTCAGGGTCGCATCAAACAATTATTTTCGTAGGTTTCCACCCTTTTTTTTCAGTGCATAAGTGAGACTATTTTTGTCCATGCGATCCGGTGTGTGAATATGCTTGGCGAGCATTATTTTAATTCGAGTATCTCCTGTTATGCTCTCTCTCTCTCTCTCTCTCTCTCAGGACCTTTTTATCTAGTCAGGAATAACCAAGAATCGAGCACTAGGCTTATTGGTCATGCTCGGGTGCTTCTATATATATATATATATATATATATATATATATATATATATATATATATATATATATATATATATATGTGTGTGTGTGTGTGTGTGTGTGTATATATATATATATATATATATACGCAAAAAATCATAAATTTATGTTATACAATAATGTTTGACTGGATCGAACTGATTACTGGTTGCCCGTGGAAATATGAATTTGGGTGATATCACTCCCTTATGATACGCCCACTTACGCACATCCAGTCTTAAATTTCATGGTTGGAATGATAAGAAGATTTGAGGTAAAAGGTTGAAGTGAAAAAGGTGGAGTTAGGTTTGAGGGTATAGGTAGAGGTAGAGGGTGAGGCGGGGTTGTTGGGGTCTATTGTCTCCCAACTTAACCAGGTGGTGAATTTAGGATGTTCTGGTTGCTTGCGACCGTCTTTCTTATTTTTTATTTAGCGAGTCTGTTTCCTTGGTGGAAGGACAGGTCCTGGTGTCGGTCCTAATGGTTCTACTTTTCCTTAAATAACAGACAGCGGCCCTGCACTGTAAGCATTGCTATGCCCGGAACTAGGCCTAGTCACCTGAAGGTAGCAGCAGCAGTTAGAGCCTTTCTCGAAGATGGTATTTTACGCTCGGACCTATACTCTGTTTTTTTTCATCTGTCCATCCGCCTGTGGTGTTTTTGTATGGTAACACTGCGGCCCGGCCTTTAGATAGTTACATTGAGCTTGCATTCAACGATTATAATAATAGCCTATTTCGAATATTAACAGTGTAATTCGCATACAGTAAAATATTAAAACACTTTTCAGTTGCAAATGTACACCCAGATATCCTTTTATTTACCTAAAACTTACACATAGCGTAACTATCTAAAGCCCGGGACGCAGTGTTACCATACAAAAATACCACAGGCGGATGGACAGATGAAAAAAAACAGAGTACAGATGATAAAATCAGACCTACCAACCACACCCAACTTCTCTGTTGAATCTAGGTGCATTCATGGTTGATTATGTTTAATGTCGCAGAGATTTTCCTTTTACATTCTATTGATACTTGCATGGTTTTATGCATCTTCGCTAAAATAATTGATAATAACTATGATATTAAATGTTTTTTCCACATTCATAGAAATATACATTGGTAACGTTGGTAATCCTGTGTTGAACGAGAATTTCAAATTGTTTCGTTTCTATAGTTTGAAGTAATTACTTTACTTTAAAGTAATAATAACTTTTACAGTATTTTTTTCTTATGATTGTTATAAATATCATAGATTTGATATTTGTGCATCATATGTTAGCTTTATTTTGCTTGATAGAGCTTTCACTGTAGAAAAAAATTAATTTTTCAGCTAAGAGTTGTAGTTGCCAGTTAGTGAATTTCGAACGAAATCCTCTGAAAATTGTCGCTTCAGTTTTGGAACTTACTGTACCTAACTTCTACGTGTATACTTTCTGAGGTTCTCAACGAAGGGAATCTCTCTCTCTCTCTCTCTGTGAACTAAAGTGAGAGAGAGAGAGAGAGAGAGTGTTCATCCCGGTGGGTTGTGGTTCCTCATCGAGGGCAACTTTTTTCCAGGACGACTGTTGATTTCTCTCTCTCTCTCTCTCTCTCTCTCTCTCTCTCTCTCTCTCTCTCTTTACTGCTCAGGTTAACAGAGTTGACAAATTATCATGCACACATCACAAACAGGTTGAACACAAGGCTAAAGTCTTCCTACTAGGCCTAGCCGGACAATGCTTCTTCGTATGATTTTGCAGCGTTTGTTGAAGATTTGTCCTCCACTTACATCGGTGATTTGTTTTCAACTTGTTTGTGATATGTATGTGACAAATTGCAGATATGTGTTTTTTTTTTGTAAGCTTTATTGTAGAGTGCAAAATGCTCTTTAGTTATAGATACGCATTTGAGACACTCGACAATCCATAGCTTTTGTCACACCAAACCAAGAGAGAGAGAGAGAGAGAGAGAGAGAGAGAGGATTCTCTTCGAGAGAGAGAGAGAGAGAGAGCTCACTGTATATAATTATGTCCCTTTCGTACTGAGGAATTTTCCAATTATTTCCTCAGCTGGCTTAGATTTAGAGCGTGACGAAGACCAGGCCTCTGTAACGGCACCTCGCTTGCTGTCATTGCTGACCAGATTTCGACTCTCTCTCTCTCTACAAATTTATACAAACAAAAGTAGACTGGACGAAAATGAATGGAATTTCAAACTTGTGCCACGATCAATTTTAGTACAAGAGTTTAACTTCTCTCTCTCTCTCTCTCTCTTCTTGTCTGATGCGTACAAGATTAAATGATATATAAAAAGACATTGTGTATCTCATACCATGGTTAATCTTCAAACACAAGTTTCATTTTCTCTCTCTCTCTCTCTCTCTCTCAGTGGGGTACATTGGCATCAGCTGAAGTTTTGAATTGCTTCCAAGGTTACCTGAGTGGTCGTGACTCTCTCTCTCTCTCTCTCTCTCTCTCCAATTTTCAATGTGTCAAATATATTCTATATTATTTCTATTATTATTTATTATGTATTTGTTCTTCTATTACGTTTTTGTGCAAATATCTAATCAGATTTTTATTTGGAATGAAATGAAAAATATATTTGAATATGATAGCGATATATATAGTATATATGTATATATATATATATATATATATATAGATTTATATATATATATATATATATATATTATATATATATATATATATAGATTTATATATATATATATATATATATGTATGTATATATATGTATATGCATAATATATATATATATATATATATATATATATATATAATACACACATATAGAAGTCTAGGCGGGAAAGCATCACGAATTTAGAAATAATTGCCCTGAACTGTTTCCTCTAGCGGTGCGTGGGCTCACCACCAGTGACGGCTGTCAAGTGATATAGTAATAATGATGGTGATGATGATGATATGAAAGAACTGAAGAGGGTCTGGAGACGATTTACGCCGAAATATATGACGAGGAAATGAACGAGAGGAACCAGAGACGGGAGAGAGGAATATTGGAATGAGTTGTAGGTACTGGGCTGTGAGGGGTGGGGCGGGTAGGGGGTATAGGTTGGGTTTGGGGAAGGAGACCCCTACTTCTGGAAGTCATAATTTAGCGCTATATATTATATAATTATATAATATATAATTAGATATATATATATATATATATAATATACTATATTAATATAATATAATATAATATAGACCTTTCTCCAATGATCCTCATGATTTCACCCAACTCTCTCCTGGCGCCCATGTCGGGGGCGTGGGTAGGGGTGGCGTGGGGGGAGGGGAGGGGGGTGGGTTTGGGTATATATTTCTGACAGCTGTGACATGTAGAGATATCAAACGTATGGTGGGCTGTTGGGGGTTGGGGAGGGGTAAGGGGCGTGAGACGGGAAGCCCCCAGAGATTCAATCTTCAACTTTATGGTAATTAAGAGCTACGGTCGAAGATAAAGGCAGAGAGAGAGAGAGAGAGAGCTTTTCCATCCACTCCACTGGTTGGATTTGACGAATTAGGAGAGGGCCTACGTTTGGAACGGGCGTGTCACGAGAAATGAATACATTGGATTGAAATGTTATTTTTAAATTGATCATATACTCTCTCTCAGTTTACGAAAGCTATTTGGTTGTCTCTTATTTGTGTTTTGCTCATGTTTCAAGATTTTGTATTTAATTTATTCATTTATTTTTTTAAATTTGTGGAACCTTTAACAAGACGTATAATATCAAGCAACGGATATTTTGAGAATTTTTGTTGTGATCTTGTAAATAAAATAAAACTATCGAGATGGTTATTTGTCTGTCCGTCCGCACTTTTTCTGTCCACCCTCAGGTCTTAAAAACTCTTGAGACTATGGAGGGCTGCAAATTGGTATGTTGATCGCCCACCCTCCAATCATCAAACATACCAAATTGCAGCCCTCTAGCCTCAGTAGTTTTCATATTTATTTAACGTTAGCGTTAGCCATGACCGATTCTGGGCTAGAAAAGGGTACCAAGTTTTTCTTCTTAGCGTTTTTACTCTCAATTTTCCTTTCAGCACTAAATGACCTTGCAGGTCCCAGCACTTTGCCTCAATTGTATATTTTTTTCTATTCCTCAGGTTAGTGTGTTGGGCAGATGTGAAAAATATTATTTTTTTTTATTTATTTATTTATTTTTTTGCTCTATCACAGTCCTCCAATTCGACTGGGTGGTATCTATTTATAGTGAGGGGTTCCGGGTTGCATCCTGCCTCCTTAGGAGTCCATCACTTTTCTTACTATGTGTGCCGTTTCTAAGATCACACTCTTCCGCATGAGTCCTGGAGCTACTTCAGCCTCTAGTTTTTCTAGATTCCTTTTCAGGGATCTTGGGATCGTGCCTAGTGCTCCTATGATTATAGGTACAATTTCCACTGGCATATCCCATATCCTTCTTATTTTTTTCCAGATCTTGATACTTATCCATTTTTCCCTTTCTTTCTCTTCAACTCTGGTGTCCCACGGTATTGCGACATCAATGAGTGATACTTTCTTCTTCATTTTGTCAACCAACGTCACGTCTGGTCTATTTGCACGTATCACCCTATCTGTTCTGATACCATAGTCCCAGAGGATCTTTGCCTGATCGTTTTTTATCACTCATTTAGGTTGGTGCTCGTACCGCTTATTACTGTAAGGTAGCTGGTGTTTTTGCACAGGCTCTTGTGGAGGGCTTTTGCCACTGAATCATGCCTCTTTTTGTACTGGTTCTGTGCAAGTGACGGACATTCACTTGCTATGTGGTTTAAGGTCTCATTTTTCGTATTGCACTTCCTACATGTGGGAGAGATGTTATTTCCATCTATCGTTTTTTGAACATATCTGGTTCTTAGGGCCTGGTCTTGTGCCGCTGTTATCATTCCTTCAGTTTCCTTCTTTAGCTCTCCCCTCTGTAGCCATTGCCACATGTCATCGCTGGCTAATTCTTTAGTCTGTCTCATGTATTGTCTGTGTATTGATTTGTCTATGTTGCGGAGTTCTGCCTTCGTCCATTCCATTACTCCTGCGCTGTATCTGATTACTGGCACTGCCCATGTGTTTATGACTTTTATCATATTTCCGGCGTTGAGTTTTGACTTGAGTATCGCCTTGAGTCTCTGCATATATTCTTTCCTGATCGTGTCCTTCATCCATTTGTGTTTTATATCCCACCTTTCATCATTTCCAGGTATTTGTATCCCGTCTCATCTATGTGTTTGATGTTGCTCCTATCTGGTAGCTTTATCCCTTCAGTCCTTGTAACTTTGCCCTTATTATTATTATTATTATTATTATTATTATTATTATTATATTATTATTTATAAAAGTGATTGCTGCCGCAGCTGAGGCAGCAAACACTTTTAATAAAACATGTTTAAAATAGGGTTTACTTCCAGCATATTATTATTATTATTATTATTATATACTGTCCCTTTGCCTAAACGTTTTCGAAAACTATAACTGGCTATGAAAGTAATCTCATTGTAATATACGTATATATGATTATATATATATATAGATATATATATATATTATATAATATATAATAATATAATAATATTATATATATAATTGTTTAACACAAAGGAATTAAATTTGATTTAATTCCTGCTGCTGTGTTTTATTTGATCTTAAACAGGGCATGTGATAAACTACATTCGCGGCATTGGGGTATTTACAGGGATTTCGTCACTATTTCATTTTGGGAGGACCTCCCATTGGTCCTCGTTTGGCTCCACATGTAGACCCCCCAACCCCAAACCCACAACTACCTCCTATATTTGTCCGCTATAATCTACTACAGTTCTCTTAAGTACCATTTTGTGTTTCGTCAGTGTTGTTGTAGAGATATATAAAAACTAATGTAATATTATTTTGTACTTTTTTATTTATTTATTTTGTGTCAACATTTAGTTATCTGCAAGTTCCGTGGCTACGTTTCCTCGCACGTAAACAAGCAATATTTTTCCGCCACGGAACGTTTCTGAATTTAAATGTGATGACAGTTGATAAAACGTCTGGAATAACTACGAGAATTTACGAGACGTCGGTAGTAGTAGAAGTAATTAGTAGTAGTAATTTTAAGGACCCAGCCTTTGAAACGGCTCCTCAAGAGACCCGTCTTTTTGTTATAGAAGAATAGTAGTAGTTGTCCTTGAAACGGCTCCGATATCACGTAGAATTTAAGCGTTCGTACGTATGTACGTACCTATATCCACTCTTCTGAGGCACTTGCGAAAAAGTTTGAGATGAGTTCGCCCATGCCAAGAGATCACAGACGGACGAAGAAGAAGAAGAGAGAGAGAGAGAGAGAGAAAGAGAGAGGCGGGAATCAGTAGGGATGGTGGGCGTTGGGTGTCGTGAGAGATTATTGTGACGTGAATATCACACATATCTTAGCTGTCACGAGATGCAATGATGGAGACGACGGGGAACTCACCATTTCTTCCTTTTGTCTGTTATCTTATTTCGAAAAGTTTCGTATCCATGACATTCTTGGGGGGGAGGGGGAGGGGACATGGGTTGGGGGATTTTGAGTTTGACAACCGTTTAGTGTATATCTCAGCCACAGGGGTGCCAACTCCCGCAGGGAATTCAGCTTAAAAGTACCTGAATTTAAGGAGAATAAACTTTAAAAAAAATGATATGGAAATAAATTTTTGCGCCTGAACGACGCAATGTCAAGAAGCCGCGACACTGGCCAAAAGTCAGTAGTACCAACCCATTGTGTGAGCATTCCCCCCCCCCCCCTCAGCTCTCCCCCAGGGGCGCCAACATCGCCGCCGTTGGGGTCGTATTAGACCCATGATCTAGCCCTTGCCAATGATTGCACCGAAGCAACTGTGTAGTACCTTCGTCAGCCACTACGGCAGTAGTTGTCCCGCGTACCGCGAAGATCTACGCTGAAGCATGTTGGATGTACCTTGCTGGATGAGAGAGAGAGATGAGAGAGAGAGAGAGAGAGAGATAGAGATCGTAGTTTGCTAAGAGTCCGTGCTGGCTATAAGGAACAGCTTAGTCTGACAGCACGAAAATGCCGAGAATTCTGTCTCACTGTATAAACTTGGCTTCCTTTTTGTTTTAAGATATCAAAGTAGAAGACTGATCGCGTGGTATCTACTACATTTTCCAAGTTGGCTTAATTGCATCGTGAGCATATTTGGTTTATAAGGAAAATGATGTTTAACTTCTTATTATTCAAAGTAGTTATCAGTTATTTTAAAACAACGTTTATCAAATTATTCAAAGAAGAATGACAGTTATTTGAAAAAAAGTTAAAATAACAAATAAATGAAAGACCTCTGGAGCTGAGAAATTACACAGCTTGGCACATTTGCTTAATGTTGGTGCTGCTGCTGTTAAGGGAATCTGGTTCGGCAGCGAAAGGCGACCAGGGGTCGAATTGTGAATGTGAAATCTCTTAGAGTACAACTGAAAACATTGGATTGCAAGAGATCATCCGTCGACGGTCCAAGTCATAACTTCTTTGCAGTTTTTGTCTTTTACGTTTTAATTTCTTTTCACATAAAGATATATATATATATATATATATATATATATATATATATATATATATATATATACATATTGTAACATAAAAAAAAAAAATCTCTCTCTATGGTAAGGATTTACGAGGAGAACTATATCAGGAAACAGTGACAACTCACTATAAAAACTTAAAATGTACTTTAATAACAACTAGTAAGGAAATTAAAAGTCACAAACAGAACATTAAACAAATTACGGACGCTTTACACAAAAGCAAAGACTCGCTACACAGCACTTCATCAAGACTACTAATCACTGCATTTTACAGTATAATACCCAAGTCACAAAGCTTTACATCAACACAACATATAATTCACTGTAACATCAAAAAGTTAGTGGCAACCAACGTTACATCACACAAGAAAACGTCCAAATGGATAAACAGTACATTACCATATATTCCTCAAAACTTGATACACTATTATAATCACTTGTTTGTTTCAGCTCCAACGAAATCGTCGTTTTGGGCCTTTATATACCAGACTCACGCTAGACATCCATGGACCAAATATCATTGTTTCGGTACATTATCCTTGGCGACTACCGCCTACGCCAAGCGCTACTGCCATCTGTTGTCTAGTGTACACACTTTTTTTCTATGCAAATATAAATTTTCAACCTTTTCTGCAATTTTACATTCAATAAATCAATATTCCTTTACATTCCCCCCTTTTAACTCAGCGGCTCTCTCCTCAGTCCATTCTGAATTTTCACTCTTACAGTCTTAAACATTAGCTAATTCCATTTAGCAACTGTCGGAGACTGCCACGTCGTTGGTAACAAGCACTTTCCTTTAAATAATCAACAGATCTAGAGAGAGAATCTGCAATGACATTTTCTTTGCCTGCTATATGGTGAATATTTAGTTTGAATGGTTGCAAAAATAAAGACCATCTTAAAATTTTCTTATTGTTGTGCTTACATTTATTAATAAAGGTTAAAGGGTTATTATCAGTATATACGTCTATTTCAAAGTTACTGTTAAACAAGTATATCTCAAAGTGCATTAAACTCAAAATTAAACTTAAAGCTTCTTTTTCAACAGTACTGTAATTTAACTGGTGGCAATTATATTTCTTTGAAAAGTAAGATACAGGGTGTAAAACACCATTATGTTCCTGTAATAATACACTGCCAGCTCCTACTTCACTGGAGTCTACCTGTAACTTGAATGGTAGATTAAAGTCTGGGGATTTCAGTACTGGCTTAGACATTAACATGAGCTTAAGTTTATTAAAGGCATCGTCCCATTCCTTTGACCACACAAACTTCACATCCTTTTTCAGCAACTCTGTTAATGGGTAGGCTACATCTGAAAAGTTCTTACAAAATTTCCTGTAATACCCCACTGTTCCCAAAATTTCATCACTCCACGTTTAGATGAGGGAGGGTCAATTCTTTATGACCTCAATATGACAATCAACAGGTTTCACTTGGCCACTTCCTATTTCATGTCCTAAATATTGAACAGTAGTTTTTCCAAATTCACATTTGGCAAGGTTTATCGTAACATTAAATTCTAATAACCTCTTAAAAACATCATATACTTTTTAATGTGATCTTCCCAGGTTTCTCCAACAATAATAATGTCATCTAAATAAACAAATACACCTTCGAAATCCTTCAAGATATAATTCATCTGACGTTGAAATGTCAGAGGTGCATTACATAAACCAAATGGCATTACCTTATAATTATAAAGTCCATGGGGTGTAACAAATGCAGCAATATCCCTGCTGTTTTTGTCTAACTCAATTTGATAGTATCCTTTCAATAAATCAATTTTACTTAAAAAAGGAAAACTTTGCTACATTATCAATTATATCTTCTACTCTGGGCATAGGATATGAATCTTTTATAGTTACATTATTTACCTTTCGATAGTCTGTACACATTCTTGCACTTCCGTCAGGTTTGTCGACTAGAATGCATGGGCTAGCCCATTCACTATGGCTTTCCTCTGCTAGTCCGTGTTTCAGTAAATAAGCAACTTTGGTCTTTAACTGTTGTTGTTGCCTCGGCGACATTCTGTATGGACGCTGACTTATTGGAGTCTCTTCTCTCAACCTGATTTTATGTTGTACTCCTTTTATCCTTTTAGGATGGTCTGAAAATAGATCTGAAAAGTTTTGAATTAGCACTTTAAAATCATGCTGCTGTTCATCAGATAAAAAATGAATACATAACTTCCTAAATTTTTCATCATCACTCAAATAATCTGTATTTTTTTAATCTAATTTCAATTTCTTCTTCAACGTCTTTTTCATCATCCTCTTTTTTCAATTGACAACACTCCACTGGATTCGTTATACTTCTTTAACTTGTTAATATGGAAAGTTTTAACTTTCCTCCGTCCTGTAGGAAACTGAATTCGATAATTAACATCACTTACTTTTTCCTTCGCCGTGCAAGGTCCTATATACTTCTGGTTAAAAACTTTACCAGCTGTAGGGAGATACACTAGAACCTTATCTCCTATGTCGAGTTCACGTTTTGCAGCCTTTTTGTCGTAATTTCTTTTCATCTCTTCTTGTACTACTTTAAGAATTCTCATGTGCTACTTTCCATATTTTCTTTATTTTTTCCCTTCATTTCTTGTAACGTGCTAGAATCCTTCTCATCTGAAATCAACTGATTCTTTATCACCTCCATGGGTGACCTTACCTGATGGACATATACTAACTGAAAAGGAGAATAACCCCAACGATGAATGTACGCTATCACGAACGGCAAATAGCAACATTGGTATGTAGACATCCCATTCCTTTTCATTTTCACAACAGTACGTGCGAAGCATGGTTTTGAAGGTTCGATGAAATCGTTCGACCACTCCTTGGCTCTGTGGGTGATAAGGAGACGATAAACAATGCTTAATATTCTGACAGGCTAAAAATGAGGTAAACTTTCTAGACGTAAAGTTGGCTTCCTTGGTCGGTTTGAACTTCTTTTGGCAAACCTACCAGCGAGAAGAACTTGTTAAGCGCTTCAATTATCTTATCAGCACTCACTGTTCTTAAAGGAATAGCCTCTGGAAATCTGGTAGCACTACACATAATTGTCAGCAAATACTCGTTACCTTTGCTAGACCTAGGCAGAGGTCCTACACAATCCAAAACCAGTTTCTCAAAGGGTTCTCCTGGAACTTCAATGGGTTGCAATGGCATCACCTTAGGGTCATGTTGAGCTTTACCTACTTTTTGACATAAATCACAATTTTTACAATATTCACTACAATCTTTCCGCATCTTAGGCCAAAAAAAATACCTTAATAATTTCTCATAAGTTTTGTTTATACCTAAATGACCAGAATAACTACAGTCATGAGCAATACCTAGAACAAAATTCCTATAACTACTTGGAATGACCACTTGTTCTACAACATCATTAACATTTCTACTCTTGAACTTCCTCATTAGGATTCCATCCTTTAAAAAGTAACACTTGCCTTCCTTCTCGATATCATTTATATCAACAAGGGCATTATCTCTTATTACCTTCAAATTATCATCTTCAATTTGAGATTTAACAAATTCTTCCTTATTAACTTTCAGCATTCGCAAAGGAGTACTGACTTTACTTACTTGTAGTGTTTCCGGACTATCTTTAAACAAGTTTTGTAAATCCAAACCGTCGTCATCATTTACCTTTCCTTCGGCACTCTTACTTCTTGTAGTAACTGCACAAGCAGGAAATAAGTTTGGAAATGTACATTTAAAAAACAACTCTGTAATAAATGAAGAATTAAAGGGTTTTTCTGTCAAAATTGGATTACTGCTACCAAAAACTTTGTCTCCACATACATCATTTCCAAGAATTAACTCTACTCCTGACACTGGGATTTCTCTCACCAAAGCAATTTTAACATATCCCGAAATTAATGGAGTTTCTAACCTTACTTCTACTAATGGAGCTGAAAACTCAGGTCCAAACCCACGCAGAAGTACATACTCTCCAGTATCCTTCCACTGGTCATACATATTTTTTATCATTACAGACTGTACCGCTCCGGTATCTCTTAACCACCTTACTTTCCTTTTTCAACACAAGGGAGGTGTAACCAACCATCTCCCATAAAAGGGTCATACAATTCAGTACCTTTGGATGTGGACTTCTCTTCAGGTAATCTCACTCCATTTCCTTTTACAATATTCTCAATACAACCAACATTACTAACATTTTGAACATCATTGTTACCCTATTTTGTAACCTATATTCTCATCAACATCACATATATTATTACTGTCGATGCTATCGTTACAATACCTCTTACCTGGCCTAAGGGGAGAAGCAAACAAACAAGGATCTCTGTCACCACATGCTTGTGGTTGATTCAACAATGCAATGGTATTTTCAGGTTTATGATCATCCTTAAAATGTACAGGTTTATCTTTAACTTTATTTACCACTTGAATTGGACGGTTTATTGTGCGATGTGGACAACTCCTACTGATGTGTCCTGGTTTGCCACAACTGAAACACAAAATCTCTAAAATTTTCGCCTATATTTTGGTAACTAGGTGTAAACTGATCATTTACACTGGATCCTGCTTTTCCAGCACTAACACTAGGACCAGAACTATATTGACTTGCCCCTCTACTACCTCTATTAAAGGATTTATTATAGACTCCACGAGATGATACCTGTGAACTCGTAGTCTTACCTTGTGCCTTGTAATTTTGCTGCTCTTCCCAAACTCTGCTCCTTCCAATTTTAGGAGTGACGTCAGTATAATATAGCTTATGGGTCAATGCATAATTATCAGACAATCTAGTGGCTTCATCCACATTATCTACATCACGTTCATCCAAATATGTTTTAATAAGTGGATTAATACCATCCTTGAACTGCTCAAGCAAGACAAGTTCCTGAAGTTTACCGAAATCACCATTAACTTCTCGGGCATTCATCCACCTATCATACCACAGGCGTTGTTCCCGTGCATACTCCATATGAGTGCGACTGTCTTTTTATCCAGCTTCTGAACTTCTCTCTATACCTCTCTGGCACCCATTCATAAGCTTTCAAAACTTCAGATTTAACTCTCTCATAATCCTTAGAATCATCTAAAGATAAGGCAGCAAATACTTCCCTAGCCTTTCCTCGAAAGGAGGTTTGAACCAACGTGCTCCATGACGTTCTCGGCCATTCACGCTGTTCTGCTACTTTCTCAAATTGTAAAAAAAATGCATCTACTTCATTTTCAACAAAAATTGGTACACTTTTTACCGCATTGTCTACTCTTAAGAGATTTTGGTATTTCTCTGGACTTTTCTTCTACTTCAATTTTCTTCATCTCTAGCTCTATCCTCTTTTGCTCAACTTCAGCTTCTACCTTCTTTAGTTCAACAGCTTTCTCACTCTCCTTTTCAGCTCTCTCATTCTCTAATCTAACTATTTGCAAATGAATCTGCATCTGCTCAACACTCATCCCTTCATAAAAAAGTTTGGACTTTTTTGGTTTAACCTTGCGTGACTTGGTTTTTTTACGTACGGCTTTGGCACCTTCCTCTTCACTTGCACTACCCTCTGTATTATTTTCACTAGCGCTTTGCTGGCTATCAGTTTCTTCCTCTTCCCAACTCATTAGTAACAACCCTTCCTTATCAGACAAAATGCCTAAAGTCATTAGCGCCTCACTTACTTTATTTGAGATTTCTTGCTTCCTTGCAGATTCTGATACTTCTACATTATAGTACCTAGCTAGAACAATCCAGTCTATTTTAGTTATACCTTCTAACTTTTCACCACTAGGATACGTTATGAAATCTTTCAAATCAAACATCTTTAATAACCTGCTCAAAATAACACAGCAAGACAAATATAGCACTAACACTATCACAACTCTCCCCCCTCTCTAAAGTACATGGAAGTACTGAAAAGCAATTAACAGTAGGGATACGTCAAGTTATGGTCGAATACGCTCGACATGAATAAAGCAACAATTAATAAGGATACGTTCGGGTTTCGTTCGATAGAATGAGTAAACACTGAGTATGGATATGTTCGAGTTTCGTTCGATAGAATGAGCAAAAACTGAGTAGGGATACGTTCGGGTTTCGTTCGACAGGCCCCCATGTAACAAAAAAAAAAAAATCTCTCTCTATGGTAAGGATTTACGAGGAGAATATATCAGGAAACAGTGACAACTCACTATAACTTAAAATGTACTTTAATAACAACTAGTAAGGAAATCAAAGTCACAAACAGAACATTAAACAAATTACGGACGCTTTACACAAAAGCAAAGACTCGCTACACAGCACTTCATCAAGACTACTAATCACTAATCACTGCATTTTACAGTATAATACCCAAGTCACAAAGTTTTACATCAACACAACATATAATTCACTGTAACATCAAAAAGTTAGTGGCAACCAACGTTACATCACACAAGAAAAACGTCCAAATGGATAAACAGTACATTACCATATATTCCTCAAAACTTGATACACTATTATAATCACTTGTTTGTTTCAGCTCCAACGAAAATCGTCGTTTTGGGGCTTTTATATACCAGACTCACGCTAGACATCCATGGACCAAATATCATTGTTTCAGGTACATTATCCTTGGCGACTACCGCCTACGCCAAGCGCTACTGCCATCTGTTGTCTAGTGTACACACTTTTTTCTATGCAAATATCAATTTTCAACCTTTTCTGCAATTTTACATTCAATAAATCAATATTCCTTTACAATATATATATATATATAATAATATATATATAATATATATTATAATATATTATATATATATATATAATATGTATATATAGTTTGGCATTTGTGGAGTTTCGTGTATATGTTTCTTTTGGTTTCTTAAGTAAACCTGATTCGGTTTTGTTTTTTGATTATGTAGTATATATATATATATATATATATATATATATATATATATATATATATATATATATATATATATATACTGGTAATTGTTGATCAGCTGTGTGACGTCCTTTGTAAGTGGTGTTCATAACGTTCGATGTTGAAAGCGATTTTGTAATTTACAGTTTTATGCTACGAATACCTGTCATGATTCCAGTCTTCACATTTTATCATTATGTTTTGAGACGTTGTATATCTGTCTCATTTTGAAGAACGGCTGTTTCGTAACGTTCCGTCATTTTATAAGATCAAGTTTAGATGTTATGTAAATGGGATATCTATTTATTTGAAATTTGCACTTTTGACAGTAATACAAATGTTATATATTCATCCTGAGGTCAAGACATTTACTCAAATCACTCTGTCGTTTCGTGCTCTCTCTCTCTCTCTCTCTCTCTCTCTCTCTCTCTCTCTCTCTCTCTCTCTTTGTCGACGAGTTGGTCTGGATAAGTGAGGGACAGTTTAATCAGTCTCCGGATAAGAGAGAGAAACAGTTTCATATTATTATTATTGTTATTATTATTAATTATTAATCTTCACTGACGTATGCTGAGCTCTTCACTGTGCAACTGATAGAGAGAGAGAGAGAGAGAGAGAGAGAGAGAGCGTCGAGTAACTGGTATTCTCGGGTGTCATTTAACCGTCAGCGAATTAGAGATTCGTTAAGAAGAATTTTCCTTTTCGTTGACTGACTTTCTCTCTCTCTCTCTCGCATTTTTATCTACTTTTATTCGTTGCCGGTTGTAAATGGATGACATGCTGGTTTGATTAAGCCCTCTGGGATGGGTCTCTCTCTCTCTCTCTCTCTCTCTCTCTCTCTCTCCTAGTCATTATTGGTAGAAGATTTGCTGTCTTAAGTCTAATCTCTTATTCTTGTAATCTTTGCATTTAAGTCTAACGATTTTTTATGCAATTTTAATGACAGCACACCAATTTTTTAAATAGAGTTTTGAACAGTGGGTTCAGAGTCCCTCTTCTTATATATTTAGTCCCGAAACAAGGCGTGCTCCGACCTCCAGCTTACTCGTGGCGCGGGCTAAAATCTGCAGTCAAGTAGCGCGTTGTTTCACCAACGAAAATTCAAATGAATACGCTATATTTTATTAGAAATAATGGTTCTACACTGTTTAACTTTCACATTATTTATTTTTTACATTTTCACTCATGAATAAATCGTAAATATCCTATCCTAAATTTCCTGTCTTCCATAGACCTTTCCTATCCCCCACAACAACAACAAAGTAGCTTGTAGGCTTACTCCCCGAGTAAGGGAAAAGGAAAGAGTTTAGTGTGGATTTGACTGAAGAGGAGCTGAGTTTACCTTGTGGGAATATGGGTCAGTGGGAGCCTCCACTGCTAGCAGCGCTAGGCTCACTAGTCCTATGGCTAGTTTCCTTACCATTTCAGTGAAGCTCAGATCTTCTCCTTGACATTTTTGCTTAATCGAGAGTAAGCCTACAAACTACTTTGCTATTGTTGCTCATGTTGTTCGTGGGGGTTGTAGAAAAGGTCTGTGGAAGAACCTAAAACGGTCTGAAAAAAGTGTTTCACGTTGGGTTAAAGATACAGGAATTTTACGATAAGATATTTGTGATATATTTATTAGAATTAAATTTTAATAAAATATGGCGTATTTATTTTAATTTTCGTTGGTGAAACAACGGTCTATTTGACAGTAGATTTTAGCACGTGCCACGAGTAAGCTGGAGGGTCGGATCACGCCTTATTTACTATGAAAGTTAAAAGGGAAACAAGGAATTTAAAGACAGCAGAGTTTGGTAACATCTCAGCATAACTATTTTGAAAACGGCAAAAAGTAAGAAAAAATCAAGATATTAGTAGATTGTTGTTGTGTCTTTTGGCTCCAGCTAAGGTACTACGACAAGGCTTATTTTTTTCTTATTTTCTTTAGGTTTCAGGCTTAGACCAAGTTCTGGAACGTTTTTCTTTTTATTCTTCAAGCTCAGGCGAATAGCGGTAGCTTCTATTTTCAATCTGGTATCTAGGCCTAGGGCCCTAGGCAAGTTGTAGGATTTTTTTTTTATCTTTATGCCTTAGGGAAGGCGTGGTAACTTTTTTCCTAGCCTTCAGCCCTAGGCAAAGAGCATAACGCTTTTTCTTATTCGTTAAACTCGGGAAAGTTACGGCATTTTCTGTGTCTAGCATCTAGGCCTAGTGAGTTTTTTCTAGCTTCAGGTTCTAGGGAAGGTGTAGTAACCTTTTTTTTTAGCTTTCAATCCTAGGCAAAGAAGGTAACTTTCTCCTGCATCAGTAAGGACATCAGAAAAAACACGCAGACAATCTTGAGTGAGTAGCGAGCGCTCTAGATCATGCGACAACGAATCACCAAGTTTTTTTTTTTTTTTTTTTTTTTTTTTTTTTTTTTTTATGGTCTTCGTCTGTGCTTGTGTCGCGTCCTTGGGAGGGTTAAAAGATGGGTAGTACACACTTAACGAATATATACCCCTTTTTGTACCGGCTTTGTCTGTCCTTCCGTAGTTTTTCAGTCCACCCTCAGTCTTAAAAAACTACTGAGGTAGAGGGCTGCGATCAATACGTTGATCATCCACCCTCCAATCATGAAACACCAAATTGCAACCCTCTAGCCTCACTAGATTTGATTTTATTCTATGTTAAAGTTAGCCGTAATCGTGCGTCTGGCAGCGATATAGGCCCAGGCCACCACCGGACCTTGGTTAAAGTGTCATGATCCGCGGCTCATACAGCATTATACCAAGACTACCGAAAGATATAGGTCTATTTTCGGTGGCGTTTCTTGGTTACTGTTCGGCCATCGCTCGTCTTTTCGAGTCTGGTTGGGTAATGATGGGTTTGCGAAGACGGAGACGAATAAATATGCGGAGAGAAATGAAGAATAATAGATGATGATAGAAGAATATGACTGTATAAGGGAGAATGCTAGGGAACTTCAATGAAAAAAACACGAAAATATATCGACTGATATAAAAAGACAACACTTGGAATTCGAGGTCTCTGTAAGAATTTAGATACAAAAAAATCAGCAAAAAAGGGGGCTTAAATAACCCATCTTTGTCGTGATACCAAAACAAAAATGAGGGCAAAAGCAGGACATAGCAATGTACAGAAACAGCAGTGCAGAAGCTTCTGCAGGCGAGGGACCGCTGCCTGCTGCTGCTGCTACTCTCCTACTTTATTTAGAAAGAAGAGGACGATGTGCAGAATGCGACCGCTAGGTGTCTCTGCCACCTCCTCAATGTTTTGAATCGTGTTTTCCTCGATTCGTCAAGCTCGCTCGAGCTGACATTTTCCCCAGTTTTAGTTTTCGTCTTTTGTTTTGCTTTGCTTCGGTTCGATGGTTAAATATCAGGCGCTTTCTTAACCTTTATACCGCAAATTACCACTTGATTTAAGATTGAATAGAGGCGTTTAATTTCCTTGACGCTGGATGTAGTAGACCGAATTCGATTCAAAATGGCAGTTATTTTTTTAAAATCTGTATTGGAATGTGTAAGAGACGTGGTATTGAAGGAGATGCGGAATTTTAAAAGTTTTATAAATACAAAGCTGAGAGTTCAAAATGTAGGTCTTCTATTAATATATAACAAAATCGGGATTCCGCTCAGTATGGTGGAATTCAATCAGATAGTCAAACCACATGTGTGTGTGTGTGTGTGTGTGTGTGTTTTCTTATAATTTAAGGTAACTTGTTAATTCTTTATACGTACCTCATTTTATTTATACATGATAAAGTGGATGGCATTATCTCTTTGTCTGTGGGACTGTATGCCCTACAGAAAGCATTTAAACTTTCAAATAACGAGATTTTATGTTTAAAGGTTACACCGGAGAGATGCTGCGTTCTCGAGCCATATAGACACACCCACACGGAGGACGACTTGACGTTCGCGATATCAACTAGATAATTTCGCTATTTCTTTCTCCCGCTGCGCCAGGTTCTCACAATTCCAACGTCTTTCTGACTTCCTGCCTTTATTTTCCATGCTTCGAAAGCAACATTTCCGCCATTTTAGACTGTTATGCGAAGGAAAAACGGCCGGCATTGTTAGTATACTACTATCGGTATATAGCACAAATTCACTTTCATTTCATTCCGATCTCCGTAGAGAAGTTGTGCCACCAGTGAACTTCACGTGGTGCACTGTAGGCATTACTTAAGGTTCCTTGCAGTAGGGTCCCTTCCTTGTGGTGCACTGTAGGCATTATTTAAGGTTCTTTGCAGCAGCGTCCCCTCCTCAGGCCCCAAAGCTGCTGCAAAAACACGCAGCGTATTTTGCTGAGAGATACCCTGCAGACAAGCTCCCGAAAGAGGCTTGTTTATACGAGGAACGCCGTTGGAGGGGGGCTCCCCGGTCAAATCTCACCCTGGGGAGTAGTTTGCGTTAAAACAATTTAATAATTTTGGAGTGAAAAAAGACATCTGTGGGTTTTCGTTCTGTTATTATGGAGGAAATAAAAAGAAGAGGGGAATTAGTCTTTACTTTGAGGCTTAGTAGGGGAGTCGAAGTAAGTGTGGAGAAAAACTGACAGCTGCTTTCAGGGATGATCAACAGAGTTATTTTGTGCCTGAATGCGCAAAGGTATGGAGTGTTTGTTTTGAGAGAGAGAGAGAGAGACTACGACTAGACTCAACCTAGCTGGTGAGAATTAGTATACCTCGTCGAAGCTTTCTAGTTTTCCGTAGTCACACATGTTTAGGAGTATATCATTCTCTCTCTCTCTCTCTCTCTCTCTCTCTCTCTCTCTCTCTCTCTCTAGGTGAATCAACAGTTATTCCATGGCAGCTGACCTTCCAACAAAGTAACAGAAATTTAGAATCCAGTGCTCAGACCCAGACCTGCTGTGACGTACTTTTGAGAGAGAGAGAGAGAGAGAGAGAGGTAAACATTGCTGACAATTTCTCGCTAATAAACTGCCGGGAGATTAAATTGGCATGTGGCTCCATTTCGTTTTTGGCTGCGGGCTTATTAATGTTGGCTCCTCTAGCTGTGGGTCTAGAGATCGTCGTCACTCGATAGCTATAGTACTAGGTCTAGGTTTATATACGTTCTTCTTCTTCTTCTTTTTCTGTTTGATATAATGGGAGACAGTGAATTGATACATTCAATCGTATATATAATATATATATATATATATATATATATATATATATATATATATATATATATATTTCTTCTTCTCCTGCTTCTTCTTCTACTGTCTGATATGATGAGAGACAGTGAATTGATACATTCAACCATGTATATATATATATATATATATATATATATATATATATATATATATATATATATATATGCTTAAAAAACCACAGTAGATGCACATAACTTCATTAAATAAGCGATCACCACAGGAAAATGATAGTCAGAAATCCAAGCGCTTCGTCTTTACTAAGACATTGTCAAGGAACGAATGAAATACAGTTGGAGAGAAAGTTATCAGGTAAGCAACAAGATCAAGAATACCAGATGGTTAATTGTCAAAAAGGTTAAAATTAAAGAGATTATCTAGGATTATCGTATAACACACGGTCACAAACCTAAACATAGATTTAACCCTAACAGAAACTACAATGTATCCGTATAGTCGAAAACATGTAAAAACTGAATATATTAATTTTGTTGCTTATATTTATCTACAACTTTTTTTTCATTATGAAGGCATCAAGTTTAAATAAACCAAGACTTAAATTTAGAACATTTCCATAATTTAGTCCCTTCTATAAAATTTACTGTAGAGGAAGAAAGAAATTGTGATTTGAATTTTCTTGATGCAACTGTTCATAGAATTGATAGAAATTTCACCTTTTCAGTCTTTCGGAAATCAGCTAATATTGCCTCTTTTGTTCATTACTACTCCAATCACCATCAAAATGTTAAATTCTCTGTTTTTCTGGGATGTTCCTAAGGGTTTTACGTGTCTCTAGCCCGCAGTTTATTGACGCTGAGATTAAAACTATTTATGATATTGCATTGAAAATTAAATACCCAAATACCTTTGTAGATGTGGCATGGAAAAGCGCTAGAAAAACATTTTATTTAACTAATGACAAACTTGAATTTAGTAAGCATAACATTCTAAAATTACCTTATGATGAAAGGTTTTTGGAAATTCCTAGAATTTTAAAGCTTTTTAACATAAATGTTGTTTTCAGTAATAATGTCAAGAGTTTAGTAACAAAAAATTCTCCTAAAGATCTTCCAGGCTGCATATATGAAATTCCTTGCAAAAAGTGTGATAAAGTCTATTACGGACAAATCGGTCAAACTCTTTCACAACGTCTCAAACATTACCAATATTCTGTGAGAACTGGGGAAATATCGATTGCCATTATCGTGACATATTGAGAGATTTTAGGAATCATCCTATATTAACTGGAGTCCAAGCAAGAGCCTTAATCCTATGTCAATGACATAAGTTAAAAAGGAATATCATTGAATCTTGTTTCATCAAGTCATATAATGGAAATGTTCTAAATTTAAGTCTTGGTTCATTTAAACTTGATGCCTTCATAATGAAAAAAGTTGTAGATAAATATAAGCAATAAAATTAATATATTCAGTTTTTACATGTTTTGGACTATACGGATACTTTGTAGTTTCTGTTAGGGTTAAACCTATGTTTAGGTTTATGACGTGTGATATCCGATAATCCTGGATTATCTCTTTAATTTTTACCCTTTTGACAATTAACCATCTGGTATTCTTGATCTTGCTGTGTACCTGAGACCTTTCTTTCCAATTGTATTTCATTCGTTCCTTGACATGTCCTAAGTAAAGACGAAAGCGCTTGGATTTCTGACTATCATTTTCCTGTGGTATTCGCTATATATATATATATATATATATATATATATATATATATATATATATATATATTCAAAACTCTTATATACTAAAAACTCGTTCTATAAGAAAAAGCCGGATCGTTGGTATTGAAAACACACTCTAAAAAACACCTGGGTATTAAAAACTGCCCCCTGCATGAACGACCACCTTGTGATTGGGCACTGATGAACTTAGCTGGGTATGAATTACCCCTTGTGATTGGGCGACTGATAAACCTAGCTGGGTATGAATTACCCTTGTGATTGGGCACTATAAAACCTAGCTGGGTATGAATTACCCCTTGTTATTGGGGCACTGATAAACCTAGTTGGGTATGAATTACCCCTTGTGATTGGGCACTCATACACTTAACCGGGTATGAATTATGAATTACCCCTTGTGATTGGGCACTGATACACCTAGCTGGGTATGAATTACCCCTTGTGAGTGGGCACTGATAAACCTAGCTGGGTATGAATTACCCCTTGTGATTGGGCACTAATAAACCTAGCTGGGTATTGAATTACCTCTTGTGATTGGGCACTGATAAACCTAGTTGGGTATGAATTACCCTTGTCTTTTTATTGGGCACTGATCAACCTAGCCTGGGGTATGAAGTGTGGACCAGTTTTTATCCATATATATATATATATATATAATTATATATATAATATCTTATATATGATATATATATTATATAGTGTGGGTATTTCGGGATGGGGTAGCTAGCCTAACCCTGAAGCCTTGCTCGAGTATTTATTGCCAGTCACTCATTTCAGGGACTGACCACTCAATTATGTTTCAGTTTTCTGAGAGAGAGAGAGAGAAGACTCTCATCATCTTGGCAAGGTTACAACATTGCTTGGGTCTTACGGGTAAAGCATCAATTGCAGGAGCAAATATATATATATATATATATATATATATATATATAGATATATAAGAGTTAATATATATATATATATATATATATATCTATATATATATATATATAATATATATATATATATATATATACGATATATATGTGTGTGTGTGTGTGTGTAAGGTTGCATTGTGCGATGCTCTCTTAAGACACCCACATACATGGACTTTTCTCAGTCTGCCCGTACCTTTTTCAGTCTGCCTTACCTTATTTAGTTTACCCTTACATATTCAGTCTACCATTAACTTTCTCAGTCTACCCGTACCTTTTTCAGTCTACCCTTACCTTATTCAGTGTACCATCACCTTCATCAGTCTACCTGTACCTTATTCAGTCTACCCTTACCTTTCTCAGTCTACTTTTACCTTATTACAGTCTAGCCTATTAACTTTCTTAGTCTGCCTTACCTTATTCAGTCTACCCTTAGATTTCTCAGTCTGCCCTTACCTTATTCAGTCTACCCTTAGATTTCTCAGTCTGCCCTTACCTTATTCAGTCCACCCTTAGATTTCTCAGTCTGCCCTTACCTTATTCGCCCCGCCTTACCCTTATTCAGTTACCTTAGATTTCTCATCTGCCCTTACCTTATTCAGCTACCTTACCTTATTCATCTACCTTAGATTTCTTCAGTCTGCCCTTACCTTATTCAGTCTGCCCTTACCTTATTCAGTCTACCCTTAGATTTCTCAGTCTGCCCTTACCTTATTCAGTCTACCCTTACCTTATTCAGTCTACCCTTAGATTTCTCAGTCTGCCCTTACCTCATTCAGTCTCCCCCCACTTCTCTCAGTCTTCCCCTCGTCACGATCCCGACAGCTTTAGATACGAGATTTCGTCATGCAGAACTTGGCAGGCTGGTGGTTACGGAACGGAGGAACTTTAGTTAAAAAAAAACCTAGATGAAAAAAGCTAAAAAAAAAGAAAAAAAAACTTCCTGGTAGTTTATGGAAGTGGGCGAACTTTTTAGTTTAAGTTTCCGTCGTAGTTGAGAGAAATCCGAGTAGATCATCTGAAGTAATATAGAAAATACTCTCTCTCTCTCTCTCCCCCATTACCAGCAAGGCAAAATCTTTTACATAATATTATATAATATAATGAAAGGCGTCACCCCTTCTTCATACATTCCCGTTCCCTGATGAGGATAGGGTCTATGGACTTATGAGCATGAGCCAATTTCATTTAGGGGCCAGGGGGCGCTGAGCGCCCCTTCTCTTCTCGTTCCCCCAGGGGTAAAGGACTCCCCCTCCCATCCCCCAATAGGGCCCGGTTTAAATCGCTGTCATTTAACAGAGGAAATTTTGGCCCATCAAGCCCAGGTTAAACACCCCTTTGCGAAATTAAGGATTCCCGGCTCTCTCCTTGGTCTAACCTGGGCTTCGTCTGTCCTGGTTACCAGGGGAGAGAGAGAGAGAGAGAGAGAGAGAGAGAGAGAGTGCCGCTTCTACGCTTATGTTTGCGCCGAGGGAGTTCTTTGTCCGTGCAAAGACTTCAAGGGGAAACGCCACTTGTAAATAACAGGGGCAGAATCTCTCCGTCATTTTGCCGAAAGGGACATACTTGCCTCATCATTCTGCACCCCCCCTGGCACCACCTGCCCCCCGCCCCAAGACTTCGTACTTCCAGCTAGCTAGCTAGCCAGGGATTAGTGGGTGATCTCTGTCTCCGTCTGTCTGTCTGTGTTGTGTTTGGTTTTTCTGTCTGTCTGTCTGTCTGTACCTCTTAGCCATTCCTTCTGTCACACACAGATATATGTATATATATATTATAATATATATATATATATATATATATATATATGATATATATACATACATACATACATACTACATAAATATTATGTAACTTAAGATATGTCATCTCCCTTACGGAAATATATTTAAATAATAAATATATAATTCTGCCTGCATTCTGTCCCTCCCCCACATCTCCATCTTGTGAGTATTTATTCTAAAAAATGAAAAAAAAGAAAAAAAAAACAAGACTTTCGAAATTCCCGTCCAACGTGAACCGAACCTCCTGTAGATAAGTATACAATCCCACCCACAATTGTTGTGTTTTGAGGACGACACTCACTCCATACTCCATAGTCCCCACTTCTGACGTGTGGTTCGGTCCGGTGGCTGTGAACGCTGTCCTGGGCTGTTCTGGAAGATACTGAGGCTTGTTTACACCCACAAGACCTGGCATGGACTACTGTAGGCATTGTGTATCTCCGTCGCGTACGTGGATGTCGTCCAAAACGATTGCTTTTACCTGCAAGAGGGGGGAAATGTTCTTGGATATTAAGGGCAGCTCTCAGTCACGTCAGGAAGAAAGGTATAACAGGGTGTTTTGCATTGCCGTGGCTGTGAGGTTTTGGGTTTTATTCATCATTTTGGGGTTTTAATGTTTTTGGTATGTCTAGGGAAATATTCGTTTAATAATGAGATATTTAGACTGTGCATTATAGGAAAAGGTGTTCGCCTATATGACGCAGGACAGGTGAGATAACTTGGGAGATAATTCGAGAAATTGACCGTCTCTTGTTTATGCTTTTACCTTAGTCTCCCCAACCCCACCCCTAGAGGGGCTGGTATATAAATAGGGCGTCCCACTTGGCTTGTCTGCGTAGAATACGTAAACAAAAGAGGGTATACTTCTCAAATTTGTGTATCGTTCAGCCAACAAATTAACGTTTTTATCAACTTATATTTTAATTTTTCGTCAATGTACTTTTGAAATATATTTTTACACGAATTTGACTACTTCCTTCGAGCCGAATATCCCAGCTCTCTCTCTCTCTCTCTCTCTCTCTCTCTCTCTCTCTCTCTCTCTCTCTCTCTCTGTCACTGATTACCACCACCCAGGTGAGTGGGTAATTAAGTTAAACCCGCTCCATTAGTTCAAAACCCACCTCTCCCCCTACCCCCATTCTGGTTTATATCAAGTGTATGGACTTTTGCTTACACCCCTAATTCATGCCAGTAATTAACCTGTCTCGACGATGTGAAATATAATTATTTCGTTACTGGTGCTATAGTAGATTCACATCAACCGTGCATCTGATGTCTAGGCCAGTCCCTTACGACGCTCCTGATTGGCTGTTGATAAGCCAATCACAGGGCTGGAAACTCACAGTCTCTCTCGAGAGAGTTCACATGGGCAGGATGTACGTTCCACCTCTCCTGGGGGATACCTTTGAAAGACGTATCCCTCAGGAGAGGTGGAAGATACATCCTGCCTATGTGAACTCTGGAGAGAGACTGGGAGTTTTCAGCCCTGTGATTGGCTTATCAACATCCAATCAGGAGCGTCGTAAGGGACTGGCCTAGTCATCGGATGCACGGATGATGTGAATCTACTAAAGCACTTAACACCGTTATGGTCAGTTGTCAAGTAATTCATCTACCACACAATATAGAAGTGGGTGTATGTCATGTCTCGGTAACAAGCAGGTAACCAGCCAAAAGTAGCAGCCTACCACTACCCCCCAAGTGGGAGGGGCAGTCTAGGCGCGGTCTAATTTTAGCTAATTATAAATCTAGGTTGATTGCAAACATTGGGGGTTGGGCTGCTGCTGGCTAGTGGGCGGGGGCGGGGCGGGGTGGGGTGGAGGGCGGTGCTGTTTAAGGGACCTAGGAGGGGATGTATGTATATATATAGGTCCTATTATAAGGTGCGTGGGTCGATTTCGGCAAAAACCTGTTCTTGAAGTGCTAATTCCCAAATGCTCGTTCAGACAGTTTGCTGTCGTTATTAGTATGGATTTTCGCTTTCCACTCTTTTATAATTAGTTTTATTGGCATCATTACAGCGTGTTGGCTCTTAACGTGGCTGCTATTTTAAATAGTTATCAATATAATTATATATATATATATATATATATATATATATATATATATATATATATATATATATATTATGGATTTTGCAGAATAATTTACCGCAGAAGTGTCCCCATACTAGAATTTTGATCGATGATTGATATATATATATATATATATATATATATATAATATATATATATATATATATATATATATATAAAGGTTATCCAAAATTTTAAGACGAAAATGACCACTTTTGGCAAATTTATTTAGCAAAATCTATCGAAAATAGATTTGCATATCTTTCCTTGGTCTAGGTATAATGCCGGATGAGCCGCGGCCCATGAAATTTTAATCAGTGACAGGTGGTGGCCTTTCCTATGTCGCTGCCAGAAGCACGATTATGACAAAGTTAAACCTTGAATAAGGTAAAATCTACCGAAGCTAGAGAGTTGCAATTTGGTAATATTTGATGATTGGATGATCAACGTACCAATGTGCAGCCCTCTCGTCTCCTCAGTCGTTTTTAAAATCTGAGGGCGGACGGGAAAAAAAGAAAATAAAGTGCGGACTGACAGACAAAGCCGGCGCGATAGTCTTCCTTTCAGAAAACTAAAACCAGAATTGACAAAACACTGCTTTTGGAAGCCAGTCACACGTTTGACAAACAAGCGTGGAGGGCCTTTGGCCGTGACAGGTGGGTGATGTAGATCTGGAATGCAAAACCACTCGTTTTTTCATTTATTTTTTTTTTTTTTTTTTGTGGAGGGGGCGGAGTGTTTATTATTTTTCAATATGGCGACCCAGTTGAGTACAGCACCTATGGTGTGTGGCTTCGTATCTTGCGCGAATTTCATCGATTGGTTATTGCTCATTTTAAAAAAAAAATGCTGTTGAATCGAGGGCCAACTGGCTGTAATTATAAATAAATATATATTATTATTATTATTATTATTATCGCCAAGGCATACCAGAAAGGTCCCCAACCCACCCTAGCAAATCCTGATAGTACTAGGCGTCCTCTTATCAGCTCCTACGGTAGACCCGAGCCGTTGATCAGAGTGGCTCCTAACGAAGCCTCCCGTCCATTATCAACTGCCCTTTGTGATGCCTGTAGTAGTATGCCAGTATGCCCCTTTGTATGCGACCAGGGACGAAGATAATTTCCCTCCCTCCCCCACATATATACTAAATATGGGCCTAGATCTCTTCCCCCCTCCGTCAGGTAGCAGTGGGCAAGGGCTAGGCCTAGACGGTCTTCAGAGGTTTCCCGTGAATTTTGTGTGATTATTTTCATAATGTGTTGCTTTATTAGTTATGTAAACCTTCGTTGGCTTCGTGCATATATATATTATATGTATATTATATACATATATAATATATATATATATATATTATATATATATATATATATATATATATATATATATAGAAAATAAAAGCAACGCAGACACCTACGTATAGCTATGTTTATCCGTTAAGGCGAAATTCTGATTTGGAGGAGCCCAATATAAACCAGTTGTGATTCTCAGCTCGTCGGCTTTCTGGTTGGGTTTGTTGTGGGGGGTGGGGGAAGGGGTTGGTTGTAGGGAGGTGGTTTGCGGGGTGGTCATGGGAGGGATGGGGGTCTATATTCCTGTCTGTTCTGAGATAATGCATCCATTTGCCGTGTGAGGAAATACTCGGTCGTGTTCCTGGGAATATCTGGGCCTTGCTGGTATTTCACGAATTCCCGGGAATCTCTCTCTCTCTCTCTCTCTCTCTCTTGTTGAGTTTGTGGAGGAGAGTGAGGAACTCGTAAGCAACAGGGTTTGATGTATATTTTGGATAATTAATCTCTTTCTCTCTCTCTCTCAGATTGGTTGTATACTTACCAACAATAGCTTTATATCCAGGTCCAAATCTCACGTTCTCAGTATCCTTACAAGGAACATTTTCTCTCTCTCTCTCTCTCTCTCTCTCTCTCTCTCTCTCTCTCTCTCTCTCTCTCTCTCTCTCTCAGGATGTGCATAAGCCATTAGACCCGGGCGCAGTAGTCCATATTGTACAAATTTATCGTGTACGTAACCACCTGTGATGCAGAACTGGTCAATTATGAAAGTCTCATTGACGTTCCTAGGTGTGTAAGGTAAAGTTGCCGGAAAGGTGATTATATACATTAATTTCTGTTGTCGTAATTGTCCCATTAGCTTTGGCTCTCACTGGATCAAAGACAACCATAAAAGATGACGTCTCGCAGCCACGTTGTCTGGTATTTTTCAGATAAATTGATGGAAAATTGAGCAGCCTTTTCTTCAAAGCTCAGTCACAAGGAGCAAATATTTCCTGTTTTTGCAAGATATTTTCAGCCACAAATCTCCACAAGCCTCACTGACCTTAGCACGTTTCAGGAGGACAATTTTTCTACAGTAGCCACTGTAGACCAGTCTCTGTACATCAGTCACTATGGGACAATCTACACAGTAGCCACTGTAGACTAATCTCTGCACAGCAGTCGCTATGGAGCAATCTACACAGTAGCCACTGTAGACTAATCTCTCTAGAGCAGCCACTATGGGACAATCTACACAGTAGCCACTGTAGACTAATCTCTGTACAGCAGTCACTATGGGACAATCTACACAGTAGCCACTGTAGACTAATCTCTGCACAGCAGTCGCTATGGAACAATCTACAGTAGCCACATGTAGACTAATTCTTTCTATAAGCAGCCAATATGCAATGGCAAATCTCACATAGCCCATGTAGACTCATCTCTGCAAATGCAGTCGTATGGAAC
This sequence comes from Macrobrachium nipponense, assembly GCF_015104395.2. Taxonomy (NCBI): domain Eukaryota; kingdom Metazoa; phylum Arthropoda; class Malacostraca; order Decapoda; family Palaemonidae; genus Macrobrachium; species Macrobrachium nipponense. The sequence goes on from NC_087214.1 coordinate 74,261,536, forward strand.
AATCTTCACAGTAGCCACTGTAGAACTAATTTCTCTATAGCAGCCAATATGGCATGGGAACAAATCTACACAGTAGCCACTGTAGACTAATCACTGTACAGCAGTCACTATGGAACAATCTACACAGTAGCCACTGTAGACTAATCTCTCTAGAGCAGCAACCATGGGACAATCTACACAGCAGCTACTGTAAACTAATCTCTCTAGAGCAGTCACTGTAGACCAATCGCTCTAGAGCAGTCACTGTAGACCAATCGCTCTAGAACAGCCACTGTAGACCAATCGCTCTAGAACAGCCACTGTAGACCAACGTCTCTAGAGCAGCCACTGTAGACCAACCTCTCTAGAGCAGCCACTGTTGACCAATCTCTCTAGAACAGCCACTGTAGACCAGTCTTTGTACAGCAGCCACTGTAGACCAACGAGGCAATCACTGTGGACCATAATCGGCCCACTGCAACCAGAAATCGGCCTGCCAAAATAACAGTTCGGAGAAACAGTTCGGGAGAGAGAGAGAGAGAGAGAGAGAGAGAGAGAGAGAGAGAGAGAGAGAGAGAGAGAGAGCTCGTCTCGTGTCGTGTCAGCAGGTACAGTTGCTGGCTGCCAACTGCTGCCATCGGCGTTTATAAACAGGTGCCAAGCCGCTCCACTAGTCCCATGTGCTAGTAGGAACTGTCATGAAGTTTTCTCATGGCGATGGATGACCTGTATATTCCTGTGTTGGCGGGAATTAGGAAACTTTCTGTAAGGGGAGGGATTACAGTGAGCTTTTTTTTTTCGGTATAGGAATCGTTGCCATTAGACATTTTCTCTTTCTGTAAGTCGAGAACTGCGGCATTGTTTGTTTTGTAGAAGCAACACAGTCTGGCTCCTGAAGGTAGGTGCCACTTGCTGCTGCAAGGCTTATATGGCACACCGTAGACAATATGTAAAGTTTATTTTTTCTTTGTTCATTGGGGAACTAAGGGAACCAGAGAGAAATTTGGGGAACTACAGGGAACTTAAGGGATCTACAAGGAACATGAGGGAACTTTGGCGAACTTGAGGGAACTTTTGGAACTTTGGTGAATTTGAGGGAACCAGAGGGAACTTTGGGATCTAGAGGGAACTTTTGGGAACGTGAGGGAACTAGAGTGAAATTTGGGTAACTCGAGGGAACTTGAGGGAACTTTGGCGAACTTAGGGAACTCGAGGTAACTATTGGGAACTTTAGGGATCTAGAGGGAACGTGAGGGAACTTTGGGGAACTTAAGTGATCTAGAGGGAACTTTTGGGAACGCGAGGGAGCTAGAGGGAACTTAAGCGATCTAGAGGGAACAAGAGGGAACTTTTGAGAACTTAATTAAGGGATCTAGAGGGAATGTTTGGAACTTTGGCGAATTTGAGGGAACTAGAGGGAACTAGAGGGAACTTTAGGGAACTTAAAGGAACTCAAGGGAACTTATTGTAGACTCCAAGAAAAGTCTACATAGAATTAAGTAGAATTGCGGCCAAAGGCCAAGCGCTGGGGGAACCTATAGTGAGGTCATTCATCAGCGCCGAAACGGAAACTGACAGCAGAGAGAGAGAGAGAGAGAGAGAGAGAGAGAGAGAGAGAGAGAGAGAGAGAGAGAGAGAGCTGTACAGGCCTCAAGGCTCAGGGTCTGTGTAGTAAGAATGCGGGAAAGGTGTTGAGTGCTGGCTGCTGCTACTTTTTTGGCAGGCCCACGCATGTACAGGTGGAGGTAAACCTGTTAAATACCAGCCTGCCCCCCTTTCCCCCCCCCCCTCACCTCTCTCTCTCTCTCTCTCTCTCTCTCTCTCTCTCTCTCTCTCTCTCCCCGGTAGTTAGTTCTTTCTAAATATTTTATCGGCTGTTCCACCATTTAGCAGGAAATTTAACACTGTTGACATAGCTAAAAGCCTTAGTAACAGAGAGAGAGAGAGAGAGAGAGAGAGAAGAGAGAGAGAGAGAGAGAGAGAGAGAGAGAGAGAGAGAGAAGAGTATTTTCTATATTACTTGAAGATTTACGAGCCAGTGTAGCTAGAGCGTCGCAGTTCGAAATTCACGAAGAAGAACTGTTTCTAAGACGCCGAGTTCGTTGCCCTCAGGTCAACAAACATTGGCTTGTCTTGAGGGCGGTCAAATTACGTCGATTCATCATCGACGTCGTGACCCCTGCTTTCGTGACCTCAGCGTCTCGAGGGTGACTTGAATTTGCCTTAGAGGTCACATAATGGCAGCGATGATATCAGTAGAGGTCGTGAGAGTCAAGTGTCTGCCTAACTATAGCTGCATGACTGTGTGGTAGTTTTCTCTCTTGGTGACTTTTTTTTAAAACTTTTTCTCTGAGAAAAAAAAAAAAAAACACACAGGGCCCTCACCCGGGGCTAACAGCTTTTCTCTCCCAGAATAGTCCGGCCGTGAAAGTACCCCGTTGCTCTGCAGGGTATGGGTATGGGCAGTGTGAGTCCTGGGTATGTTATCCGAGCAGACTTTTAAAGCCCCTTTTTGCTGCTGGCTTAGACAGTTGTGTTACCGTTCAGGTATGATACTGCCCCGTCAGACGGTTTTATGGGACTCTTTGCTGGGGGAGGGGGGTGGGGGTTGGGGGGGCTGTTGGAGGTGTGTAAAGGGAGAGGGGGAGGGGAGAGCTGTCTCCCCTAGTAGAAACCCAATGAGCTAGGGGATTGTCTTGGAGGAGATTTTGACTCCAAAAGAGACATGCGTGAGTGAGTTGGAGATTGACACGGGAAATGATATTGCGAATGTGTCGTATTTAAGAGCTCCTTTCCTTCTGTAGGAACGAAAGAAGCGAGACTTGGCTTCCTGAAGAATAGATACGCACTCTGCAAAAGAAGAAGATCCGCCCCGTCGAGTCAGTAATGGCGCCCGTCAGCTGACTTCTGTCAGATTACGAGCTGTCATCAAATTATCAGTATAGAGTGAGGATCGCGGACGCTTTGAAGAAAAGGGAAGTTTGTTTTGGCCCTGACAGCCCGAATGGGGTGGGAGAGGCGCTGCCGTCCATCAAGCCCTTTGAAGTGGTCTCGTGGGATCGATGTAGCTTGTTTTCTATCTGGCTACAAGTCCCTCCCGTGGCGCTCGGGTCTCGTTGTGAACCATTGCCTTGCGTGCTAGACGTCTATCTTAGATTTACGTCTAGAACTTTTGATCTGAATATATCAATTTCATTATTTTTGTCTTTTATTTATTTATCAATTTATTTATCTATTCATGACTAAACACACCCCGGGGTATTATATGTGACCTTGATGCTGTTAGAAAGAAAGGAAGCTGCAGTATTCTCCCCTTGTCTCTGTGTCCCCATCTTGTGGAGTCAGTGGGTGGCAGTGAGACCCAGGAACCAAAAGCGGGTCATATTTATATTTCAATGGGACACTATCTTAATATTCTCTCTCTCTCTCTCTCTCTCTCTCTCTCTCTCTCTCTCTCTCTCTCTCAATTTTCCAAGGTGTGCTCTCTCTTGCTTACACACCACAATATTCCTAGGTGAACTCTCTCTCTCTCTCTCTCTCCCTCTCTCTCTCTCTCTCTCTCTCTCTCTCTCTCTCTCTCTCTCTCTGCTACATGATAATACAGGCATGGAAACAGATAGAAGGAATTGCCGAAAACATCATGGAGCTAAAAATATCAGAAAGAGCAAGCAGAGGTAGATTAATAGTGCCCAAAACTATACCAGGAAAAATAAGGAAAGCACACAGGACATTAATCCACTACGCACCAGCATCGATAATGCAGCGTCTATTCAATGCGTTGCCAGCTCATCTGAGGAATATATCAGGAGCCGAGCGTAGATGTGTCTAAGAATAAACTCGACAAATAACTAAGCTGCATCCCAGACCATCCAAAATTGGAAGATGCAACATATACCGGAAGATGCACTAGCAATTGTTTGGTAGACATTAGAGGTGCCTCACATTGAGGGACCTGGGGCAACCCGAACAAGATGTAAGGTCTGTAAGGTAAGGTAAGGTCTCTCTCTCTCTCTCTCTCTCTCTCTCTCTCTCTCGTAATTACAAAATCATCAAAGGATCTCTGTTGTGTAAAACTTTTAATGGATTTTTATTATTAAAAAAAAAAAAAAAGTGTCATCTCGTGGCCTTATGTATCTCAAGGTGAGCTTAAGGATAAATGAGTACGTGCTCTGAATTTCTAAAGAAGTGAGGTAATTTATTTTAATAAAAAAAAACAAATAAAATGAAAATCGTAAATTTCATTGATGTAATATTTAAAAAAATAAATAAATTGACAATTTGACTTATGAATTCTTGACGAAAACTCTTGTTTCTCTCTCTCTCTCTCTCTCTCTCTCTCTCTCTCTCTCTCTCTCTCTCCCCAATTTCCACTCCAGCTGCGACACACAACAGTCGATTATCGTAATTCACTGATTAGTGAGAGAGAGAGAGAGAGAGAGAGAGAGAGAGAGAGAGAGAGAGAGAGAGAGAGAAACGTGTAGTAGTGGCCATAGGCATAAGCTGTTCTTGTTGAAAAAACGAAAAAAAAATTCAAATCTCTTATAGCATTTGCATCTAAAGTTACGGAGAGAGAGAGAGAGAGAGAGAGAGAGAGAGAGAGAGAGAGAGAGAGAGAGAGAGAGAGAATGACGTCCATCGCCTGGCAGAACCGCACAGATCACACGCATTTTGAAGTCGCAACAAATAACTTAAGCCAAAACTGTTCGGGTTCGTCTTAACAGAAAGGGAAATTCCATTCGGCCATTGTTTCCCTTGGAAACAATGTTTATTGAGCCGTTTGTGTCGCTGTAGATCGCTTCGACGGGAGAAACGTATGCCTATGGCCCGTTATAAGACCATTGGCTCTCTCTCTCTCTCTCTCTCTCTCTCTCTCTCTCTCTCGTAAGTTACAAGATTTTTTTTCACTATTTCATTCCAGATGGTGGAATTCATTTAAAGTAACTTTGATCTCTCTCTCTCTCTCTCTCTCTCTCTCTCTCTCTCTCTCTCTCTCTCTCTCTCTCTCTCCAGTCTATGTACCGTGACCTACAACAATTTACTTTTTATTATTATTTAAATCTAGATTGTCCGTGGGATTCATTCAAAATGACATAGAATTTTTAGAGACTTCATTTTACTTACCCAAGGATTTTTGAGGCGATAGAGAAACCATTATACCGTATATGATTTGCCTTTTCAGTTTCCTGGGCTATTTGTCTGACCGTCCACACTTTTATTTATTTTTTTTAACTTTATATATATATATATATATCCGCCCTCAGATCTTAAAACCCACACCGTCTAGATGGCTGCAAATTGTTACGTCGATCATCCGCCCTCCAATCATCAAACGTACCAGATTGCAGCCCTCTAGCCTCAGTGGAGAGTTCGGTATGATGCTGCCATGCCACCACGGTGGACGCGAGTTCGATTCTCGGATATTCCACTGAGGGGGTTAGAGATGCGTATTACTGGTGATAGAAGTTCACTCTCAACGTGGTTCGGAAGTCACGTATAAAGCCGTTGCTCCCGTTGCTGAGTAACCACTTGTGGTTCCATGCAACGTAAAAACACCGTACAAATAAAACGAAAACGACCGGCTGAGAGTTTCTTACGATGTGCAGGGATTCTTCTTCTTCTTCTTCTTCTTCTTCTTCTTCTTCTTCTTCTTCTTCTTCTTCTTCTTCTTCTCTCGAGGGCAGCGGAGCGGATTTAAGGACGAATCCTGGAGGATGAATCCTGAAAGACGAAAACTGGAAAGACATCTCGCTCTTAGTCGGGATCTGGTCCAAGTTTTCTCAGGATTATAAATGCACCTCACGGACGATCGGGATAAAGGAAGGAGAGAGAGAGAGAGAGAGAGAGAGAGAGAGAGAGAGAGAGAGAGAGAGAGAGAGAGAGAAATAAACTTGGGCGGGTTCAGCTGCCGAGGCGTTTGACGTTTCTATGGGAAAAGATGATTTCCTTCTCTGCTCTGATGCATTATGGTTCGGCTGTGGCAGCCTCGAGTCCACTGGTCTACACCAGGCTTCTCATTCTCTGGTGGAGCACCTCGCAATTTGGGTAAGGAATCGTCCTGGAATAATGCCAGTTTAATCTGGACCAACTTACCATGACCTGACTTTGAATTACGAGGGAATGAATCCAGGATTTAGAAGAAGTGTGGTTTCTCTCTCTCTCTCTCTCTCTCTCTCTCTCTCTCCCTCTCTCAACACTTCTCTCTCACCTCTCCACTCTCATCTATTATATATATATACATATATATATATATATATATATATATATATATATATATTTTTATAAACAAATAAATGCTACCTGATTATTCTCTATCAAAAGAACAGTTAATTATCCAGTTAGGAATTCTCTCTCTCTCTCTCTCTCTCTCAAGGCTCTCCTCTCTTCCCCTCTCTCTCAATCTCTCCCAAAAAATCAGCCAAAAACTGGAACCCTCTGCATTGGCTGATGGGAAAAGTTCAGCCCAAAAACTTGGGAAGAGAAAAGATTGAGAGAGAGAAAGAGAGAGAGAGAGAGATAGAGAGATTCCGGTCGTGCGTAGATTCTCGATGATTCGGTCGACAAATTTTTGGGACGGGTCCTTTCCAACTCGACTCACTTCGATATATGGACCTCCCCCTCTCAATCCCCGCCCCCCCCACACAGCCCCCCTTAAAAAAGCCTTCGTTGGGTTTGTTGCCATTTTATTTTATTTATTTTTATTTTTGCTTTTGGGGTCATTGATTCATGTTTTCCTTGTATATTAAGTTTTTTTTTCTGTGATAGAAAACGCGCTTTTTTTTCTATCCGCCCTCAGATCTTAAAACCTACTGAGGCTAGAGGGCTGCAAATTGGTATGGCGATCATCTACCCTCCAATCATCAAACATACCAAATTGCAGCCTTCTATCCTCAGTAGTTTTGATCTTATTTAAGGTTAAAGTTAGCCATGGATCATGCATTCGGGAACGAAACAACACAGGCCACCATTGGCCGGCTGAAAGTTTTTCACAACATTGTACTGGCTTCTTAGGCGCATTTTCTACTTGTTTATTCATGCATTTGGAGTTGCTGATTCATGCTTATTTTTTGTTGGTATTTAACTATTTTTAAAAAAGATTTAGTGGGCAAGTTGTGTTTTTATTCATTTCTCCTATGTAAGAAAATCATGTTCCTTTATGCCCTAAGTTTACTATATATATATATAAAAAAATAATATATATATATAATATATATATTATATAAATTTATTTATTATATATATATATATATATTATATATATTTATATATATATAGTATATTATATATAATATATATCATTCGAGCTACAAATGTCCTTTAATATCTAAATTCACTCTACCTTCGGATTGATATGCATTTTCCATATATGTAACCGAGGGGAATTTTTAGTTGATAATAATTTCGGGTAACATAATGAAAATATATCAATTCCCAGGTAGAGTGAATTAGATATTAAAGGACATTTGTAGCTCGAAATGATATAAATGAATCACGGTTCGATGTGATATATATATATATATATATATTATATATATATATATTTATATATAATATATATATTATATATATAATAATATTTTGTTTTTGTGACTTGATTGAATCTGGCTCCATACATCAAAAAAAAATGTTAAACTTTTGGAATTCACCAAAATGATGGTTTTTGTTTCCCCTTTTTTCTTTTAGGTGGTAGGGACCGTCACTTTTCCATGACCGTATCTTGGCAACATCCAAAAAAAAAAAAAAAAAAAAAAAGGAACAAGTTGATTCAGAATTCTGAAATTGGGAAGCTGACCGTTTATGCATTGATCATTTTCCAATTGTTCTTAAATGCCAGAGTTTTTTAATTCACTTCCCGAGTTATTTCAGATCTTATGCCGACGTCGGCCTCCCAGTCAAAAAAAGAAAAAAAAAAGTCGAAACTGTTCTTGCATCAGAGTTGGCCAGAAGGGGCGAGCTGCTTTCTGGAAAGGGTTTTTTTTTTTTTTTTTTTTTTTTTTTTTTTCAGGGGGGGAGGGGGGGCGGGGTGGCTCATATCAGCCCACCTCCGCCCGGAAGTAGAGGGGTTTAGTGGGGGTCCACAGCCGCATTTCCCTTAAACGCCATTGCATGTCCTTGGAACGTCATGCAGGGATAGAATTTACTAGTCCGTAGTGCAGCTAGACATTCAGGCACCTCCTTCTTGGTTATATGATAGGGTAGCAAGGGGATCCTCTCTCTCTCTCTCTCTCTCTCTCTCTCTCTCTCTCTCTCTCTCTCTCTCTCTCTCTTGTAACTTGCCTTTGAATATTATAAACTTTGTCCAGGAACCCACGTACGAAATGTTGGACCTATGATTGCTCTAATTCCTCTGCTGCATGCAGGCACATCAGGGAAGGGAGAGAGAGAGAGAGAGAGAGAGAGAGAGAGAGAGAGAGAGAGAGAATCATTAGTGTAAGTGCAACTACTAATGCTTTCGTTGCGATAGTTAGATAATATCGGCGATGAAGTCACAATGAAGCAGGTTTATATTGATCCTGATTCCTTCTTCGTGATGTGTAATTAATTACAGGAGATATGTTTAAAAGTAATTACAGACTTATGTTTAGCATCAGAAAAATTGGATGATTTTTATCAGCTCTTATTCCCTTCGTGATATGTTATTAATTACTGGAGAACTTTTTTGTTCTTCAAGTAATTACAGATTAATGTTTAGCATCCAAAAACAGTGGATGGTTTTTTATCAGACAATATTGCCTTCGATGATCCAGCGAAAGATTTCTTCTTCTTCTTCTTCTTCTTCGATTCTTTCTTCTTCTTCTTCTTCTTCTTCAAATTATCGCTTACTCGGGGAGTAAGCCTACAAACTACTTTGTTGTTGTTCTTGTTTGGGGGGGGGGTAGGAAAGGTCTATGGAAAAGCCCTAAAAACCGGTATTTTGAAAAAGGTTTTGGTTTTGTTTAAAGATTATAACAAGAATTTCGAAAATAAGGAAATACTTTAGGGTATTTATTAGAATGAAAATGTCAATAATAAATAATGTGAAAGTTGAACAGTGTAGAACAAATATTTCTAATAAAATACAGCGAATTTATTTTGATTTTCGTTGGTGAGACAACGCTCTGTTTGACCATAGATTTTAGCACGCGCGCTGAGTAAGCTGGAGGTCGGATCACGCCTTGTTCGTCTGAAACAGGAGTTCGAATCCCGGCTTTTGAAAAGATAAAACACTTAATTTCATCTCTCATTTCGGTGTTCAATGGATTTCAGTGGAATTAACTTCAGGCAATAACAACAAGGCGTGATCTGACCTCCAGCTTACTCGGGGCGCGTGCTAAAATCTACGGTCTAATAGAGCCTTGTTTCACCAACGAAAATAAAAATAAATTAGCTGTATTTTATTAGAAACCTTTGTTCTGTAATGTTTAACATGCATATCCTTTATTTTTTACATTTTCATTCTAATAAATAAATCATAAATATTCTATCCTAGAATTCCTGTATCTTTAACTCAACGCAAACACGTTTTTCAGACCTTTTTTAGGATTTTCCATAGACCTTTTCTACCCCCCATACAACAACAATAGGAGCAATAACAACAACAACACAGTAGTTTGTAGGCTTACTCCCTACGCAAGCGAAAATTTTATATTAGTGTATGTGTGGCAGTTGTATCTCATAGATCAGGTCGTATGCGACTAGCTGGTTTCATATCCTACGAATGAACGGACTCGCGAATCACTGTATTTAACGGATTTACGGATCGCCTTATAGATTATATTGTATTTTAAGGACGTACAGATATCTGAACATAGGTCATTGTATCGTATTATTCAAGCGCGGATCTCTTAATGGAGCATTATGCTTTACGGATCTGTAGGATCTGTAGAATGTCCGGCATCCGCCTCAATCTTCTTATTCTGTTGAGTCTCGTAGCCAGAGATTCACTCTCTCTCTCTCTCTCTCTCTCTCTCTCTCTCTCTCTCTCTCTCTCTCTCTGACTTTCATCGGCGTGTCTTCTCGCGAATAAATTTTGCTCACTCGACGACGTAGATATTGTAGTAGAGGGCTCCCCATTACCTAAATCAGTGGGGTGGAAGTGATCGGCAGGCCTGGGCTTACACGGGGGGACCCGCTTATCAGAATGCCCACTCACCCATTAAAAATAGAGAGAGAGAGAGAGGAGAGAGAGAGAGAGAGAGAGAGAGAGAGAGAGAATAATGTGTACTCGTTTCTTTGCTTAGATCAGCACAGACAGACCTCGAGACCCATGTCAGAAAGGAGAGAGAGAGAGAATAATGTGTACTCGAGACCCATGTCAGAAAGGTGTTGGTTGATGCCGCTTAAAACCCCTAGGACCCGCTTGTGTGTGTTTGTGTGTGTGTTTGTGTGGTGTGGGTGTATGCTTGTCCAAGGACTAGTGCGCATTCGCTCCACTGACGATTTCATACAGCATATCCGCAAATAAGTTCGAGCCACTTCAGCTTAATTGATCAGACATTTCGCCTCCCGTCTCATGGTTGGCTGCTGACGTCGTTCAATTTGTGATTCCCTTTTTTCTGATCTTCAGCAACCGCTGCTCAGCATTCAAAACCCACCCCCTCATTTAGGAGGAGGAGGAGGAAGAGGGAGAGGAAGAGGAAGAGGAGGAGGAGGAGGAGGCAGTAGTAGAGTCAGATGTCGAAGAAGTTTGAATATTCTGCATAATACGAATTCTTCCTTGTACCTTCCAGAATGCAAATGGCCTCTCACACACTCCCGGAAATTATATTCCCCAGAATCTCGTCATTCTTTTGTAAATGGTGCTCTCTGCTTTTGGGGAGGGGGCTTGTTTGGGGGGGGGGGGGCGGTGGTGGAGAGGAGGAGGAGGAGTGGAGGAGGAGGAGGAAGGAGAGAAGAAGGGGTGGAGTTTGAGGGCGTGGAAGGAAGGCGTGGGGCTATATTAAACAATGCAGAGAGAGAGAGAGAGAGAGAGAGAGAGAGAGAGAGAGAGAGAGAGAGAGAGAGATATTGGTGCTTGCAGCAGTCACCGGAGGAGCATGGACGGCTCCAGCGAGAGTTGCCGCTCATGGTGTGCTGGAAGCATTGTGACTTTGGTGGGCTCGTAGGGATGCCTTTGTCCTTCTTTCAAATCAACGGCTTTCACGCAAAAGGCCTTCGTTGTGAAATGATGTTTTAAGGCTAAGATGCTGCTACTACTACTTATTATACTGTTGTACTACTATAGCAGACTCACATCAACTGTGCATGTGATGTCTAGGCCAGTCCCTTACGACGCTCCTGATTGGTTGTTGGTAAACCAATCACAGGGCTGGAAACTCTCCCCAGTCTCTCTCGAGAGTCCACATAGACAGGATGTATGTTCCACTCCTCCTGAGGGCAGAGGTCAGAACATACATCCTGCCTATGTGAACCCTCGAGAGAGACTGAGAGCTTCCAGCCCTATGACTGGCTTATCAACAGCCAATCAGGAGCGTCGTTAGGGACGGGCCAATGCATAACATGCACGGTTGATGCGAATCTACTAAGTAGGACTAATAGTACTGCTATCATGGTAGATCTCAAGCCCTGTTGTGTCTTGACTTAGCC
>NC_087214.1:74273576-74288576 GCF_015104395.2 Macrobrachium nipponense
TACAAAGAGACCTTAACAAAGTATATGATTGGGCAGAGGTAAATAGGATGGTATTTAACTCTGATAAATTTGAATCAATAAATTATGGAGACAGAGAAAGAAAGCTATATGCTATAAGGGACCTAATAATGAGACCATCACAAATAAGGAAGCAGTTAAAGACCTTGGTGTGATGATGAATAGGAACAATGTTATGCAATGATCAAATAGCAACTCTGTTGGCAAAATGTAAAGCAAAATGGGAGAATGTTGTTACGGCACTTCAAAACAAGAAAAGCTGAACACATGATTATGCTTTATAAAACATAGTTCGTAGTCCACTTGAATATTGCAATATGATATGGTACCCACACTATCAAAAGGATATTGCACAAATAGAGAGTGTACAAAGGTCCTTTACAGCTAGAATAGAAGAAGTTAAGGACCTAGACTACTGGGAAAGACTACAATTCTTAAAATTATATAGTCTGGAAAGGAGAAGAGAACGCTACATGATAATTCAGGCATGGAAACAGATAGAAGGAATAGCAGAAATATCATGGAACTAAAAATATCAGAAAGAGCAAGCAGAGGTAGATTAATAGTGCCAAAAATATACCAGGAAAAATAAGGAAAGCACACAGGACATTAATCCACTACGCACCAGCATCGATAATGCAGCGTCTATTCAATGCGTTGCCAGCTCATCTGAGGAATATTATCAGGAATGAGCGTAGATGTATTTAAGAATAAGCTCGACAAATATCTAAACTGCATCCCAGAACCATCCAAGATTGGAAGATGCAAAATATACCGGAAGATGTACTAGCAACTCTCTGGTAGACATTAGAGGTGCCTCACACTGAGGGACCTGGGGCACCCGAACAAGATGTAAGGTCTGTAAGGTAAGGTCTCTGGCCTGTGTCGCCTTCAGATAAATTAACATCATCTTAGGGAAGACATTTTCTCTCTCTTCTCTCTCTCTCTCTCTCTCTCTCTCTCTCTCTCTCTCTCTCTCTCTCTCTGTGGCCTGTGTTCGCCTTCAGATAAATTGACATCATCTTAGGGAAGACATTTTCTCTCTCTCTCTCTCTCCTCTCTCTCTCTCTCTCTCCTCTCTCTCTCTGGGTCTGTCCTGTGTTCGCCTTCAGATAAATAACATCATCTTAGGGAAGACATTTTTTTCTCTCTCTCTCTCCATACCTACGGAAGACACTCTGTCGTTGCGTCAGTGTCCAGCATTTGGGGGATTTCGTCGACTAGTAAAAGAGAAAAATAAATAAGAATTAATAAAAAATGAACTCCGAATTTCCTTGGTTCCTGCTCCGTCGTGACAAAGACTTCGACGTACCCTGGGTTTTTAACGAGCCCCCCGCCACCCTCCCACCCTCCCAGCCCCCCAGCGCCACTCCTCCTCCTCCACCCACCCCCCTACCCCGCCCACCCCCACTCCTCCTCCTCCTCCTTTAGGCCGGCTGGGACCCGTCATCAGTAATTCAGGAAGGCTTTTGCTGGCTTGCTAACAGGCCAACAACAACAAAAAACAAACAAAGTCACTCTGACAGTCATACACTTTCTCTCTCTCTCTCTCTCTCTCTCTCTCTCTCTCTCTCTCTGGTTATGATTTTGGATGAGATGAAGTTTTTCTGTGACCCGCAGAAATATGCATAGTTATGAATATATATATATTATATATGATATATATATATATATATATATATATCTATATATATATATATATATATATATATATATATATAGATATATATCATGTATAGTGTGTATATATATTATGATGAAATCAAAATATTCCTGTAAGGATGTTTTCCACTCCCGGCCGAGGTTGGTAAACTCTAGAGAGACCCCTTCAAACCCTTTTTTTATGCCAATTAATTCGCCTGTCTGGGAATTGGGTACCTTGTGTTTACCTTAAGACTTGAATTTGCATTCTTCCGACTTCAAGCAATTTCGTCGACTTCAAATCTTCTGTCAAATCGGTAATGGTGGCTATGCGATTCATAAACTGTAATCTGTATCAAGATTGCTAGGATGAGGAGGGTAGTTAACCTCTTTCCAAATTACACCTGAGATAATCCGCTATATAAGGACGTGCGGCTGGACGTCTGCATTAAGCATAAACCATAATTGTGCAAATACTATTTTAAATTAACCAGTTTTTTCAGTATTTTATATTTTTCGTGGATAATACGGTCCAGTGTTCGTGATATTTCGCGAACTTCTTCTCCCGTATCTTTACAGACATTCCATTTATTACCTTTGCAAATATTATTCTAAATTAACCAGTTTTTTTTTAGTATTTTATATTTTTCGTGGATAATACGGTCCAGTGTTCGTGATATTTCGCGAACTTCTTCTCCCGTATCTTTGCAGACATTCCATTTATTACCTTTGCAAATATTATTTTAAATTAACCAGTATTTTTAGTATTTTACATTTTTCGTGGATAATACGGTCCAGTGTTCGTGGTATTTTGCGAACTAATTCCCCCGTATCTTTACAGACATTCCATTTATTACTTTTGCAAATATTATTCTAAATTAACCAGTTTTTTTAGTATTTTATATTTTTCGTGGATAATATGGTCCAGTGTTTGTGAATATTTTGCAAACTACAAAGAAAACTGGTTAATTTAAAATAATATTTGCAAAGGTAATAAATGGAGTGTCTGTAAAAGATACGAGGGAAGTAGTTTGCAAAATATTTACAAACACTGGACCATATTTATTATCCACCAAAAATATAAAATACTTAGGTTAATGTTAAACAGCCATGATCGAGCGTTTCGTACCGCCCTCGACAACCTCGCCTATGCGACGCCCCCTAGCAGATGGTCGTTTTCTAGAACGAGATCTCTTTCATTCCCGGAGAATGGACATGGGCGTAGAGAGGCTTGCGTGCGGTTAGAGCTCGAGGCTTCTTCTTCACGCCGTAGGCCTAAAATTCCCGTTGGAATCTATTATTCAAAGGTTCCCGGATTCATTCGACATCCAACAGACGAACGTTCGAGTTTTCAAGGCGATGGACTCGAACAGCATAGTCAACAAGTTCCGTTTCGGCGATGAATGACCTCGCTATAGGACCCAGAACTTGGTCCTCGGCCTGTAATCTGTTTGTTGTCTGTTTTATTCCCCGGAGATGGAGTTTCATCATGATGCCTTGTTTTTTTTGTTCAGCAGATTTATAGCAGTTGTTCATTCATTCTCTCTCTCTCTCTCTCTCTCTCTCTCTCTCTCTCTCTCTCTTTAGGAAAATTTATTTTCTCTCTCTCTCTCTCTCTCTCTCTCCTCTCTCTCTCTTTAGGAAAATGATCTCTCTCTCTAGGAAAATCTTTTTTTTCTCTCTCTCTCTTTAGGAAATTTTTTTTTCTCTCTAGGGAAATACTCTCTCTCTCTCTCTCTCTCTCCTCTCCTCTTCTCCCCCTCTCGTCTCTCTACCCCCCCCCCCTACGTCCCTCGTCTCTCTCTCTCTCTCCATAGACCACCCGTCATATTTGTCCTCCCTTTGTGTGGAAAGTTCCTCCTCTTGAAGCGACAGAAGAATAAGAAGAGGCAAGATAAACAAACAGTGTTTGTGTCTTGTTTGTTGTGTGTGTGTGTCTGTTTGTTTTGCCTTCTGGTCGCACCCATTTAGGATCATTGTTTTCGATTTTTTCTTGATTTTTTTTCTCTCAGCACTTTTTTCTGTCCGTAATTTCTGTCCGTTTTTATGTCCGTCTTCAGATCTTAAAAGCTACTGAGGCTAGAGGGCTGCAAATTGGTACGTTGATCTCTCTCTCTCTCTCTCTCTCTCTCTCTCTCTCTCTCTCTCTCTCTCTCTCCCTCTCAATTGCCCTTCCAAACACACACACATACATATATATTAAACACCTCAACAATCAAATTAAACAAGATATCTAAAATTAAAACAAGTAAAAAAGTGTCTTCGGCACAATGGAGTTTCCTTTACATCGTATAATCAAGGCCACCGAAAATAGGTCTTATCTTTCGGTGGTCTCGGTATAATGCTGTGTGAGGCACGGCCCATGAAACTCTCTCAGACGGGCGTGGTGGCCTGCGTTGTTGGTAACTTTAACCTTGAGTAGAATGAGAACTACTTCATGCATTTTCCTGTACATCCAAACTCATGCCTTTCCAAAATAATAATAATAATAATAATAATAATAATAATAATAATAATAATAATAATAATAATAATAATAATAATAATAAAATAAAAAAATCCTCCTTGGCCCATCATGGTAGCAATGACGACCGTCAACTTTGGTCGCTCTGAAACGAGACAGTAAACGAGTTCTTTATCGTCAGTTCCATCAAACTACTTCACGGGAACCTGAAATTCTAGATGCCAGAATGGATCTCGTCGTCTGTATCACTACTGGGAATAGTGGGAATCGGTCTCGTTGGAAGAACACTGGTTTGACTTGGCGCCTCTTGAGTGCCGTGTGAAGTGTGATGGTGCTCTCTCTCTCTCTCTCTCTCTCTCTCGGGAGTGCAGCTGCCCTTCGCCCCTCTCCCCTCTCCTCTCTCTCTCTCTCTTTCTTTCGGAAAGCTCCAGCCAGGTATTTGGATTGGCTAACTATCCGCTGCGAAGCTTCGAGACAGATTTACATTTTTATCAAATTCTCCTCCTCCTCCTTATACAAAAATGTTGACTCGGGGAGAGAAAAAAGGGGGGGGCGGGCGGGTGGGTGGTGGGGGGAGGGAGGGAGGGGAGGGAGGAAAATGTTGGTGAGACAGAGGATAATATAAAGAGAGCGATTGAAAATTGTCGGGCAGTTTAAAAGTACACTCGAGAGAGAGAGAGAGAGAGAGAGAGAGAGAGAGAGAGAGAGAGAGAGAGAGAGAGAGTGTCTCACCTTTATCATGCAAAACCTAAATTAGTTTATCATCCTGTGATCTGCGTTCTCTCTATCTCTCTGTCTTTTCTACGGTGATTACTTTGGCCACTACTCCTTGAAGAAAGAGGAAATATGCAGTCTTCTTTTCAATGACGTCACGCAACACCCGCGAGGATGCCCCTTCTCGCATGCTCCCAGATTACTTGGCTTCGTAATTCTATCATCGCTATCTCTTGTAATACAGATTATTGTCAGAAATACGACGAGAAACTGTTCATTTCTTTGTTGTATTTTAACTATTTTCCTTGTGGAATAAAGCATATTTCTGCGGTTTTTGTAAACGATTAAAATGCCTTTATTTGGGATGAATTTGTTTTTTATTGTGATTTTATAGTAATTTCTTTTGGTAATAAAAGACCGTGAGCCCAGAATCATTGCTTAATAACATCAGCATATATATGGTTGATGGGGTTGTGAGAATTTTTTTTTAATTCATCATTTTAATCTCTGCTTCTAGGCTGTTAGGTTCTACATATTTTTTTAGCCCTCAAATGAGTTTGTACACCAGTGGGTCAACTCCCTACCAATGACTTCATTGTAAGGTGCAGAGCATTAGCCCCTTTGTTATCATTTCTAATTCAGATTATCCTGGCTATGCATCTACCTGAAAAGAACAGAGCTTTTCATCTTAATTGTCCAGGTTTTTCATCTTTGTCTGCGTCACCAATACCCTGGCATTGAGTGTCTTTATTATTTAAGGATCCTCCTTTAAAAATGTCAAGCGTTCACATGGTAGAGCTTAAGTACCATTATTTTTCCAAAGATAATAATTTTTACCAGTAGGCCTGAAACAGTCTTGGCTTTCCAGGCCTCCTCTTTAGCACCATTCATTGACAATAAATTGTCATTCTGGGCATTTGGTAGTGTTCAGGTAAATTCTTTTGCGCGTTCAATCGTCGCATTTTTTTGTGATTTTAATTTTGACTTTTGAGTTTTCTTTGCGCTTATTTTGAGTTTCGTAAAACTTATGCGGGAATCTTATCTGTTTGGAATTTTCTTCAACCCTCTATTTTCCATAACTATTTTTGGGCTGGAAAAGGTCATTATTTGTCCTTCCTGAAGACCTCTACACTGAAAAGAATTGTGTAGTGACCTATAATGACCTAACTGATTTATCTCATTACACCGAGGATATTGTTTGCAGCCAAGTTTCCTCTTGTTTAATCCATCATACCAAGGAAATGGTTTGCGTCAGTGAAAACAGCCCCATAGCAGCGCTAGGTCACACCAACCAATCAATCAGCTGGATTCTCTTAAACAAACAGCGTTACTGTCCTAGTTAACTGGGTGACCTGCCTTGGTAGGTCCTTCCTTGGTTGGATAATCTGATACCCCGACAAATTAATCCTATTGGAGCTGAGAAATGATTATCATGGTGTCTCTGAGACTCTCACCCCCCCCTCTCTCTCTCTCTCTCTCTCTCTCTCTCTCTCTCTCTCTCTCTCTCTCTTCTCTCTCTCTTCTCTCTCTCTCTCTGTTAACCGCGAGATTATTACTAAGGATTAATTAGACTTGGAGTGATACAATGTAATTCTTATTTTCATTCAACGTTTGACGTCATCTCTTTCTATGTCACTCGGGGCCCTTCTCTCTCTCTCTCTCTCTCTCTCTCTCTCTCTCTCTCTTGAGTAATCTAATCACGAGATTATTGGTAAGACTAAATTGGACTTTAAGCGACGCATCTTAATTCTTATTTATTTTCATGGACCGCTTGACAGCACCCTTCCTCTCTCTCTCTCTCTCTCTCCTCTCTCTCTCTCTCTGTATGGGGAGGTTAACCACGAAATTATTATCAAGATTAAATTAGACTGAGTGATGAACATTAATAGCTTTTGTATTTTTATTTTAACGAACCGATTGACAGCACTCTCTCTCTCTCTCTCTCTCTCTCTCTCTCTCTCTCTCTCTCTCTGGAGAAGAGGAGTCCCATAGACCTTGAAAGGAATGCTTGTGTATAAAGAAGGGCAGCTTAGGTCGATACTGTAGTTCCCGTTGAAACCGAAAGAAGTCTTTGAAGACGCGGCAGGTAATTAGGGGGATTTCTGTTGCGGGGAGAGAGAGAGAGATGGGGGGGGGGGGGGGGGGAGAGGGAGGGAGGGAGGGAGGGAAGCTGTTAGGCCACTAGACGCTCCTTTTTGTTCTTTTGTTGTTCATGTTCACCCTCTCCTGTCTCTTTTTAATGAAGAGATTCTCAGTGTCCCCCATTTTTTTTTCTTTTTCTCTGGATAATTGTGCCTCTAATTCGTAAGGAGTTTGACATCCTTTACCTGTCACTATGTATGTATGTATGTATATATATATATATATATAATCACTATTATCTATATATATATATATATATATATTATATACTATATATATTAATATATCTATATATATAGATATATATCTATATATATATATATATATATATATTATATATATCTATATATATATATATATATATATATAATATATATATATATAATATATATATATATATATATATATATATATATATAGATATATATAATCTATATATACTATATATCTATATATATATATATCCATACATATATTAGTGACAGGTAAAGGATGTCAACTCCTTACGAATTTAGAGGCACAATTATCCGGAGAAAAGAAAAGAAAAAAATGGGGGACACTGAGAATCTCTTCATTAAAAGAGACGGAGAGGGTGAACATGAACAACAAAGAACAAAAAGGAGCGTCTAGTGCCTAACACTTCCCTCCCTCCCTCCCTCCCGTCTCCCCCCCCCGCCCCCCCCCTCTCTCTCTCTCCCCGCAACAGAAGTCCCCCTAATTACCTGCCGCGTCTTCAAAGACTTCTTTCGGTTTCATAACGGGAACTACAGTATCGACCTAAGCTGCCCTTCTTTATACCCACAAGCATTCCTTTCAAGGTCTATGGGACTCCTCTTCTCCAGAGAGAGAGAGAGAGAGAGAGAGAGAGAGAGAGAGAGAGAGAGAGAGAGAGTGCTGTCAATCGGTTTTCGACAACATCCTTTAGAGGGGTTCGACAACATCTTTAGGGTTTCGCCAACATCTCTGGGGTTCGACAAAAATCCTTTGGGGTCGCCAACTCTCTGGGGTTCGACAACATCTCTGGGACAACATCTCTGGGGTGCGACAACATCCTTTAGGGGTTTGCCAACATCCTTTGGGGTTCGCCAACATCTCTGGGGTTCGACAACATCCTTTAGATATAATATATATAGATATATATATTTATCTATATTATATATATAAATATATATATAATTATATATTATATATATAGATATATATATATATATATATATATATATATATTTTATATATATACCTAACCTAGTATTTGCCGTTCAACAAAAGATCTCTGAATACTCTTGCATACCCTGTCCGTTCTCCAATACCCCGGTTGTTGGCGAACCCCGAAGATATTGGCGAACCTTAAGGATGTTGGCGAACCCCTAAAGGATGTTGTCGAACCCCTAAAGGATGTTGTCGAACCCCAGAGATGTTGTCGAACCCCTAAAGGATGTTGTCGAACCCCAGAGATGTTGTCGAACCCCAGAGATGTTGGCGAACCCGAAAGATGTTGGGGGACCCCTAAAGGATGTTGTCGAACCCCAGAGATGTTGGCGAACCCCAAAGGATGTTGGCAAACCCCTAAAGGATGTTGTCGAACCCCAGAGATGTTGTCCCAGAGATGTTGTCGAACCCCAGAGATGTTGGCGAACCCCAAAGGATTTTGTCGAACCCCAGAGATGTTGGCGAACCCTAAAGATGTTGTCGAACCCCTAAAGGATGTTGTCGAACCCCAGAGATGTTGGCGAACCCCAAAGAATGTTGGCGAACCCCTAAAGGATTTTGTCGAACCCCAGAGATGTTGTCGAACCCCAAAGATGTTGTCGAACCCCAGAGATGTTGGCGAACCCTAAAGATGTTGTCGAACCCCTAAAGGATGTTGTCGAACCCCAGAGATGTTGGCGAATCCCAAAGGATGTTGGCGAACCCCTAAAGGATGTTGTCGAACCCCAGAGATGTTGTCGAACCCCAGAGATGTTGGCGAACCCGAAAGATGTTGGGGGACCCCTAAAGGATGTTGTCGAACCCCAGAGATGTTGGCGAACCCCAAAGGATGTTAGCAAACCCCTAAAGGATGTTGTCGAACCCCAGAGATGTTGTCCCAGAGATGTTGTCGAACCCCAGAGATGTTGGCGAACCCCAAAGGATTTTGTCGAACCCCAGAGATGTTGGCGAACCCCAAAGGATGTTGGCAAACCCCTAAAGGATGTTGTCGAACCCCAGAGATGTTGTCGAACCCCAGAGATGTTGGCGAACCCCAAAGGATTTTGTCGAACCCCAGAGATGTTGGGGAACCCCAAAGGATGTTGGCAAACCCCTAAAGGATGTTGTCGAACCCCAGAGATGTTGTCCCAGAGATGTTGTCGAACCCCAGAGATGTTGGCGAACCCCAAAGGATTTTGTCGAACCCCAGAGATGTTGGCGAACCCTAAAGATGTTGTCGAACCCCTAAAGGATGTTGTCGAACCCCAGAGATGTTGGCGAACCCCAAAGAATGTTGGCGAACCCCTAAAGGATTTTGTAGAACCCCAGAGATGTTGTCGAACCCCAGAGATGTTGTCGAACCCCAGAGATGTTGGCGAACCCCGAAGATGTTGTCGAACCCCAGAGATGTTGGCGAACCCCGAAGATGTTGTCGAACCCCAGAGATGTTGGCGAACCCCTAAAGGATGTTGTCGAACCCCAGAGATGTTAGGAACTCCATAGGATGTTGGCGAAGACAATGGACTTTGAAAACCTCAGGTTGTTGGACGTCACTTTCTTAATGAGCCTGGATTGAATTATGGAAATGATCTGAGAGGAAATTGGACGACAGAAGAAAATAAAGAAAAGAGAGAGAGAGAGAGAGAGAGAGAGAGAGAGAGAGAGAGAGAGAGACCTTACCTTACAGACCTTACAGTTCGTTCGGGTTGCCCCAGGTCCCTCAGTGTGAGGCGCCTCTAATGTCTACCAGAGAGTTGCTAGTACATCTTCCGGTATATTTTGCATCTTCCAATCTTGGATGGTCTGGGATGCAGTTTAGATATTTGTCGAGCTTATTCTTAAACACATCTACGCTCACTCCTGATATTTATTCCTCAGATGAGCTGGCAACGCATTGAATAGACGCTGCATTATCGATGCTGGTGCGTAGTGGATTAATGTTCTGTGTGCTTTCCTTATTTTTCCTGGTATAGTTTTGGGCACTATTAATCTACCTCTGCTTGCTCTTTCTGATATTTTTAGTTCCATGATATTTTCTGTTATTCCTTCTATCTGTTTCCATGCCTGAATTATCATGTAGCGTTCTCTTCTCCTTTCCTAGACTATATAATTTTTAAGGATTGTAGTCTTTCCCCAGTAGTCTAGGTCCTTAACTTCTTCTATTCTAGCTGTAAAGGACCTTTGCCTACTCTCTATTTGTGCAATATCCTTTTGATAGTGTGGGTACCATATCATATTGCAATATTCAAGTGGACTACGAACATATGTTTTATAAAGCATAATCATGTGTTCAGCTTTTCTTGTTTGAAGTGCCGTAACAACATTCCCATTTTTGCTTTACATTTTGCCAACAAAGAATGGCTATTTGATCATTGCATAACATGTTCCTATTCATCATCACACCAAGGTCTTTAACTGCTTCCTTATTTGTGATTGTCTCATTATTAGGTCCCCCTATATGCATATAGCTTTCCTTCTCTGTCTCCATAATTTATTGATTCAAATTTATCAGAGTTAAATACCATCCTATTTACCTCTGACCCAATCATATACTTTGTTAAGGTCTCTTTGTAGAGCGTTCCTATCTTCATCACAAGTAATTTCTCTACTTATTCTTGTGTCATCATCGTAAACGGTACTCACTACCGACTCCTTAACATTACTGTCTATGTCTTCAATCATATAACAAACAATATTGCAGCTAGCACCGTACCTTTTGGCACACCGGATATTACCTTGGTTTCATCCGATTTCTCATCGTTTGCAATAACTATCTGTTTTCTGTTGTGTAAACATTCTTTTAACCATCTTCCTACTTTATCTACGATATTGTGTTTTCTAATTTTCTTTGCTAATATATTATGGTCTACTTTGTCAAAAGCTTTTGCAAAGTCTAGATAAACCACATCTGTTTTCATTTCCGCTTTTCATATTTTTGAATATGTTCTCACGGTGGACTAACAGTTGGGTTTTGTGTACTTTTTCCGGGTACGAAACCGTGTTGTCCTATATTAAACAAATTATTTTTTATTAAATGTTTCATAATATTTTTCTTCATTACCCTTTCATACACTTTCATAATATGTGATGTTAGACTCACAGGCCTATAATTACTTTGCCTCTAGTCTTGATCCACTTTTGAAAGTAGGGGTGATTATATTGCTAATTTGTGCTCATCATAAATCTTGCCTGTATCTACACTTTGTCTTAATAATATTGCAAGTGGCTTTGCGATAGAATGAACTACTTTCTTTAACAAAATAGCAGGACTCCATCCGGCCCTGCAGCAGCTCCATTTTTAATTTCATTAATTGCCTGCACAATATCAGCTTCATTAATTTCTATGTCAGCTAAATATTCACTATTTTCGTCCCTTACTTCTATATCATTATCTTCATTATCTATTCTAGGGGTGAATTCTCTCTTATATGGTTCTGCCAGTATGTTGCAAATTTCCTTTTTTTCATTCGTTAATCTCCCTTCAATTCTCAGAGGGGGCCTATTTTTTCTATTCTTCTTTTATTCTCTTCTTCGCATATGAGTATAATAGTTTGGGTTTTGCTTGATATTTAATAGGGTTTTTTCTTCCAAGTCCGTTTTTCATTTTCTTTTGATTGTATAATCTTTTGTTCTGCATGCCTTTTCTATCTTACTTTTTAGTTCTATAACTTTCCATGCATTTTTTTTCTTTTGCAAGACCTCCTTTTTTTCCACTTTCTGATTTTCTGGAACAAGATCCTTCTGTCTCTTGGTATGCATGAATGATGTTTACTTTTTCTTCTTCGGTATATATTTATCCACTATTTTCTCCATATTTTATATAATATCTCCGTATTTACCCTTATGTCATCACTTACGAAATGTTATCCCAATCTTTTGTTTAATTTCTTCTTTCATTAATTTCTGACCATTTTATATTTTTTTTTTTACTGTAGAAGTTGTATTTTCCATATCCTTCCCACTTTTTCATTTCTTGCTTATCTCTATTTTCACTTGCTTTGGATGACTGTTAATTCTATGACATTATGATCTGAATACTCGCATTAAACTATTATTTCTTTAACATAATTCATCTCGTTCACAAATACTAGGTCTAAAGTATATTCCTTTCTTGTTGGCAGTGATTTTATTTGTTGAATGTTGTATTCTAGTAGCATATCTAATAGCTTTTCAAATTGCCTCTTATCTTCTGCACTACTATTACTCTCTTTTTTTATATGTATAAGTACAACAGTCTCCTATTCGTTTTCTTTTTCCATTCTACGAAAGAAAGTTGAAGTCACCAGATAGGAGAATAGTCCAGTCCTTGTGATTTCTACATATATCCAATCCATTTTTTTTCAATTAATTTAAGTCAAACTCTTTAGTATTAGGAAGGTCTATATATTACTATGTTCATCAATTTTTCAGATTCAAATTCTACCGCTATTAGTTCACATTCTGAGTTACTATATTTCTCATATCATTTTTCCTTGTTTTTTATCTTTCCCCATAATATTAGCCGGTTCCCCCTTGATTCCTATTTTTTCTATCTGATCTATAAGTTTGGAACCCTTTTATTTGATCATCATTCCAGTCCTCTTGGGAATACCAAGTTTCACTTATATTCATTATATCTATTTTCTTTTCATTTTGGGTTAGTTCTTCTAAGTACTCTATTTTTCTTTTTGAGTTACTCGTAACTAAACCCTGCGCATTCATCACTATGATGGTTTGCGTGTTTTCTCCTTCATTTAATATTGGTAGTAATAAGGATTTTCCCATGTCTCTTTCCTGTTCTGGTATGTTGTTCTTTTCTTCATTTCCAGAAATTCTGACATTAAAAAATCCAACTTTTCCATAATATTTGAGAGAGAGAGAGAGAGATTTGGTCGTAGGACGATACCCTAATTTTTCTTGACATAATTACGATTCTCAAGTGTTTTGTTTTCTTACAATCGTGGTAAGGATTTTTGGCTCCAACATTATCTTGATAATTTTGGTTTCAGCATTATCTTGATAATTTCAGTATTATCTTGATAATTTGGGTTCCAGTATTATCTTGATAATCTTGGTTCCAATATTATCTGTTCCAATATTATCTCGATAATTTTGGTTTCAATACCATCTTGATAATTTTGGTTTCAGCATTATCTCGATAATTTCCGTGTTATCGTGATAATTTTGGTTCCAGTATTACCTAGATAATTTTGGTTCCAATATCATCTTGGTAATTCCAGTATTATCTTGATAATTTGGTTTCAATATCATCTTGATAATGACAGTATTATCTTTATAATTTTTGGTTCACATATCATCTTGATAATGACAGTATCTTGATCATTCAATTTAAAAAAAAGGATTTCGGAATATTCTCAGATGCTATAAGAAGCCACACTAGACATTTGAATTTATTTATTATTTATTTATTTATTTACTTATTTATTTATTTATTTTTAAGCATTATCGCCTCTCCCCGAAATCTTCGTCTCACCACCATGTCGAAGGGTGTCCCTCCTGACCCGTAAATCAGCAGTGACAGGTCGTGATTACTTCCTGTCACTCCCCGGATCCAGTGACATGTCGCCCTAATATCATATTAGCTTTGTAGGTACCGTCGGAAACCCGATTCTCTCTCTCTCTCTCTCTCTCTCTCTCTCTCTCTCTCTCTCTCTCTCTCTCTCTCTCTCTCACAATCCCCAAGTTCTAACACCGTTGGGACCCTAAGTAGGGACACTCCAGAACCCACTGAGTATCCCTACAGAGTTATTTACTCCATAGGGACGCTCGAGAACCCCACAAAAAATGTCCTGGGACAAACGAATGCATAAATATGCACCCGTATGCACGAGCTCTAACTCAGGCCTGCATCCCCATCAAACGCAATCATCCGATTGGAAGACACCAACAAAGACTCTTGGAGCCATCAGTCTCCATTTGGCCCTGAGGAATCCAGGATTTACTCCGACGTCTACAGGAACGCCGTTTGGAGTCCTACGAGGCGAGAGGCGATCTCCTTTAATTGGGTTTTATGATTTTGGGGGGCGTAGGGGTCGGGGTGGGCGTGTGCTGGTGGGTGGGTGGCGAATAGTGGGGGTAGGCGTCGAATGGAGTTTTATGGGCGCCTTAGATCTTAGATTTACAAGTTCCGCTCTTAAATTTTCATCGGCTGAATCTCGAGTTGATTCTCTCTCTCTCTCTCTCCTCCTCTCGGTCTCTCGTCTCCTCTCTCGATACCTGCATCTTCTCACCTCCTCCTCCTCTCTCTCTCGTCGTCTTTCTCTCTCTCTCTGGCCGTTCCTTTCCCGATACTGTCCACACAGCTGACAACATACATTATTACTTCAGATGTCGTTCAAGCAACTTTGGTGTGGACGTTTCCCCGTGAAATATTCTGTCATCGATTTCATCTCCATTTTCTTTATTAAATTGTATTCGTTTTTATTGACAGTATAAAACCATTCTTTTGATTTATTCTGTTGCCTCAGCTTTTCTGTAATCATTTTGGTGATTTACGTGAGTTTGCAATATTCCATGTGAATATTTTTCAATTTTTTTTTGTATATCTAACATTTTTTTTTGTGGTGGCCAAGGCGATAGCGCGGTGTTGGAATACACTCACAGTATGGCGGTTCGAACCTCTCCCAGATGCGATCTTTGAGAACTGGTGCAAGCGGCAGTGAGTCACAAAGGGGCCTGAGGCTCTTGAAGGAGACATCTGCTGATAATCTTGACACAATTACGTTCGAAACTGTCCTATGATATCGGCTGGAATGAATGACATTCAGGCATTATTATAATATCCCTGTTGATACAAACAGGGGGAGTTACTGGGTAACACTGATGCAGAATTA
>NC_087214.1:74293576-74323576 GCF_015104395.2 Macrobrachium nipponense
AGGCTGCCATTGTTGCACTTTCCCTATTTCGTGGCCATTTACGGCCCGCCCCAATTTTCCTCGGTGACTTAGGGAACACGAGATTCCAGACAAGTTACATTTTACATGGCTTGTTTGTCGCATATGAAACAGTTCGTGCGTCTGGCACACTCTCGTGTTCTTTCCCCTCCGAGAGAGAGAGAGAGAGAGAGAGAGAGAGAGAGAGAGAGAGAGAGAGATGGGAAAGGGTCTGTGTTACTCCTAATAGATCGAGGGTCTAACTCGCTTGGAATTTATCTAGCTATTTATTTCATTTTTGAGAGAGACCTTACCTTACCTTACAGACCTTACATCTTGTTCGGGTTGCCCCAGGTCCCTCAGTGTGAGGCACCTCTAATGTCTACCAGAGAGTTGCTAGTACATCTTCCGGTATATTTTGCATCTTCCAATCTTGGATGGTCTGGGATGCAGTTTAGATATTTGTCGAGCTTATTCTTAAACACATCTACGCTCACTCCTGATATATTCCTCAGATGAGCTGGCAACGCATTGAATAGACGCTGCATTATCGATGCTGGTGCGTAGTGGATTAATGTCCTGTGTGCTTTCCTTATTTTTCCTGGTATATTTTTGGGCACTATTAATCTACCTCTGCTTGCTCTTTCTGATATTTTTAGTTCCATGATATTTTCTGCTATTCCTTCTATCTGTTTTCCATGCCTGAATTATCATGTAGCGTTCTCTTCTCCTTTCCAGACTATATAATTTTAAGAATTGTAGTCTTTCCCAGTAGTCTAGGTCCTTAACTTCTTCTATTCTAGCTGTAAAGGACCCTTTGTACACTCTCTATTTGTGCTAATATCCTTTTGATAGTGTGGGTACCATATCATATTGCAATATTCAAGTGGACTACGAACATATGTTTTATAAAGCATAATCATGTGTTCAGCTTTTCTTGTTTTGAAGTGCCGTAACAACATTCCCATTTTTGCTTTACATTTTGCCAACAGAGTTGCTATTTGATCATTGCATAACATGTTCCTATTCATCATCACACCAAGGTCTTTAACTGCTTCCTTATTTGTGATGGTCTCATTATTAGGTCCCTTATATGCATATAGCTTTCTTTCTCTGTCTCCATAATTTATTGATTCAATTTATCAGAGTAATACCATCCTATTTACCTCTGCCCAATCATATACTTTGTTAAGGTCTGTTTGGAGAGCGTTCTATCTTCATCACAAGTAATTTCTCTACTTATTCTTGTGTCGTCTGCGCAACTACTCACTACCGAATCCTTAACATTATTGTCTATGTCTTTCAATCATAATAACAACAGTATTGCAGCTAACACCGTACCTTGCGGCACACCGGATATTACCTTGGCTTCATCCGATTTCTCGTCGTTTGCAATAACTATCTGTTTTCTGTTGTTGTAAAAATTCTTTTAACCATCTTCCTACTTTATCCACGATATTGTGTTTTCTAATTTTCTTCGCTAATATATTATGGTCTACTTTATCAAAAGCTTTTGCAAAGTCTAAATAAACCACATCTGTTTCATTTCCGCTTTTCATATTTTTGAATATGTTTTCACGGTGGACTAACATGTTGGGTTTGTGTACTTTTTCCGGGTACGAAACCATGTTGTCCTTTATTAAACAAATTATTTTTTATTAAATGTTTCATAATATTTTTTCTTCATTACCCTTTCATAACACTTTCATTATATGTGATGTTAGACTCACAGGCCTATATTACTTGCCTCTAGTCTTGATCCACTTTTGAAAGTAGGGGTAATATACGCTAATTTGTGCTCATCATATATCTTGCCTGTATCTACACTTTGTCTTAATAATATTGCAAGTGGCTTTGCGCATAGAATGAACTACTTTCTTTAACAAAATAGCAGGAATTCCATCAGGCCCCTGCAGCAGCTCCATTTTTAATTTCATTAATAGCCTGCACAATATCAGCTTCATTACTATCTATGTCAGCTGAAATATTCACTATTTTCATCCCTTACTTCTATATCATTATCTTCATTATCTATCTAGGGGTGAATTCCTCTTATTATCGTTCATGCCAAGTATGTTGCAAATTCCTTTTTTTCGGTTCGTTAATCTCCCTTCAATTCTCAGAGGGCCTATTTCTATTCTTCTTTTATTCATCTTCTTCGCATATGAGTATAATAGTTTGGGGTTTTG
Organism: Macrobrachium nipponense; assembly: GCF_015104395.2. Lineage (NCBI taxonomy): Eukaryota > Metazoa > Arthropoda > Malacostraca > Decapoda > Palaemonidae > Macrobrachium > Macrobrachium nipponense. The sequence goes on from NC_087214.1 coordinate 74,295,763, forward strand.
CTTGATATTTAATAGGGTTTTTTTCTTCCAAGTCCCGTTTTTCATTTTCTTTGATTGTATAATCTTTTTTTCTGCATTTTCTATCTTACTTTTTAGTTCTATAACTTTCCATGCATTTTTTTCTTTTTGCAAGACCTTTTTTCCCTTTTTTTTTTTTTTTTCCACTTTCTGATTTTCTGGAACAAGATTCTTCTGTCTCTTGGTATGCATGAATGATGTTTTACTTTTCTTCTTCGGTATATATTTTTCCACTATTATCTCCAATATTTTATATATATCTCCGTATTTACCCTTATGTCATCAACTTACGAAAATGTTATCCCAATCTTTGTTTAATTCTTCAGAGAGAGAGAGAGAGAGAGAAAGAGAGAGAGAGAGAGAGAGAGAGAGAGAGAGAGAGAGAGAAAAGATTGTGCAACACCAAACAGAATGTGCGTCTAACTCACTTTGTTTTTCCATCGAGAGAGAGAGAGAGAGAGAGAGAGAGAGAGAGAGAGAGAGAGAGAGTCTCCTAAATTGTTACCGGTAATGGGCCAATCCATCCAAGACCACAAAGAGAGAGAGAGAGAGAGAGAGAGAGAGAGAGAGAGAGGAGAGTAGAGAGAAGGAAACTTAGCAGCAGGTAAAATGGAATAATTTATGGTTCCCCCCCAAAACCCTTCCTATGCCATATATACCTCCTGTGTGGGCCAGATTCCGCTGTCAAAAAACGAGCCGGCAGCTTTGTTATTCTCGGGAGTAAAGTGGATTCATTCTCCGCGTAAATAAATTAATGATTTCTTCTTCTTCTTCTTCTTCTTCTTCTCCTCCGATCGGAGGCAAATGCAGTTCGGGTTCCTGCCTCTCTTTTTTTGTCGTTGTTTGGACGACGAATTCGGTGCTGGTGAGGGAATCAGTTGTGGGATGAAATGACAATTGATTTCTGTTGAAAGTCCAGTTGTGGGATTAGTTAGTTACTGACGGCTGATTGTGGCTACTCAAACAGCCCTCACAACATCTAGGTTGTTGGTCGGTTGTGGGATTCGTTGTACAAGTATGCAGGTGTATGTTTGGTTAATTTTTTTTTAGGAGGATGGGGACGGGATAAAGTTGACGTTTTCATATTTTTAGTGAGGTTAATGTTTGAAAAATATTTTACTAGGTTATTTTTTCATTAAGGTGAATTTGAGTTATTGAGGCCAATTTAGTTTATTTTGTTTATGAAATATCGAATTAGGTCAATTCATAAAAAATGATTTCTAAAGGTTATCAATTCCGTCAATGTCAAATGAGATTTCCATTCGTTGGTCTGTTAAATGAATTTAAAGTTTCCTGGTTATGATGGTAAATTCAATAATGGTTAAAATTAGCTCCAAACCTATTTTGTTAATACTACAAGTTCCTGGTTAGATCATTTGTACAAACCTGTAACAATTTTGCTGTTGACCAATTCAGAAATGTATATTTTCTTCGTGGAAATCATAAATCCTATTAGGAGTACTTGGCTCAACGTCTGTCTCATACCTTCTACTACTATAGTAGATTCACATCACCCGTGCACCTGATGTCTAGGCCAGTCCGTTACGACGCTCCTGATTGGCTGTTGATAAGCCAATCACAGGGCTGGGAACTCTCAGTCTCTCTCTCGAGAGAGAGTTCACATAGGCTGGGTGTTCCACCTCTCCTGAGGGATGCGTCTTTCAAAAGTATCCCTCTGGAGAGGTTGAAGATACATCCCGCCTATGCGAAATCTCTCGAAAGACTGAGGGTTTCTAGCCCTATGATTGACTAATCAACAGCTAATCAGAAGCGTCGTAAGGGACTGGCTTAGACATCAGATACACGTTTGATGTGCATCTACTGTAGCTATCTGATTACTTCCTCACTTTTATCCTTGGCAAATATAAAGTTAGCAAAAGTTTTGCATAAAGCTGCAGATTTTGCGTTAGCATTTTTTTAAGCTTATCTAGAGAGAGAGAGAGAGAGAGAGAGAGAGAGAGAGAGAGAGAGAGAGAGAGTCAGTTTACGAGATGGAGTCGGAATCTGTGAGTCATTTATGAGAATTTTTTAAAATTTTATATTTCCTCCATCTGAAGACAAGTCCTGCATCCCACGAGCAACGTCATGGGAAGTGGATCTCTCTCTCTCTCTCTCTCTCTCTCCAGAAGCAGAATCTTTATCTATCCCCAGACAGCTCTGGAAAGCTGCGAAAGACGAGAGAGAGAGAGAGAGAGAAGAGAGAGAGAGAGAGAGAGAGAGAGAGATTGGTGTCAGACGAGAGCGATTCCTTGGCGCCTGTATTCATGTCCTGTGGTCAGCGATTACTCTAATTCTCGTCTTGCCGTTTCTGCTGGAGACAAGAATGGTTGTGGTCGTAGGGAGCCTGGAGCTTATCTCTCTCTCTCTCTCTCTCTCTCTCTCTCTCTCTCTCTCTCTGCCCTTGCTTGATATTTACGTTTTGTTGTTATGAATTGATTGAATCAAACTCGAGGAAAAAAAAAGCGAATGCACAAAAGCACAAACATGTACAAAATACACACAAACACAGACAGGCGTAGACACATACACAGACATACGTATTTAAACAAACGCGACTATGCTTAAATTAAAGAAATCTCAGTTCAGGGGACAAACATGTGCGAAGTATGCACACATACACAGCAGGTACACAAACATACATGCAGAAGCACAATTTTTGGCACATACACGCACATACACACTCGGAAGCAAACATACACACACATACCCACTGACTCATTCACATCTACGGATATGCAGGCACATGCACGCATGAAAAAAAACAAAAAAGAAACAAACAAACTCGCAAGCAAACATAGAAGTCTGTAGAAAATAGACACTTATTAACATTAAAGGATTATTTTAACATTTCAGAGCGTGATTTTAACATTAACATCATTCAAAGCATGATTTTAACACATTAGAAAATTAATTTTACATGATATTTTTATCCTGTTATTATAAAAATAACAATATCTGTATATACAATACTTTTTAACTATGTTCAAGAATGAATTTAACATGATGTTAAAGCATGACTTTAACTTTATATTAAATCATTATTTTAACATTATATATATGTATATATATAAAGTGAGTAATAATAATAATTATAATAATTAATCATCATCATCATCATCACCATCATCATACATAATAATTATAATAATAATAATAGTAATAATAATTTATTATTATTATTATTATTATTATTATTATTATTATTATTATTATTATTATTATTATTATTATTATTATTATTATTATATCGCGAGTTTCAAAGGTCAATCGGGGAGCTACATACGCTTCCCAGCCCTTGTATTTAAATGTATTAATGGCCTCCGGTTGTTTGTTTATTTATTTATTATTTATTTACCCTCCCAAAATCGCGAGGGGCCTAATGGGATTTCTCTTAATGCTTCCCATTAGCGGTCGAAGCCGGTCGGCCGGAAGAAATAGCTGGAACCACTCGATAAGTGGAGTTTGTGGGAATTTTTTGTATTGAGTTTGTAAAAGTGGGATTTTTTTTTTAATGAATTGAATTTGTTAATGTGGGAATTTTTTTGACTGAATTTGGTTTGTAAATGTGGGAATTATTTATTTTGAGTTTGTAAAAGTGGAAATTATTTTTTAAAAATTGAGTTTGTAAATGGGGGATTTTTTTAAAAATTGAGTTTGTAAATGTGGAATTTTTCACAATGAATTGAGTTTGTAAATTTGGGAATTTCTATGAATTGAGTTTGTAAGTGTGGGATTGTTTTAATTAATTGTGTTTGTAAATGTGGGAATTTTTCATTGAGTTTTTAAATGCCGGAATTGGAATATTTTGTATTGAGTTGTAAATGTGGGAATTTGCTCTAATGATTTGAGTTTGTAAATGTGGGAAGTTTTTGTACTGGATTTATACTGTGGGATTTTGAATTAAATGTGTTTGTAAATACGTGAATTCTGAATTGAGTTTGTAAATGTGGAATTTTTGAAATGAATTGATTTTGTAAATGTGGTAATTTTGTAAAAATTAGGTTTGTAAATGTGGGATTTATTTATGAATTGAGTTTGTAAATGTGGGAATTTTTTTTTGAATTGAGCTACAAGTGTGGGATTTATTTTTTTATGGGTCGAGTTTGTAAATGCGGGATTCTCTTTTAAATGAACTAAGTTTGTAAATGTGGCATTTTTAAAAATGAATTGAGTTTATAAATGTTGTAATTTTTGTAATGAACTGAGTTTGTAAATATGGGATTTTGAATGAATGGAGTTTGTAAATATGGAGTTTAGGGCCTCTCTCTCTCTCTCTCTCTCTCTCTCTCTCTCTCTCTCTCTCTCTCTCTCTCTCTCTCTCTCTAATGAAATTAGCAGTCATTTCATTGTTAGTCAATAGATATTGAATATTCAGCACTGCAGTTTACGCTATGGCTTGAATATTCATAAACACACACACAAACTTCGGCAACCGTTTGTGTCTGTTGAGGAGAATAAGTTTCAACTACGATTGTCTTCGTCGTCCAAGTCAGCCATTGTAAAATCGTCGGCGGAAATAAGTCTTACGAGCGACCAGCCTCCAAATGATCATGTTCACCCCCAAGCTAGCGACCAACTTGCTTATTATTCTGTCCGCAGGCGCACTGTCAGCACGCTGCTTAGTCTCACACCGTGCCTGCGGGTTTCTCTTTTCTTTTTTTTTCTAATAGTTGGCTAGAGCCTTGTGAATGTGTAGATATTTCTTAAGAGTTCTTTTTTACAGTTCGCACAGTCTCGTAAATGTGTAAATATAGTTTCAGAGCCTTTTTTTTTAAATTTTTCCTAGAGTTTTGTAAATATGTAAATATGGAATCCGATTAGCTGTGGAATCACCCAGAGGTAGAGTAGGCCTAGAGGCCTAATTCTCTCGCAGAACCGGTGGCTCGACTGAGAAGTTTTGTAGCGTTTCTCAGTTCTAGGGGAGTAGGCCTATAGACTACTTCGTTGTTATTGTTGTTGTGGCAGTTGCTTTCCTGTTGGGGGGTAGGAAAGGTCTGAAAAAAGCCTACACAGTTCTGAAAAAGGCGTTTCGCGTTGACTTAAAGACACAGGAATTTTAGTATAGGATATTTACGATCTATTTGTTAGAATGAAAATGTAAAAAAGTTAATAATGTGCATGTTTAAATAGCACAGAACAATTATTCCTAATAAAATATAGCGTATTTATTTTATTTTCGTTGGTGAAACGAGGCTCTATTTGACCATAGATTTTAGCATGTTTTAATTTACGTTTAAAAGTCAGGAATATAATGTTTACAACTTACGCATGAGAGGAAAATCTTACATGCGTCCCGAGTAAACTGGAGGTCTGATCACGACTTGTTTTGGTGATTTAGCCTTTGGTCTAAAGATCGCAGAAGGTATTTTTTATATTTTGAAAATGAAATAAAAAATATTTCAATTTTTTCCCACCAGAATTGCAGGTCTTCTGGACTTCACCATTTTCTATTGACTTGTTATTATGTTGCGTTAATGATTATGATTATTATTATTATTATTATTATTATTATTATTATTATTATTATTATTATTATTTTTTTTTTTTTTTTTTTTTTTTTGCTCTATCACAGTCCTCCAATTCGACTAGGTGGTAGTTTATAGTGTGGGGTTCCGGGTTGCATCCTGCCTCCTTAGGAGTCCCATCACTTTTCTTACTATGTGTGCCGTTTCTAGGATCATACTCTTCTGCATGAGTCCTGGAGCTACTTCAGCCTCTAGTTTTTCTAGATTCCTTTTTCTATTATTATTATTATTATTATTATTATTATTATTATTATTATTATTATTATTATTATTATTATTATTAATTTTTATTTTTTTATTATTATTATTATTATTAAGATTCATGCATTCGTCTCCAAGTCGAAAATGAATCGGTATATATACTAGCACATCGTTTGAAGTCTTTCTGATTAAATAGCGAAATATGATTCTATATCATCTCTCCTTATCTCTCCTTTATCTTTATGTCCTTTCATTTCTCCCTCATCTTATTCTTTATCTTCTTCTTCTTCTTTATCTTCTTCTTCTTTATCATCTTCTTCTCTGTTTACTCAAGATAGGGAATCAGACGACGGGCAATCAGTGCACACGACTTCAATATGATTTAAGAGTCCTCTGTGGTACGTTCAATTCAGACTCTCTCTCTCTCTCTCTCTCTCTCTCTCTCTCTCTCTCTCTCTCTCTCTCTCTCTCTCTCAATATTCTGTTTATTCTCGATGACAATCTCTGTCTCTCTGCCTCTCTCATTTTTTCTCTCTAGTATTCTGTTCATTTCTCGACCATAATTCTCTCTCTCTCTCTCTCTCTCTCTCTCTCTCTCTCTCTCTCTCTCTCTCTCTCTCTCTCTGTGCCTTATAAACAGCCTGACAAGGAGTTAGCTTTTTGATATTGTCGTAGGTATATATATATATATATATATATATATATATATATATATATATATATACATACACACACACACACACATATATATATATATATATATATATATATATATATATATATATATATATTATATATATAAACTCTCTCTGTCTCTCTCGGAGTTAGCAGCGTTTTGATAGTGTCCTCAGGGATCAAACGGTGAAGAAGGATCAATGAAGGGTGTGTCCCTCTATGGCTAAATCCACACTCTCTCTCTCTCTCTCTCTCTCTCTCTCTCTCTCTCTCTCTCTCTCTCTCTCTGGCTTCGTCTCTGTCGTCTAGGAAGCGCCTTGTGTTTATATATATAAATATATATCTACTGAAGGCTCCTCTGCAGTGCGTCAACTTATACTTGGGACTTGACTTCGCCACTAAGAGGAGGAGGAGATGGACAACAAAGAGAGAGACAACAAAGATGAGGAGAGGAAGAAGAAGAAGAAGAAGAAGAAGAAGAGAAACATTTCCCTGCTCCTTTTGGTATATTCCTTGAGTCAGAATGCGGTAATCACGTTATCATCACTCTGTTCTCGTATTTCTCGTCCCCCAGTTTCCTGCTTCTTGAAAAAAAAAAAGTCGTGGCGAGCAGTCGTTTGTTGATAAACCCTTTCATTGGAATTGATGAATCCTTTTATTGCGATGATAAATCCTTTCATTTGAATTGATATATAACTCCTTTTATTGGAATTAGTAAATCTTTTTATTGAAATTGATAAATACTTTTATTGTAATTGATAAATCCTTTCTTTTGAGTTGATAAATCCTTTCATTGGAATTGATAAATCCTATTAATGGAATTGATAAATCCTTTTATTGGAATTGATAAATCCTTTTTTATGAATTGATATATAAATCCTTTTATTGGAATGATATATAAATCCTTTTAATGGAATTGGTAAACCCTTTAATTGAAATCATAACGTTTCGATGAACATTGTCATGCTAAAGAGACCAAAACTACTACTGTCTCTAATAATGATTCTACCTCATAGGGGGTCAGTGCCGTCAGTGCACCTCGCGCGGTCCACCGTAGGCATCACTTAAACGTTCCTCGCAGCGTCCATTGACCCCTAGCTGCTACTACCCCTTTCATTCCTTTTACTGTACCTCTGCTGATATTCTGTCTTACTTACAATGATGTGCCTGGAGTAGCAGTCTATTTGGTTTTTCTCGTCTCACGTCTCATCTATTTCCTAAAACAGACCAGTTTTATATTAGTTTATTTTTAGTTGAAGTTTTTTTTATTTCATTTTATCTGATTTATTTAATCCTACTTCGAAATTTTTCGTTTGGCTATTTTTTTTTCCATTTTTACTATGTGTTTTAGTTTTCTATTTACTCATATCTCAAATTTATAAATTAAAGTTTAATTGTGTTTGTAATATGAATTGTATTTGTTCGACACAACTGATAAAAAATGAATATTTACAACACCAACAACAACAACAAACAGCAAACAATAATAATGATAATAATAATAACATTATTAATAATAATAATGTTTGAGCTTCGCTTTTTGTTTAAAAGGAGAGTGTCTCGTTAGAGGGTATAGTTTGCGAATAAACCTTGAGGCTGAATGCTCGACGGAGCCACTCACGCTCCTCAGAGCATTCGCCGGGTGATCTGCACTCGTTCGAACACGTTGTTTCTGACGTCCAAAACAAGTAGATGTTTTCTAAAGCCACGGACTCGAGAATCAAACAGTTGAACCTGCCCGCCAAACCAGTCGCTTCCCGAATGAAGAATTCTTTCCCCAATGTCAGTTATTTTTCAAATATCAGTTTATTTTTCAAATGTCATTGAGTTCTCTCTCCAAAACAAAGGAAAGAGGAAGAAAAAAGGCTTCATGAGCTTTCGAAAATAGCTGCGCAGCGGATGTAACGTGAATTTAATAACGGTGAAAGCTTTAGAGAGAGAGAGAGAGAGAGAGAGAGAGAGAGAGAGAGAGAGAGAGAGAGCTATCAGACTAAAGCATCAAATATTTACGAACGAACACAACTGAGCAATTTCCAAAAGAGGTCACCATGACGAAGGTGGATAAGGTCCTCTCAAATATGGGTCCCTCCTACTGGTTCATTGACGGCTGGCTGTTTTCCAAATTGGTTAGGTTAGTTTAGGATGAACAAGCGACATAGAGTTTGAGGTGGTTTGAGATCCGGGAATAACAATCGTGGAATAATTGATTTACATAAATAATGGTATATTGCGACTGCTAATAGCATTGAATTCGCTCATGGCAGAGAAGGCTAACCTTGGTCCTTATAGCAAATATTCAAACTGAAAAGTGTCGTCGAGCTTCCCTTGTTGAACGAAGCCATCTCTCGAATGGCCTGGTTCACCTGGGTACTGACGTGAGTAAAAAAAGGGTTTGGGTATTGGCCATTTGTATGTGTTGGTGGTCTGTGTGGGAGAGGTCCTTGCTTCTTTTTGATAAACTTTAATCTATAAATGTGACAAGCTGACCTCTGATTAGATGGAGGCAAGTCTATTTATATATATATATATCTATATATATATATATATATATATATATATATATATATATATATATATATATATATATATCTTCACTCGTCGCATTTTGGTGACCCTGTCTAAGAATGCGAGAGGAAAGGTCCTTTTGAGGTTCGTGCCAGGTGAAGATTTGGACAATTGAGTGATAAGGGAAATGAATATGATAATATTAGGGCCACGCTAAAATATGTGTTTGGTGTTAAGCGTTTCCAGGCGTGATTGCTGTGTCACAATAGTTCATGACACCACTTTTCGACTTAGAGAGAGAGAGAGAGAGAGAGAGAGAGAGAGAGAGAGAAGATAAGACATAACATCCCCAATTCCAATATCTCATCTTCCCTTTTAATCGCTTCGACCAAGGAACGACGACAGTTCAAAGTTTGCCCAAACATATCCCACCCATTCCACTTTTTTTTTATTATCCTTTTGCATCCTGGAATGACATCTGGAAGCCATCCTCGTATCTTCATATCCTGGAATGATATCTGGAAGTCATCCTCATCCTAAAATGACAAATGTTAGTTTATTCCTACCATCTATAAGATGAAAGTAAGATATTCTACGTCAGTTCCTGAGGTCACTCTTCCTGTTTTGGAAACGTTGGGTGGTTGTGGTCGTTTGGTGGGGGCCCACACCCCCCCAATCAGCCAACTTTACCAAAAGGGGGGGGGGGGGTGTTGTGTAGGTGTGGGTGGGCGTAGGGAACCGACCAGAAGGCTAACGCCCTCGTCTGTTATCAAGTCAAATGTTAATGTAACTACCAACGGATCTTAAATATCTGACGTAAACGGCTGTTTGCAATAAGACTCAGATTCTTCAGGGTCCTGTGTGAATAACAGCGGCTCACACTGAGGTCCTAGAATCTTTAGGAGTATCCTGCGAAAGGCAACGGGTCCCACTGAGGTCCTAGAGTCCTCTGGAGTCCATAAATAAAGGCAAAGGATCACTTGGAACCTCAAGAACCCACCGTAGAAGCGGTATACTAAGTCCTCTTATCTGTGCTGATGACGTGGGGACCTCCCCAGTGTACACAACTAATCAGACCACTTATTCCTCTGCTGACTCTAGAATCGAATGAACAAACACGCCACCTTTCTTGTCGACAGATCTCCACCTTTTATCTCTGTTTGTCCTCCTCCGACGGTGGAGTGCGACTTCACAGGGCGAGAGGGGGAAAGGGCTTTGTCGTGAAGTGCCGCGCGTCTTGTCACTCCTTCGGAGGCGTTAGAAGTCCTCGGTCAAGGATCCTCCTCTGCTGGCTGAGAAGTAGAGAGGTCGAGACAGAATGGCAAAGGCTAAATGAACACGATAGATTTGGAGAGCCTCAGTGGCGTGATCGGTAAAAGGTCTTGGCCTGCCACCTTGGTGGCAGCGAGTTCGATTCTCGGGCATTCCACTGAGGGGTCAGAGATGTGTATTTCTGGTGATTAGTCGTTCACTCTCGACGTGGTTCGGAAGTCACGTATAAAGCCGTTGGTCCCGTTGCTGAATAACCACTTGTGGTGCCATGCAACGTAAAAACACCATACAAACAAACAAACAAGCAAACGATAAATTTGGAATGAGAGAGAGAGAGAGAGAGAGAGAGAGAGAGAGAGAGAGAGAGAGAGAATGTACCTGTCTTCCGAAAGAGTACGATTAACCCACTACATGAAAGCAATCAATTATGGGAGTGGATTCGGGATTCGGTTGTTTCCCGTACGGATATGGTGTACACCCCTCCGGATATGCCCCGTACAGTATATCCAGACACCCTACAGTTATCCGGACGTCATACGGTATCCAGTCTGACAGACAGACAAGGATTATATATCACCATTTTCCCAAATAGCGCCCCTCCCATTTCCCAAAAGGGGCAGACGTCCTACGCTGCGTCTTCCCTTTCCGTCCGTGCGGACGCCCTTCTGTCCGCAGTGTGTCCCACTGTCCCTCCGTCTGCTGTACGTGTCCACCTTTCGTGCCATAAATCACCGGACGGGATATGCAGTTCGGCTGAACGACCCTCGCAATACGGCAGATGATGGGGGCCCATTATCCCGAATCGCCAGTCATTTGATTGCCTCTTTTGAGGCGCCTTCTGTGAAGGGAATTATATTTCTCTCTCTCTCTCTCTCTCTCTCTCTCTTTCTCTCTCTCTCTCTCACTAAACCGCAAGCACATTCATGCGCGATCATGCTTTTAGCCGCTAATGAGTTGAGATTATCGGTTAAGGATTTTTTTTCGAGCGTTGCATCTCACGACATCTCAGACGAATACGGAGAGACGTAGAAGCGAAATGAGAGAGAATAAAGTGTGTAGAAGGAAGGAAGGAAAGGGGAGAAACCCGAAACCCTGGAGAAGGTGGAAATGAGGATTAAGGAATGAAAAGAGAAGACGTGCATGAGATGACTTCAAGCGGAATGGAGTGGAAGAAGCAAGCATCGCTAAACCTGGAGAAGGACCTTAAAAAATGGCAATGAATTTCCTTTTTTCATTTGCTCCTTTTTATTTGGGCCTTTCTCTCTCCAAGCGACTGGTTCTAGGCTGTCCCATCGGCTGGGAAGATAGGGAGGTCGCCATCTTACCGGAGAAATATGGAGTGGAAGACGAGGCAGAAGCTAGTGATAGTATGGTGTGCCTCTACTTCAGTAGAGGTATTTATGGTGTCATAATACTTAACATACTTTCGGAAATACAATAAAAATCACATCTCTTCGAAAAAAAAAAAAAATACGGAAACAAAGCGACATTTCCCCCTCCATCCATCGCCACCGTAAAAAAATCTTTTAAGCCAAACGAATGACTTGGCCCCATAAGCCTATATTTACCTATGAAACTCCTTACCTGGCTGGCGGATAGGCCTAAGGAAAAACCTTTCTATAGAACCCAGTTATTTATAGATGTCCGTAGGCCTATGTTGATGTATTATTGTTGTCGCCTGAGAGTTAAGTGTTCCCAGTTTTCTTTGGGGTTAGTGACAGACCCGTCAAAAGAACCGGGTTATTTATAGATGTCCGTAGGCCTATGCTGATGTATTATGGTTGTCACCGACGAGTTAAGCATTCCAGGATCTTTGGAGATTGCGACAGAGAGATGGCAATAGAGCAATGAGTCTAACATTGAAGGGAAATGGATAAGGAAGATGAAGGTTACGGTTAAATTCACGATTGGAGGATCGTCTGATTCCTGCCGTCGATGTGCTCCAAGAATCCTGGATTCCTTTAGAGAATTCCATTCCAGGGCTTGGGTCTGGAAGGAAAAATGCTTTTGGCTAGTTTTAACTCTCTCTCTCTCTCTCTCTCTCTCTCTCAAAGGGGTCAGGCCTTAGGCCTACCGTTGTATACAACTAGGCCTATAAATAGTATAATCAGTGGATAGAGATACAAGATGGGTTGATAGGCAGGTGGAGGTTCCGGAAACCAGAGAGAGAGAGAGAGAGAGAGAGAGAGAGAGAGAGAGAGAGAGAGAGAGAGAGTGTAGATTGAATTAGAAGGGGAAATAAAGGATCGGTGGAGCAGTCCTTTAATGGCCTTAATTGGAGACTGGTGTTGCTCTCTCTCTCTCTCTTTCTCTCTCTCTCTCTCTCTCTCTCTCCTGCACAGAGAGAAAAGCTGAAATTTAGACACAAACGAATGAGACGAGAAGTGAAAGAGGAAAATAATAGAGAAAAGTGAAAGAGAAAAAGGGAGAATAAAAAAAGAGACAAAGTGACAGCTATTAAAGAGGCAAGACTTGGCCCCTTGCTAGGGAGACATAATAGTATATATATATTCAGAAACGGCCAAGTCGAGTCAGCATTCTCGATGCTTTTAAATATTCAGTGTCTGACTGTGTGTGTGTGGTGTGTGTGTGTTTTTTTTTTTTTTTTTCGAAAACCCTCCGTGGCCTAATTTGGGAGGTCCCCGTGTATGTTTGTGAATGTTTGTATGTGTATTAACTAATGTCTTCGCGCCGGAATGCCTCGAGGTAGGTAAACAGCTGTAATCTAGACTATCGCCATGTCTACTTGTCCGTCCTGACTTTTCCTGTCCGCCCTCAGATCTTAAGAACTACTGAGGCTAGAGAGCTGCAAATTGGTACGTTGATCACACTACATCCAATCATTTAACATACCAAATTGCAGCCTTCTAGCCTCAGTAGTTTTTATTTTTATTTGAGGTTAAAGTTAGCCATGATTATGCGTCTGGCACCGTCATAGGTGCCAACAACACAGGTCACCACCGGCCCTTGGGTGAAAGTTTCATGGGCCGCGGCTAAGAATGGAACTCACAACAGTCAATTAACTCTCGGGAACATAATCCAATCCTTAGGTCTACCCACCACAGTTGATTAGCTGTCAGGTACCTAACTGACACCTTAGGTCAGTAGAAGTATATAACCGATTTGAATAAAAAGTGCCCGAGGCGTTTCCCTTCCGGGGGATTCATCTCGTGACTCAAATGGGAAGTGACCTTTGCGGAGGGAATGTCTTCTTGGATTTAGGGGAGGTTGGCGAGGACCGGCAGGGCTTTGGAGAGAGAGAGAGAGAGAGAGAGAGAGAGAGGCGGGGAGGAGGTTGATAACTTTTACGTAAGAGAAGGAACAGAATATTCCGAGATAGAAACATAGTGGAAGGGTTTATAGAAAGAGAGAGAGAGAGAGAGAGAGAGAGAGAGAGAGAGAGAGAGAGAGAGAGGGCAGCAACAAGAAGTTTGGACAGATGATCAGCCGTATGGGGGGAGGGGGGTCGTAATTAGGTTTTTTCCCTCTTTGGAGGATTAAACAACCATGGAGTAACCAATTATGACGAACTCCCGTGGTACGGCCCACTTGGGAATGACTCTCTCTCTCTCTCTCTCTCTCTCTCTCTCTCTCTCTCTCTCTCTCTCAAATCATGACACGAAGGAGTGTGACTACGCAATAAATCCCGAACAAAAGGCGGCATTACGGAATTACGCCGGCGGTCTTCCACACAAAGAGAAGTGCGCCGTTTTATAATAAATCAATGTGCGCGCTTGCGCGCCCGAATGTCAGCCTCGACACGATCTAATACTCTTCAGCCGGCCACTGCCCTGTAATTCCCGTCACGTCATCCGGGTTTGTGGGGGTAATCTGTCACTGAGTACCTTATTATGTTGTGTTTAGACATTGAGAGAGAGAGAGAGAGAGAGAGAGAGAGAGAGAGAGAGAGAGAGAGGGGGGGGGGGGGGATTGCATGAAACATTTGGTAAGCATAGGACACTCACATTACCTCTTTCTCTCTTTGTGTCTTCCACAGACTTAAATACACACACACACACACACACACACACAGAATTTAAAAATAAAGATATAATGTGTTTTAGAGAACCTTGTTTCCAAAATTACCCATTGAAAAAGGATAAAATGCCACCTCTGAAAAATGTTCCCCGCCTCAAAAAAATAAATAAATAAAAACTCCAAATACTGTAGTAAAATACTGTAGTACCATCTTCAAACAATGTACCCCTAACAAAAAGGTATCCATTCAAAAAATCACTCCCCCCTCGAAAAAAATTTTTTTTTTGCTCTATAAAAGGTCCTCCTTCAAAAAGTTCCCACTCCAAAAAAGTTTTCTTTTAAAAAAAGTCCCCTCCTCAACTAATGCCTCCCTCCAAAAGATGTCCCCTGCAAGAAATGGGCCCCTCCAAAAAATACCTCCCTCCAAAAATATGCCCCCTCCAAAAAATACCTCCCTCCAAAAAATGCCTCCTTCCAAGAAATGCCCCTCCTAAGAAATGCCTCCCTCCAAAAAAATGCCCCCTCTAAAAAATACCCCTCTAAAACGATGCCTCCACCAAAAAATGCCGTCGTAAAATACACCCTCCAAAAAATGTCTCCCTCCAGAAAATGCCCCCTCCAAATCCTCCCTCCAGAAAATGCCTCACTCTAAAATAGTTCCCCTCCTAAAAAAAAAATTCCTTTAACCTCAACACACACTAGAAATTCCTGCCCCTTTGCCTTAAAACCCATTGAAAAAAAAAGCCCTCTAAAAAAAACCTACGCCCTAAAAATCACGAGAAAAAAAAAAAACATAAACAAACCAGTCTTAAAACCCGAATATCAACGTTAGAGTCCGCCCATCCAATCCTACGAATGACGTCACCTAGTCGATACAGCGGTTAAATATGTTTCATACCCTTGTTTTTTTAGGGTGTTAGGGAGGGAGGTGGCCCAAGTTGCGTGTTTGGGGAACCTACAACGGGTCTGATTAGGTTTTTATCGACCGAGCAGGCATTACGTTCGTTGACTTCAAAGGGCGTAACAGAGTAGTGAAGAATGGACTATATCCTTCTTATGGATTAGATTTTGAGTTTTATATTTTGTTATTTTTTTGTAGTTTTATTTACTTTATTTGCAGGTTTTCTGCTTTTCGGACTCTCTCTCTCTCTCTCTCTCTCTCTCTCTCTCTCTCTCTCTCTCTCTCTCTCTCTCTCTCACTTTGGTACTGAATTATAAAGATAAAACTGATAAGAATACTACTGTGATAGTCTCTCTCTTCTCCTTCTTATCTCTTCATTCCTTCTCTCTTCTTCTCCACTCTCTTCACTTTAATGTACATATTACATGACATTATATAAATTTACACATGGATAGTGCATATGTATATGCACAAACATGAGATAGAGAGACAGGTAGAGAGAGAGAGAGAGAGAGAGAGGGAGAGAGAGATCACTGGTTGAACACGAGTAGTGGTCCAGCCAGCTAAAAAAAAGAAAGAAGAAGAGGAAGAAGAAGAAGAATGAGAAGAAAAAGAAAAAGAAAAGAGTCCAAAGGTATCTTATTCATTCCCCATAACTCTGCCATAAGTCTTCCCCCCTTCGTCTTCGACCCATTGTCATTCCGTAAGGTCGAAAAGGAGGCCACGCATTGCACCCCATTTGACCTCTTTTCGCATCCCCCCTCCTCCCACTACCTCTCTCTCTCTCTCTCTCTCTCTCTCTCGCTCTCTCTCTCTCTCTCTCTCTCTCTCTCAACGAATTGGGCTGTCCTCATGTGTATGGCACTCGAGTCTACTGTATTCAAAGGAATTTTTTTAATCCTATCTTACCATGGGATCTCATCAGCTGATATCCTATCCTTACCGCAGGATCTCTGGTCTCATTGTGATCATTGTGTCTGTTCTGTGTCAATAGAAAAGCTTTTTCACTGAGAGAGAGAGAGAGAGAGAGAGAGAGAGAGAGAGAGAGAGAGAGGGAAACTACAATTTACTCTGTATATAAAGTTGCCGCAACCTCTAATAGCTGGATTCTTTATTGACTTTGAATCATGTATCTGGGTGTTGCTCGGCTGTCCAGGGTCGCAGCTTGGCTGGAGAGAGAGAGAGAGCGAGAGAGAGAGAGAGAGAGAGAGAGAGAGAGAGAGAGAGAGAAGGAAAAGGAAGTAAATTACCGTCAACTGTTATGTAAACAGAGACAGGGATGACCTCGACGAGATTATCTTTGCCACGTCTGGGTGAATCCATTTATAGCAGAGAATATAGTCCTCTCTCTCTCTCTCTCTCTCTCTCTCTCTCTCTCTCTCTCTCTCTCTCCTTTAATAGTTTGTCTTCTCCTTCCGTCCCTTTTCTCGTGGCAAGCTCTCATCTCCATACGTAATGATGTCGTTAGAGGCAAAAAGGGTACGAAAGTGCCTTGAATGGTATAGAAAATGCATACACATTCTCTCTCTCTCTCTCTCTCTCTCTCTCAATACACACACGCATACTCGCTGTAAATACCAGCGCGCACACACACACACACACACACACAAACACATACACATTTTATATATATAATATACGCATAATATACGTGATAATCTTCACATTTCCCACCTTACTCAATTTCATGGCAATACAGTATAACCTTCGACATATTCACCATCCCTAAATGATAAACAAACAAATCGTTCCTATCGCTTTACGAAAGACAGATTCAAGCTACCTGGTACTGCTGCCTGGTACTTGGTTCCTAGTGCCTGGTTTCGTATTTGGTTCCTGGCACCTTTTCTGGTTCCTGTTTCTTGTTGCCTGTTACCTAAGTGCTTAGTACTTGGTATCTGGTTCCTGGTATCTGATTTCTGGTGCATGATACCTGGTTTCGTACCTGGTACTTGGTTTCGGCCTCTGGTATCTGGTTTCGTACCTGGTTCTTGGTGCCCAGTACCTAGTTTCGTACCTGATACCTGATTTCGGGTACATGATAGCTGGTTTCGTACCTGGTACCTGGTTCCTGGTTTCTCGTGCCTGGTAACTGGTAACTGGTTCCTGTTTCATGGCACCCGGTACCTATTTCCTGACGTCCAGAGATAATTAGTGACTCGTGAGCCCAAAAAAATAATAGGTGCTTTTGTCATGCAATTCGCCCTTCCACGAAGCATTAAATATTTCTCTTTGTCATGCCAGGAAAGCAAATTCGCGGGGAGCGGTGGCTTTTGTGTTTGCTTGCGTACGTGGGCGTGTGCATGAGGAAAGAGAGAGAGAGAGAGAGAGAGAGAGAGAGAGAGAGAGAGAGAGAGAGAGAGAGGATGATTTTGGGTCGATGCTTATATTTTGACACCTTAATGGTTTCATCGTAAATTAGAGGGTGTTTTTAAAATTAACCAGTGAAGGGGTGCAGTGGTAGTTGTAGGATTTTGTGGGTGCTGTGGGCGGGTTAGGGGCGTGGGCGCCGACAGGCTCGTTTTGAACCTGGAAAAGAACCAGCCTATTTGTCTCTATCTGGGTATCATCCCAGAAGAGGATTTAGACGGCGAATTGGTCAAGATAAAGAAGAAACAATGAAAGGAATGATTGGTGAAACTTGTGCATTCAAAGTCATGGTTTACTTTATTGGATGGGTGGAGCATGGAACTCGTTTATCTTCCTCTGTGTTTCCATGTTTGTACTCGCCGCGGTAAGACATCGGGGTGGTTGTTTTTCGTCACTAAGTGGAAGTCAAAAAGCTTTTAAGTATTGTCACAAGTGATAAGTGTGTGCTGATTTGTTATGATGAGAGGGTTTATTGTATATATATTGTATATATACGTACAGGGTTTTATTTTGCATGTGTTATGATATATATATATATATATTATATATATATATATATGTATATATATTTGTATATATATATGTATATATATTGTATATATATATATAGATGTATATATATTTGTATATATATGTTATAAATATATATCGTTACTAAATACATGCCCGGACCACTGAAACCAGCAAGCGAATAGACCTATCTCTTCAGTTGCAGTTATTTGGAAATCCCAATTCTGAACACACACACACACACACACAAACACAAACCCACACCCAAACGCATCTTTATGTGACCCAAGGAGACCAGACATTGATCGAATAACTCTGTGTATATATATGTAAGTTTACGGCCGAATGATCGAGTGAGGTCCGATTGAGTTACGTGAATCATATTACCACGCCCCCTCCCCCCGGGCCACGCCCCCTCCCCCAACCCCGGCCACCGCCCAGCCCGCGAGAGTATTTGATCTTCTAAAAAAGGGGGTCGAAATGGAACCCTTTTGGATCCGATTTTATTGGCAGGTCAGAGTAAAGAATATTCGGGTGATGTCTGTTGTAGGGAATTCGATGTGTGGTCGCCTTTTCATCTGTTCGGGATTGCTTGCCGCTTTTGTTAGCTGGTGATTAAGTGGTAAAATGACTTTTATAAAGGTTATTGAGACTTATTTCAACTCTCTCTCTCTCTCTCTCTCTCTCTCTCTCTCTCTTATGATGAAGGAAGATCAAATATTATGGAAAAGTTGGATTTTTTAATGTCAGAATTTCTGGAAATGAAGAAAAGAACAACATACCAGAACAGGAAAGAGACATGGGAAAATCCTTATTACTACCAATATTAAATGAAGGAGATAACACGCAAACCATCATAGTGATGAATGCGCAGGGTTTAGTTACGTGTAACTCAAAAAGAAAAATAGAGTACTTAGAAGAACTAACCCAAATTGAAAAGAAAATAGATATAATGAATATAAGTGAAACCTGGTATTCCCAAGAGACTGGGAATGATGATCAAATAAAAGGGTTCCAAACTTATAGATCAGATAGAAAAATAGGAATCAAGGGGGAACCGCAATATATGGGAGAGACAAAAAACAAGGAAAAATATATGAGAAATATAGTAACTCAGAATGTGAACTAATAGCGGTAGAATTTGAATCTGAAAAATTAATGAACATAGTAATATATAGACCCCCTAATACTAAAGACTTTGACACAATAATAGAAAAATTGGATGATATATGTTGAATTTAGAAAGGTGGTTTTCTGCACGATGTGGGCTTAAAGAAACCCCCACATTTTGGTGCCCAGACCCTGTGAACACTCCCTCTAAGAAGATAAGTAAGTTGTGCAGTGAAGATAATGGAGAAGTTAAAAAGGACAAGGATGACATGTCGAGGGTGGGTGACAAGAGCTTCCAAGGTACTGAGTGACCTCCTGGAGTCCTCCACCACAACCATTAGTCAATTCGAGTACGCCATCAAGGAATACGACCAAAGACTAGCTAAGTTGGATGAAGTCCAAGAAGCAATAGAAATTGATATAGCTGAAGAAGAACTAGAACAACTTTTGGATGAAGCCCATGAGTTTAGAACAAAAAGTGTGCAGCCTAGGATACAAGCTGAAGACCAGATAAGGAAGTTAGCAGCAGCAGCAGCAGCAGCGGGTCCTGGTTCTATAAGTGGTCAGTCTTCATCTCAAGAATCAGATGTCACCAACGTCAAGTTACCCAAGCTGGAACTGCCAAAGTTTAGTGGCGAAGTGACCCAATGGCAGTCCTTCTGGGATCAATATACTTCCCACATCGATGCAACAGACCTTCCAGTGATCAGTAAGTTTCACCCTATTTTTTGTTGGTTTTGCTGGAGGGAGATGCCAAGAATGTAGTAAAGGGACTAGCCCATACCAGTGCTAATTACCCGGTTGCTTGCAATTTATTGAAGGAACGCTACTACAAGCCAGAAAGGATTATTTTTGCTCATGTCCAGGCATTGTTAAATGGTCAGGTCAACATTAATGTCAGTGGACCAAAGGGTGTAGCACAGCTGTGGAAATTACGAGATGACATTCTAATACATATCCGCAGTTTGGAGGCGCTAGGCGTCACTGGTAAACAGTGTGAAGTGTTTCTTACACCTATCATCCTCTCTCGTTTGCCCAGTGAACTGCGGCTAGAGTGGGCCAGGGATGGTGATGGACATGAAAGTGATTTAGATTGGTTATTGACATTCTTAGACAAGGAAATTTCAAGATTAGAAAGGTCTGAAGCCTTTAAGGGAAAGAGTAGTAGTGAGGAAAAGAAAATTGAAAGTAAGAGTTCTAAAGACAAGGTGTACTCAGCCGCAGCCCTTCATGCTTCGTCCAAGCAAGAAAACACTATGTGCAGTTTCTGTGGCAAGAAACACAAATCAGAAAACTGTTTTGGTGTTCTAGAATTGAGTGGAAAAGAGCGAGGTGAAAAAATTAGAAGTTTAGGCCTATGTTTCAAGTGTTTGAAGAGTGGACACATGTCAAGAGAGTGTAAAGCTCGTACAAGGTGTACAAAGTGTAACGTGCCCACTCTACCTTAATGTGTGGTGTTAGGCTGGAAATTAACCTAAAGAAGGAAGAAAGTGAAGCAAAGGTAGGTGCTGTTGGCAGTGACAAGCCTGGTGATGTGGCCCTTCTGACAGGGCAAGGTGGTAACTGTACCATTTTACAGACAGCCAAAGTTCAAGTGCGTGGTAGTGAAGGTACTGTTGTCACTGCTCAGGTAATGTTTGATAATGGTGCAGACAGATCATATGTTAGTAGCAAATTTGTAAAGAAGTGTAAACCACAGTGGATCACTAGTGCACCTATGCCATACTCTAGTTTTGGGGTCATAGTAGTGGAAAAAATGAACACAGAAATGTTTATGAGTTAAAGTTGTGGGACTCCGACAAGAAATTGGTACCTATCATTGCTGCGGAGATTCCCAGAATATGTCAGCCCTTGGTTAGGCCTGTTGTACCATATTCAGTGCTTAACTCTTTTTCTCATGTTGCATTAGCTGATGATTACCACCATGATTCTCCCATTGAGATTGATATACTGATTGGTCTAGATTTCTACTGGACACTGATTTCTCCTGTAGATGCCTTCCAAATTAAACCATGTTGTAGCCATGAAGTCTGTCTTTGGTTATGTCTTGAGTGGCAGGCTGTATGAAACCACTCGCACTTGTACGTATTCTGTACCACAATTATTGTGTATCTCCTCTGTTTCAGATTCAGATTTGTGTAAGTTTTGGGATCTGGAAACTGTAGGGGTTAAGCCTAGGGAACTTGTTGAAAGTTATAGTGAGACTAAAGTTTTCAAAGAATTTGAGAGTACTGTGAAGTTTGTGAACGGTCGCTATGAGGTTGCACTGTCATGGAAGGATGATTCTGCTAGAGAAAAACTTTTGAATAATGAAGTCATAGCCCATAAAAGGTTAAGTAAGCTAATGGTTAAGTTAGAACAAAATAAGGAGCTTAAGAAAGAGTATCAAAAAGTGTTTGATAGTTATGAGTCTGATCACATGATAGAAGAGGTACCAAGACAGGAAATTTCAGGTGTGAATCCTGTGTATTATATGCCTCATCGTCCAGTAGTGAAGTTGAGCAGTTCAAGTACTAAGATAAGGCCTGTGTTTGATGCCTCTGCCTCTTGTTACAATGGTGTATCATTGAATGACTGTTTGTCCTCAGGCCCCTCACTCAACCCTGACTTGGTTGAGGTGCTCATTCGCTTTCGTCGTTGGCCCATTGCTGTTACAGCTGATATAAGAAAGGCATTTCTGCAAATTAGTGTACAAGAGAAAGACAGAGATGTTCATAGATTTTTGTGGCCAAGAGACGATGGTACAATACGGCACATGAGATTCACACGTGTACCCTTTGGTAACACCGCGAGCCCATTTCTGTTAAATGCCACTATCAAACATCATTTGGATAAGTATCCCCCCACTAGTGTAGTGCAAGATTTGAAGGCTAACATGTATACAGACAATTGGTTGAGTGGTGCGGATTTTGCTGTAGAAGGAGCTGATAAATTTTGTGAAGCCCGTAGCATTTTTGCTGATGCTAGTATGGACCTTACAAAGCTTGTGTCAAATAGTTTGCTGATTACTTCTCAGTTATGTGACAAGGTACCCTTTATAAATTCTGATGAATGTAATACTGTATTAGGCCTTAAGTGGTGTAACTCACAGGACAGTTTCTCCTTTGATGGCATAACCTCAGATTCTATTGTAGAAGTAGTCTCTACTAAGCGAAGCATCCTTAGTGTGATAGCTAAGATTTTTGACCCTTTAGGATTAATTAGTCCATATGTTATGTATGGCAAGATACTTTTTCAGGAACTCTGGAAACTGGGTCTGACTTGGGATCAAGAAATGCCATCAGAGTTGAAGCTTAAGTTTCAGAAATGGCTTCTTAGTAGTCAACATTTTAAGAATTTTCAGATAGATAGATGTTATTTTCCACAAAAGCCTGGGAGAAGCTTAGTCATATGGAGCTACATGGGTTTGGTGATGCTTCTGAAAAGGGCTATGGGGCTTGTGTGTACCTGCGAGTACCTGTGGAGAACAGCTCATATAAGGTGTCATTAGTATCCTCTAAGTCAAGAGTTGCACCCATAAAGACAATTACATTGCCGAGGTTAGAACTCATGGGATCTCTTTTGTGTTCAAGATTAGTCAACTTTGTGAAGAATGCCCTTAACCTAGATAACAGTGTTAGAGTTAGGTGTTGGACAGATTCTACCATTGCTCTGTCATGGATTCAAGGAGATGCTAGTAAGAAGGACATATTTGTAGCTAATCGGGTAAAGGAAATCAGAGAGATAACACCTCCAAGTTGCTGGCAACATTGTGGAAGTAAGGACAATCCAGCTGACCTGATAACACGGGTCTTTTGGCGGACAATCTTGTGGATAGTACTATGTGGTTCTATGGGCCCAGTATGTTAAAAGACACCCTATACCAGGAAAGGGAAGGTAACACAGTTGTTAAAGATAAAGAAGAAATAAGCACAGAAAGTACTGTTGCCTGTCTCAATGTACAAGGAGTGCCAGAAAACCCTTTGATAGATTTAGATCGATTCAGTAAATTAAGCAAGGTGTTAAGAGTTACAGCTTATGTCTTAAGATTTATCAGAAATTGTAGAATTAGTCAAAACAAAGTGGATGGCCCTCTCATTACTGAAGAGATTGATTTTGCTAAATTGAAGTTGATTTACTGCATCCAAAGAGAAGTGTTTTCTGTAGAAATAAAGGCACTTTTAGGTAACAAGGCTATTCCTCAATGGTCTAAATTAAGAAATCTTGACCCCTTTCTAGATGATAAAAGATTATTAAGAATTAAGGGTCGTCTTGAGTTTTCTAACTTAGACTATGACACCAAACATCCTGTCATAATTCCCAAGGGTCAATTTGCTAAGTTGTTGATCAGATTTCAGCATGAGTTTTTGAAGCATGCAGGTGTGGATACTGTAATTTCATCCCTACGGAATAGCTTTTGGATTATAGGAATGAGGAGATTAGCTAAGACAGTAATGAAGGAATGTTTAAGTTGCCGTTGGCATGATTCAAAACCTTGCAGTCAACCTGTGGCTCCATTACCCAAAGAAAGAGTAAGGTCTTCTCCACCCTTTGATGTAACAGGCTTAGATTATGCAGGCCCTCTTTTTTGTGCCGATTGTCCTCATAAGAAATTTTATGTATTGTTGTTCACTTGTGGTGTTATACGAGCTGTACACCTAGAGCTTACAGAATCTTTATCCTTGTCTGACTGCTTATTGGCTATAAGAAGATTTGTTGCCAGGAGAGGTTTACCTAGTGTCATATATTCAGATAATGCAAAGACTTTTGTAGCTGCTAAATATGAGGTACAAAGGATGTATAGCCACTTGGCTCCCAAATGGAACTTTATAGCCCCTCGTGCTCCCTGGTGGGGCGGCTGGTGGGAGAGGCTCATTAGGTCAGTTAAGCTTGCTTTGAGAAAGACACTAAATCTGAACTATGTAAGTAAGAGTGAATTAGAAACTATATTAGTAGAAATAGAATCATGTATTAATTCTAGACCGTTGACTTATGTGATGAATGAAACCTGATCCATTCACTATCTCACTCCCTCACATTTTATCCTAGGACGAGCCTCACACTGTAAATCCTTAATAAATGTAGAGCCATGTAAGGTGACTTCCAGGGACTTGAATGAAAGAGAAGTTGTAAGAAACCAGAAGCTAGAACATTTTTGGAAACTTTGGAGTAAAACAATTATGATAACTAATTTGCCGTGGCAAGTTTGTAAAAGGATTTCAATAACGAAATGTGATTTGTCTAAGGGTGACCTTGTGTTGATAAAAGAGGATAACATTCCTAGATTGAAGTGGCCTCTTGGGGTTATTGTAGATGTGTTTAAAGGTAAAGATGGACTTGTAAGAAGTGTAAGGATCAAAACTAAAAGGGGAGAGGTGACTAGACCCATTCAAAGATTGTATGATCTAGAAGTAGGTAGATCCGAAGATTTGATTACTGCTGATGCATCCTGTGATGATCTTGATAGAGATGTATGTGATAATCCTCAAATGCCCATGTATACTGTGAGTGATGATGATGTACTTCCTAGGTCTAAGTCTGGTAGAGTAATTAAGCCCCCTGCTAAGTTAGATTTATAGTCACTGTAAATCATGCAGTTGTGCATGTCAGGTAAAACTTAATGTGATTGTTAGTTTGTGAAACTACACTACTAATTTTCATTGGGATTTTTATCGTCAGATATAATTTAGATAAGGTCCAAGTTGTGCTCTTTAATAGGTGGCTTCGTCCCCTATTGCCGGGAGAATGTTGAATTTAGAAAGGTGGTTTTCTGCACGATGTGGGCTTAAAGAAACCCCCACATTTTGTGGTGCCCAGACCCGGGATCGAACCCTGGTCTGGGCACCAAAATGTGGGGGTTTCTTTAAGCCCACATCGTGCAGGAAGGTAAAGGAATTGAGGAGAGCGCCTGGCTCAAGGAAACAATATATGTAGAAATCACAAGGACTGGACTATACTCCTATCCAGAGACTTTAACTTTTCTTTCGTAGACTGGAAAGAACGAATAGGAGATTGTGGTTGTATGTATACATATAAAAAAGGGAGTAATAGTAGTGCAGAAGATAAGAGGCAATTCGAAAAGCTATTAGATATGCTACTAGAATACAACATTCAACAAATAAATCACCTGCCAACAAGAAAGGAAAATACTTTAGACCTAGTATTAGTGAATGAGGTGAATTATGTTAAAGAAACAATAGTTTGTAATGCGAGTATTTCAGACCATAATGTCATAGAATTAACAGATCATTCCAAAGCAAGTGCAAACAGAGATAAGCAAGAAATGAAAAAGTGGGAAGGATATGGAAAATACAACTTCTACAGTAAAAATATAAAGTGGTCAGAAATAAATGAAGAATTAAACAAAAATTGGGATAACATTTTCGTAAGTGATGATATACAGGTAAATACGGAGATATTATATAAAATATTAGAGAAAATAGTGGATAAATATACACCGAAAAAGAAAAGTAAACATCAGTCATGCATACCAAGAGACAGAAGGATCTTGTTCCAGAAAATCAGAAAGTGGAAAAAAGGTCTTGCAAAAGAAAAAAATGCATGGATAGTTAACTAAAAATTAAGATAGAAAATGCAGAACAAAAGATTATACAATCAAAAGAAAATTAAAAACGGGACTTGGAAGAAAAAAACCCTAGTAAATATCAAGCAAAACCCCAAACTATTGTACTCATACGTGAAAAAGATGAATAAAAGAAGAATAGAAATAGGCCCTCTAAGAATTGAAGGGAGATTAACGAATGAAAAAAAGGAAATATGCAACATATTGGCAGAACGATATAAGAGAGAATTCACCCCTAGAATTGATAATGAAGATAATGATATAGAAGTAAGGGACGAAAATAGTGAATATTTAGCTGACATAGATATTAATGAATCTGATATTGTGCAGGCTATTAATGAAATTAAAAATGGAGCTGCAGCAGGGCCTGATGGAGTTCCTGCTATTTTGTTAAAGAAAGTAGTTCATTTTATTGCACAGCCACTTGTAATATTATTAAGACAAAGTGTAGATAAAGGCAAGATTTATGATGAGCACAAATTAGCATATATTACCCATACTTTCAAAAGTGGATCAAGACTAGAGGCAAGTAATTATAGGCCTGTGAGTCTAACATCACATATTATGAAAGTGTATGAAAGGGTAATGAAGAAAAATATTATGAAACATTTAATAAGAAATAATTTGTTTAATATAGGACAACATGGTTTCGTACCCGGAAAAAGTACACAAACCCAACTGTTAGTCCACCGTGAGAACATATACAAAAATATGAAAAGCGGAAATGAAACATATGGGGTTTATCTAGAGTTTGCAAATGCTTTTGACAAGGTAGACCATAATATGATAGCGAAGAAAATTAGAAAACATAATATAGTGGATAAAGTAGGAAGATGGTTAAAAGAATTTTTACACAACAGAAAACAGATAGTTATTGCAAATGATGAGAAATCGGATGAAGCTAAGGTAATATCCGGTGTGCCACAAGGTACGGTGTTAGCTGCATTACTGTTTGTTATTATGATTGCAGACATAGACAGTAATGTTAAGGACTCGGTAGTGAGTAGTTTCGCCGATGACACAAGAATAAGTAGAGAAATTACTTGTGATGAAGATAGGAATGCGCGCTACAAAGAGACCTTAACAAAGTATATGATTGGGCAGAGGTAAACAGGATGGTATTTAACTCTGATAAATTTGAATCAATAAATTATGGAGACAGAGAAGGAAAGCTATATGCATATAGGGGACCTAATAATGAGACAATCACAAATAAGGAAGCAGTTAAAGACCTTGGTGTGATGATGAATAGGAACATATTATGCAATGATCAAATAGCAATTCTATTGGCAAAATGTAAAGCAAAAATGGGAATGTTGTTACGGCACTTCAAAACAAGAAAAGCTGAACACATGATTATACTTTATAAAACATATGTTCGTAGTCCACTTGAATATTGCAATATGATATGGTATCCACACTATCAAAAGGATATTGCACAATTAGAGAGTGTACAAAGGTCCTTTACAGCTAGAAGAGAAGAAGTTAAGGACCTTGACTACTGGGAAAGAGTACAATCCTTAAAATTATATAGTCTAGAAAGGAGAAGAGAATGCTACATGATAATTCAGGCATGGAAACAGATAGAAGGAATAGCCGAAAACATCATGGAGCTAAAAATATCAGCAAGAGCAATCAGAGGTAGATTAATAGTGCCCAAAACTATACCAGGAAAAATAAGGAAAGCACACAGGACACTAATCCACTACGGACTAGCATCGATAATGCAGCGTCTATTCAATGTGTTGCCAGCTCATCTGAGGAATATATCAGGAGTGAGCGTAGATGTACTAGCAACTCTCTGGTAGACATTAGAGGTGCCTCACACTGAGGGACCTGGGGCAACCCGAACAAGATGTAAGGTCTGTAAGGTGTAAGGTAAGGTAAGGTGTGTGTGTCTGGCTTCAGCTGTCCCATCGACAGTAAAACCTAAAACTGGCTTTCGTGAAGTTTTAACCCAGAAGGATCATTCAAAGACAGTCAGCCTGAGAAGGAACCGAGAAAGTGGGCCTTCATAGGGTGTCAGCCCCAGAGCTAAGCCCAAGGGGTGGTTCTAAAGACTGACAACCCCAGAAGATACCAGGAAAATGGCGGTCCAAGATGACCCCCTAAGAAAAGACCTAGAAATAGCCTTCGTAAGATGTATTCCCCACAACAAAGTCCAAAACGGGGCTTTCAAAGGCTCCA
>NC_087214.1:74328576-74333576 GCF_015104395.2 Macrobrachium nipponense
AAATTCATACACAAAAACGTAGGCAAGTCTCTCTCTCTCTCTCTCTCTCTCTTTCTATATATATATATATATATATATATATATATATATATAATAGTATATATATATATATATATATATATATAATTTTTCCTTTTTTATTTTCACAGTCGAAAGGTATCTCCCAAGAGATCAGGCTTCGTTCGTGCTGTCAATAAATTTAACGCTTCCGAACGCTATGCGACAAATGACTGGCAATTGCGTCTCGCTAACGCAAAACCGTTTTCCACATTCCCCAAGGTCCGCAGGAACGCTAGATGGTTTTTTTTTTGTGTGCATTCTCTCTCTCTCTCTCTCTCTCTCTCTCTCTCTCTCTCTCTCGTGTCTCGCTGTGTGTTTGTGTGTGGGGGGGGGGGGGGGGGGAGCAATGAAATGGACGTGTAATTAATAATACAATGAAAGATAAAAAGGTATTCATTAATAATTTGTGA
Source organism: Macrobrachium nipponense (assembly GCF_015104395.2). Lineage (NCBI taxonomy): Eukaryota > Metazoa > Arthropoda > Malacostraca > Decapoda > Palaemonidae > Macrobrachium > Macrobrachium nipponense. The sequence continues at coordinate 74,329,047 of NC_087214.1, forward strand.
CGTAATACCTCAAGAACGGTTCAGCGGATTTTGGCGAAAGTAGACTTAGGCTGATAAGACGCTGATTACAGAGATTATTAGGCTGATAGGACGCTGACTAGAGAGAATTAGGCTGATAGGGCGCTGACTAGAGAGAGAATTAGGCTGATAAGACGCTGACTAGAGAGAATTAGGCTGATAGGACGCTGATTATAATTAGTCTGATAGGACGCTGATTATAGATAACTAGGCTGGCAGGATGCTGATTAGAGAGAATCAGTCTGATAGGACGCTGATTATAGATAATTAGTCTGATAGGACGCTGATTATAGAGAGAATTAGGCTGACAGGACGCTGATTATTCAGAGATTTAGGTTGACAGGACGCTGATTATAGAGATAATTAAGCTCATAGGAACGCTGATTAGAGAGAATCCCGTCTATTCATACGATGACAACAATCCAACCGCCTAGAGAGAGAGAGAGAGAGAGAGAGAGAGAGAGAGAGAGAGAGAGAATCATTAGGTCTCCTTTAAAGAAAGAGGTAAGTTGGAGAGATCCCATCTCTCTCTCTCACTCTCTCTCTTTCTCACCACTGCGACTTAGTTGATGAGCTGATGAAGGGACTGGGGAGAGAGAGAGAGAGAGAGAGAGCGAAGGGTGGCGAAAGACCTCCAGAAGGCATTATTATTATTATTATATTATTATTATTATTATTATTATTATTATTATTATTATTATTATTATTATTATTATAAGTATAATTATCATCATCTCCTCTTTTCTCTATCATTTATTATTTAAATATTGTCTTTTTTCGGTTCGTTTGAGAACGTCGTTTATGGCGCCTTCTCCTGTTTTTGCTTTTATGTTTATTCTCCTTCTTTAAAAATTACCTTTTATTTTTTTCACGTTTCATCTCATTCCTCATGGGCCTTGCTACGAGGAAATGTAATTCCCTTAATTAATTAATATTCAATTTATATAATTACATTAAAATTCTTTTAATATTTTTCCCAAGGAAAACTTAACGCATTTATTTTAAAATATTTTAAACTTAAAATATTTATTTTGTTTTATATTAATTTTTCTAAACAATTCAAGATGGCTCTTCCAGATTGTAAAAATAGTTTAAAGATATGACCTTGGCTGCCTCAAATTGCATCAGAGGTTAAACTACGGTTTGCATCAGAGGTCAAACTATGGTTTGCCTCAGAGGTCAAACTATGGTTTGCCTCCGAGGTCAAACTATGGTTTACAAAGAGGTCAAACTATGATTTACATCAGAGGTTAAAATATGATTTACATCAGAGGTCAAACTATTGTCTACATTAGAGGTCAAACTATGATTTACATCAGAGGTTAAAATACGATTTGCATCAGAGGTCAAACTATGATTTGCATCAGAGGTCAAACTATGATTTGCATCAGAGGTCAAACTACGATTTGCAACAGAGGTCAAACTACGATTTGCAACAGAGGTCAAACTAATATTTGTAACAGAGGTCAAACCACGGTATGCAACAGAGGCCAACATAACGCTGGTCTGGCATTCTCAAATGGGATCATGATATCTCGTCGCCCGTCGTAATTGAAATATGTCGTATTGGAACGTAGTAGACGGAAGCCTCTATCAGGTTAGCGATGGCCGTCACGCGAATAGATTTCACCTCCCGTTGCGGAGAGGCATGGGCCCTAGAGAGAGAGAGAGAGAGAGAGAGAAAATATGCGCTATCATTTTAGCGAGCTACATATGCTTTGGGGAACACTTTGCCAGAGGTCTCCTGTGAGGGAACTTCACCTTTTGTTTACATCCTCCGAGATTCGCGTCCGATTACACGGTTACTGGCTTCGGCTTCCTCCTCCTTCCAACCGCTCATTTTTTTTTTTTTTTTTTTTTTTTTTTTTTTGTTTTTTTTTTTTTTTAGCTTTTAGGGGGGTGAGGAAATGAGGAGTGATGACTTCCAGACTGTGTGGGACACCCCCCCCCCTCCCCTTCTCTCTCTCTCTCTCTTCTCTCTCTCTCTCTCTCTCTCTCTCTCTTAGAGCTCTAAGAATGCACTTTTCGTTCTAATACTTTTGTCACTGTCTGTTCCTTCAAAACTAATAAACAGTCCGATGCGTTTTCTAGTCACTATATAAATGTAGATGTTTCCTCTCTCTTACCTTTCATTATATATATATATATATATATAGCTAATTTTCCTGCTGTTTGATTGGTATATATTCAATTTACTGACAAAGCAATAAACGTGACAGTCAGGTAACTGACTGAAACTGAAAATAATTTTTTTTAGCCTCTAGGAATATAGTCATCCAATTCCGGTGAAAGCTTTCGCCAGAATGATAAATATTGAGCGTCGGGGGTTTCACAGAATGGAAGATAAAAAAAGAAAAAGAAAACCTATTCGCAAATTGAATTAGAAAAGAAGAAAAATGAGATGCTTTTACAGAAGTCATGACCAGAAGAACTGTAAACCTTGATTTGGATTTTGTTTAAACAATCGTTATGTAGATCGTTCCAGGACTCTGTGACTTCAATATGATAGGAATATCACTTAAAATAGTTTTATTATTCGTCCCAGGACCTTGTGACTTCAGAATTGACGGTCTAGGACCCTGATGGGAAAGCAGAACTTAGAAAATTATTATTATTATTATTATTATTATTATTATTATTATTATTATTATTATTATTATTATTTTATTATTCTTGATTATTATTATTATTATTTTTAGTATTTTTGGTTGAATAAAATGGCAGAATTCAGCGAATTAATCTTATATGTTATCTTTTCTATTTTTCTTATTACTCACTTTTGTGGCTCAGCGATACTACTTAATTAGCCAATTTTCATATTTGGAATAAAGCTGAAAATGGTATTTTATTTAGAACAGGATTTATTTGTCAAAAACTTATAAATCCTGTTCTAAATAAAATACCATTTTCAGCATTATTCCTAATATGAATATTGGCCAATTATTAAGAAGTATCGCTGAGCCAGAAAAGCGAGTAATAAGAAAAATAGAGAAGATAATAAGATTAATTCGCCTGTTCGACTGTTGCCATCGTATGAATAGACGGGATTCTCTCTAATCAGCGTCCCCATGAGCCTAATTCTTTCTCTAATCAGCGTCTTATCAGCCTGATTCTCTCTAATCAGTGTCCCTATGAGCCTAATTCTCTCTATAATCAGCGTCCTGTCTGCCTAATTCTCTCTGCAATCAGTGTCCTGTCTGCCTAATTCTCTCTATTATCAGCGTCCTGTCTGCCTAATTCTCTCTATAATCAGCGTCCTGTCAGCCTAATTCTCTCCATAATCAGCGTCCTGTCTGCCTAATTCTCTCTATAATCAGCGTCCTGTCTGCCTAATTCTCTCTATAATCAGCGTCCTGTCAGCCTAATTCTCTCCATAATCAGCGTCCTGTCAGCCTAATTCTCTCTGTAATCAGCGTCCTGTCTGCCTAATTCTCTCTATAATCAGCGTCCTGTCAGCCTAATTCTCTCTATAATCAGCGTCCTGTCAGCCTAATTCTCTCTATAATCAGCGTCCTGTCAGCCTAATTCTCTCTGTAATCAGCGTCCTGTCAGCCTAATTCTCTCTATAATCAGCGTCCTGTCAGCATAATTCTCTTTGCAACCAGCGTCCTGTCAGCCTAATTCTCTCTATAATCAGCGTCCTGTCAGCATAATTATCTCTATAATCAGCGTCCTGTCAGCCTAATTCTCTCTGTAATCAGCGTCCTGTCTGCCTAATTCTCTCTGTAATCAGCGTCCTGTCTGCCTAATTCTCTCTGTAATCAGTGTCCTGTCTGCCTAATTCTCTCTATAATCAGCGTCCTGTCAGCCTAATTCTCTCTGTAATCAGCGTCCTGTCAGCCTAATTCTCTCTGTAATCAGCGTCCTGTCTGCCTAATTCGCTCTGTAATCAGCGTCCTGTCAGCCTAATTCTCTCTATAATCAGCGTCCTGTCAGCCTAATTCTCTCTGTAATCAGCGTCCTGTCAGCCTAATTCTCTCTATAATCAGCGTCCTGTCAGCCTAATTCTCTCTGTAATCAGCGTCCTGTCAGCCTAATTCTCTCTATAAATTCAGCGTCCTTCAAGCAATAATTCTCTCTATAATCAAGCGTCCCTGTCAGCCAATAAATTCTCTCTATAATCAGCGTCCTGTCGGCCATTCTCTCTGTAATTCCAGCGTCCTGTCGCCCTATTCTCTCTGTAATCAGCGTCCTTGTCCGCCTAATCTCTCTTGTAATCAAGCGTTCCTGTCAGCCTAATTCTCTCTGTAATCAGCGTCCTGTCAGCCTAATTCTCTCTGTAATCAGCGTCCTGTCAGCCTAATTCTCTCTGTAATCAGCGTCCTGTCCGCCTAATTCTCTCTGTAATCAGCGTCCTGTCAGCCTAATTCTCTCTGTAATCAGCGTCCTGTCAGCCTAATTCTCTCTGTAATCAGCGTCCTGTCTGCCTAATTTGTTTACTTTTTTGAAATGAAATAATCAGTGAATATATTTTTTATCTTTTCTGACGAGGATTTCGTAAACATTAACGCG
>NC_087214.1:74338576-74348576 GCF_015104395.2 Macrobrachium nipponense
CCAATACCTCCTCCTCAGGTAGGCAACGGAGTGTCAGGGGGGATTACTGGAGATTACTGGAGATTCTTGGAATCCCGGTAGTAATCTCCTCCCCCAAAAAATTACCCATCGAAGCGTCTTGTGCAGAATGCATATTTTATTTTATTATTACCTTGCTTTATCGTTTTATTTCCCACCATTTTCCATTTTCGAAATGACTCCATAAACACCTTCACTGTGTCGTCTCTCTCTCTCTCTCTCTCTCTATCTATCTATCTCTCTCTCTCGATGATGCAAAAATAAAGGCAGCTTTGACGCAGTGGAATTATGACAGCTACCAATTCATTGTTTGTGACATAGAGAGAGAGAGAGAGAGAGAGAGAGAGAGAGAGAGAGAGAGAGAGAAGCGTGTCACAAAGTTATAGACAGCTGCTTATATGGGTCGAGACGAGAGGTTTAGAATGTGTTTGTGACTCTCTCTCTCTCTCTCTCTCTCTCTCTCTCTCTCTCTCTCTCTCTCTCTCTCACACACACACACACACACACACACAAACACACACACACACACAAACTCTTGTCCTCAGTTTTATATTTGAAGTTGTCATTTACAGTCTCGACTTAAGATTGGATAAAAAAACTAGAATTTGATAAGAGAGAGAGAGAGAGAGAGAGAGAGAGAGAGAGAGCTGTCGTATGATTGAGTGCCTGGTACCAAGAAAGGTGGCAGGTTCTTTTATTTTTTTTATTTTTCTATTTTTTTGCTCAGAGCTCGGAAAAATAATTGTTGTTCCTTCACTAATGTCGATTGTAACTTTCTAAAACCTGACAGCCTGATTGTTTCTCGCTTTCGTTTTAAGATGTAGACGTACGTACGTACGTATACACACAACCACACACATACACACGCACACACAAACAAATAAATATGGCATTACGACACTGCATTCCACCTCACGTACATTCCTTCAACTTTACGAAATCGAATTTGAAAAAAAAAGAAAATATATGGCACCCAAGATCCGACGCTTTCACAACCGAAGCGCTTATATTGTCGATCCTCCTCCATAAAGGACTGCGCCGTTCCTCTACGTTATCCTCAAGCGGGATCCTTCGCCTCTCTCCGCGATAAAGGATGGGCGGCGGCGGCGGCGGTGGCAAAGGAACCCGGCGATAAATAATAATAATAATTTCCCGAAGATGCTTCTTGGCTCTCATCAATTGGGAAGACTGAAAACCCTCAAACTCAACCCCGCTCCGCTGTTCAACCTCAAGTCTCACTCCTTCCCTCCTAGCACACCCCTCCCTCACTCCCTGCCCCCCCCATCACTCCTCTCCCTCTCCCACCAACCTCTCCCCCTCAACGCCGTGGCTTCGTTCGGGCTTATTTTTAAACGAGGCTCATCGCTCATCGTTCACCTCGTAATTTACGCCATTTCCAGTGAGGAGGTCGACCTTTGACCGGGCAATGTTTTATGAGGATGTGAGAATACGTTATGAGGATACAGTGCGGGTACACACACGCAGATATGAGGATGCATTATGTAGGCGTATTATGAGGATACAGTGCCGGTACACTCACACACTCCTTTCCCTGACTTATAGAACTCAGTGGTCGCCTTTAAACTCCTATAGGTCAATATGGGAACGATATTTAAGCTGGAAAAGGCAATGAAAATTCATACATTATCTCTCTCTCTCTCTCTCTCTCTCTCTCTCTCTCTCTCTCAGACAAATACAGACAGAAAGAATGAATATTTTAAGGCCAGTGTTTTATTCATTTCGAGGACTCGGTTTAAGGCACCCATTGTATGCCAGAAATATTATACATTGTTATACATGTATTGTTTATCAAGCGACATTCATAACCTTACGCGCGCGCGAGAGCAGCTACACACACACACACACATACACATACACATAAACATTCATTCAGGTAAAAGGGACGCGGTATTGTTTCGTGCATAATTGAAGATGGCCTCTTTTTATAATATGATTTTTAATAACATTTTATCAAATAAAACAATGAATTAAAGACGGAACGAAGTTTTAGATAGGCTTAGTTGTCTTGCTGGAAGGAAGGTTCATATGTCGGGAAAACAGAGGCAGGAGGAAGATTACCAAGCCCTTGATACCTTTTCTTTTTATTATTTGGAAAAATATATATTTTTCAGCTACCTCATAATCAAAATCCTTTACATTTGCAGGGTTACTCTCTCTCTCTCTCTCTCTCTCTCTCTCTCTCTCTCTCTCTCTCTCTCTCTTTATATAAAGGTGCTAATTATCTCGTGTCAATGACTCAGCGAAAGTGATTAGAGTGGTTGGCTATTGGGTGCTTCCTTCTTCTTGATTGGCTAATGGGACCTCCATCTACTTGATTGGCCATTGGGTGCTTCCTTCTTCTTGATTGGCTAGTGGGGGCCTCCTTCTTGATTGGCTAATGGGGGCCTCCTTCTTGATTGGCTAATGGGGCCTCATTGTTCTTGATTGGCTAATGGGTCCTTCTCCTTCTTCTTGATTGGCTAATGAAGCCTCCTTATTCTTGATTGGCCAGTGTGTCCTTCTCCTTCTTCTTAATTGGCTAATGGGGCCTCCATCTACTTGATTGGCTAATGGGTCCTTATCCTTCTTGATTGGCTAATATGTTCCTCCTCCTCCTTACAGACCTTACAGTTCGTTCGGGTTGCCCCAGGTCCCTCAGTGTGAGGCACCTCTAATGTCTACCAGAGAGTTGCTAGTACATCTTCCGGTATATTTTGCATCTTCCAATCTTGGATGGTCTGGGATGCAGTTTAGATATTTGTCGAGCTTATTCTTAAACACATCTACGCTCACTCCTGATATATTCCTCAGATGAGCTGGCAACGCATTGAATAGACGCTGCATTATCGATGCTGGTGCGTAGTGGATTAATGTCCTGTGTGCTTTCCTTATTTTTCCTGGTATTGTTTTGGGCACTATTAATCTACCTCTGCTTGCTCTTTCTGATATTTTTAGTTCCATGATATTTTCTGTTATTCCTTTTTATCTGTTTCCCATGCCTGAAGTATCATGTAGCGTTTTCTCTTCCTCTTTCTAGACTATATATTTTAATGATTGTAGTCTTTCCCAGTAGTCAAGGTCCTTAACTTCTTCTATTCTAGCTGTAAAGGACCTTTGTACACTCTCTATTTGTGCAATATCCTTTTGATAGTGTGGGTACCATATCATATTGCAATATTCAAGTGGACTACGAACATATGTTTTATAAAGCATAATCATGTGTTCAGCTTTTCTTGTTTTGAAGTGCCGTAACAACATTCCCATTTTTGCTTTACATTTTGCCAAAAGAATTGCTATTTGATCATTGCATAACAGTTCCTATTCATCATCACACCAAGGTCTTTAACTGCTTCCTTATTTGTGATTGTCCTCATTATTAGGTCCCCTATATGCATATAGCTTTCCTTCTCTGTCTCCATAATTTATTGATTCAAATTTATCAGAGTTAAATACCATCCTATTTTCCTCTGCCCAATCATATACTTTGTTAAGGTCTCTTTGTAGAGCGTTCCTATCTTCATCACAAGTAATTTCTCTACTTATTCTTGTGTCATCAGCGAAACTACTCACTACCGAATCCTTAACATTACTGTCTATGTCTTCAATCATAATAACAAACAGTATTGCAGCTAACACCGTACCTTGTGCACACGATATTACCTTGGTTTCATCCGATTTCTCATCGTTTGCAATAACTATCTGTTTTTCTGTTGTGTAAAAATTCTTTTAACCATCTTCCTATTTTATCTACGATATTGTGTTTTCTAATTTTCTTGCTAATATATTATGGTCTACTTTGTCAAAAGCTTTTGCAAAGTCTAGATAAACCACATGTTCATTTCCGTTTTCATATTTTTGAATATGTTTTCACGGTGGACTAACAGTTGGGTTTGTGTACTTTTTCCGGGTACGAAACCGTGTTGTCCTATATTAAACAAATTATTTTTTATTAAATGTTTCATATATTTTTCTTCATTACCCTTCATACACTTTCATAATATGTGATGTTAGACTCACAGGCCTATAATTACTTGCCTCAAGTCTTGATCCACTTTTGAAAGTAGGGGTGATATATGCTAATTTGTGCTCATCATAAATCTTGCCTGTATCTACACTTTGTCTTAATAATATTGCAAGTGGCTTTGCGATAGAATGAACTACTTTCTTTAACAAAATAGCAGGGATTCCATCAGGCCCTGCAGCAGCTCCATTTTTAATTTCATTAATTGCCTGCACAATATCAGCTTCATTAATTTCTATGTCAGCTAGATATTCACTATTTTCGTCCCTTACTTCTATATCATTATCTCATTATCTATTCTAGGGGTGAATTCTCTCTTATATCCGTTCTGCCAGTATGTTGCAAATTTCCTTTTTTTGTTCATTCGTTAATCTCCCTTTTCAATTCTCAAGAGGGCCTATTTCTATTCTTCTTTTATTCATCTTCTTCGCATATGAGTATAATAGTTTGGGTTTTGCTTGATATTTAATAGGGTTTTTTCTTCCAATTCCCGTTTTTCATTTTCTTTTGATTGTATAATCTTTTGTTCTGCATTTTCTATCTTACTTTTTAGTTCTATAACTTTCCATGCATTTTTTTCTTTTGCAAGACCTTTTTTCCACTTTCTGATTTTCTGGAACAAGATCCTTCTGTCTCTTGGTATGCATGAATGATGTTTACTTTTCTTCTTCGGTATATATTTATCCACTATTTTCTCTAATATTTTATATAATATCTCCGTATTTACCCTTATGGTCATCGCTTAACGAAAATGTTATCCCAATCTTTGTTTAATTCTTCATTTAATTTCTGACCATTTTATATATTTTTTACTGTAAAGAAGTTGTATTTTTCCATATCCTTCCCACTTTTTCATTTCTTGCTTATCTCTGTTTTCACTTGCTTTGGAATGAACTGTTAATTCTATGACATTATGGTCTGAAATACTCGCATTATAAACTATTATTTCTTTAACATAATTCACCTCGTTCACAAATACTAGGTCTAAAGTATTTTCCTTTCTTGTTGGCAGGTGATTTATTTGTTGAATGTTGTATTCTAGTAGCATATCTAATAGTTTTTTGCAATTGCCTCTTATCTTCTGCACTACTATTACTCTCTTTTTTATATGTATAAGAGTACATTGCCCAACAATCTCCATTTACTTCGTTTCTTTATAATTTCCATTATTACGAAAGGTAAAGTAAGTTGAAGTCACCATATAGGAGAATATACCAGTCCTTGTGATTTCTACATGATATCATGCCAATTTTTCAATTAATTAAGTGTCAAAAACTCGTTTAGTATTAGGGAGGGTCTATATATTACTATGTTCATTAATTTTTCAGATTCAAATTCTACCGCTATTAGTTCACATTCTGAGTTACTATATTTCTCTATATTTTTCCTTGTTTTTGTCTTTCCCATATATTGCGGTTCCCCCTTGATTCCTATTTTTTCTATCTGATCTATAAGTTTGGAAACCCTTTTATTTGATCATCATTCCAGTCTCTTGGGAATACCAGGTTTCACTTATATTCATTATATCTATTTTCTTTTCAATTTGGGTTAGTTCTTCTAAGTACTCTATTTTTCTTTTTGAGTTACTCGTAACTCGATTGGCTAGTGGGTGTATCCCTCTCCTTTTCCCTGGCATAGTGTGATCATGACTGTGGAGTTTTCCTTAGCACGGGGGGGGGGGGGGGGGGGTGGGGGGGGGCGGGGGTTGTGTTGGGGAGGTTGGGGGGGGGTGGGGGGGGGGTGGAGGGGTGGGGGCGGAATATGCAAGCAATTTGAACGATGCGTTGCATTAGGGAAGATACTCTATCGGGCTTCCCGTTGCATTGAGTGGAGAACTTTCTGCAACGCGGGATGATGTTCTTATTGCTATTGGGAAGAGAGAGAGAGCTGAGGGAGATATATTATGAATAATGATGATGATGAAACCAAAGCTGCGTTGCTGGAGAGAGAGAGAGAGAGAGAGAGAGAGAGAGAGGAGAGAGAGAGAGAGAGAGGGAATATTTGCTGCAGCAGAATCGTCCTTTAGTACTGTGTGTATGTGTGTGTGAGAGAGAGAGAGAAGAGAGAGAGAGAGAGAGAGAGAGAGAGAGAGGTGTACCTTCAGCTGCCAAAATGCCAAGTGTCTCCTGACGCAGTTTTTGGCCAGGGGCGCGTGTACCCCACCGCCCTCCGTCCCCATCCCCCTCTATTCCCCCTCCCCCGCCCCTTTCCCCTTCTCTATTCCCCCTTGACCCTTCACCTTTGACCTCCTCTTAACAATACTTTGATGCCATTCGTTTGTCATACCCACCGGTTTGAGGTAATATGTTTGTGCATGTGTTTGTTTGCCTTTGTGCATGTGTTTCGTGTGTATGTGTGTGTAGTTTATATGAAATGCACGCGCGTGCGTGCGCTCTCTCTTGCCCGTAGATCCGAGCGCTTTAAATAATGCAGTAGAAGGCCTTTTGCACTTTATGAATTGTTAAGAGAGCTGCAGCTTAATTAGGGCTTCGCCCTGGGAAAGAATGCTTACGTTCCAGGAAGAAACGTCGGGCGCCTTTTCAGGAATACGTTCCAGGAATAAATGTCAAGGGCTTGAAATACATTTCAGGAATAAATTTCGGGAATAAATACTAAGGTCTTGGAATACATTTGTGAGACAAATTCCGGGAATAAATACTAAGTGCTTAGAATACATTTCAGGGGTAAATTCCGGGAATAAATACCAAGGGCTTGGAATACATTACAGGGATAAATTCCGGGAATAAATGTCAAGGGCTTGGAATACATTTCTGGGATCAATTCCGGGAATAAATACCAAAGGCTTGGAATACATTTCAGGGATAAATTCCAGGAATGTCAAGGGCTTGGAATAAATTTTAGGAATAAATTCCAGGATCAAGGATCAATTCCGGGAATAAATACCAAGGGCTTGGATTACATTTCAGGAATAAATACCAAGGGCTTGGAATAAATATCAGGAATAAATTCCTGGAATAAACGTAAAGGGATTAGAATAAACGATGGCGGTTATTCATATTAATTATATGGCTGTTGGTTTTGTAGATGTTATATATTTGTGTTTCTAGTTGTCTGCTGCTCTCTCTCTCCCTTCTCTCTCTCTCTCTCTCTCTCCTCTCTCTCTCTCTCTCTCTCTCGTGAAAATAACACTCAAGAATCTCTCTCTCTCTCTCTCTCTCTCTCTCTCTCTCTCTCTCTCTCTCTCTCTCTCTCTCTCAATAATTTCTCTTTTTATCTCTCTGCCTGTATGTTTCGCCTAGTGAATACTTTATAGTCTCTCTCTCTCTCTCTCTCTCTCTCTCTCTCTCTCTCGTGAAAATAACACTCAAGAATTTCTCTCTCTATCTCTCTCTCTTTAGTGAATATAACATTCTGGAATGTTTCTCTCTCTCTCTCTCTCTCTCTCTCTCTCTCTCTCTCTCTCTCTCTCGAAAATAACACTCAAGAATCTCTATCTCTCTCTCTCTCTCTCTAGTGAATATAACATTCTAGAATTTCTCTCTCTCTCTCTCTCTCTCTCTCTCTCGTCGTAGTAGTAGTAGTCATCTTGCTTGGTGAGACGTTCCTGGTCGAAGTCAGATTAATCAACAAATATCACAAGTTTAACATACGTCTAGAATTTGAGAAATATCTAGAAGTGTTCGTGAACTATCGGTGATAAGATTAGTGTGGAAATAGTAGGATAAAGCGTCTTCTAAGTTAGTTTATCAAGTGAAATACTGTAAATCAGAACAAGATGGCAGTAAGCTCCAACTGCGGAAAAAAATGGCGAGATTTAGCTTGCTTGGCAGATTCGCAATACGATGAGGTAGCAGGAAGGGAACTGGCATTTCTGATCTATGAAATCAGCAACAGTCCTAACCAAAAAGATACAAAATCATTCATAGATATATTAGAAGGATACAATCCTTCAAACTGGAACAAATCAAATGAAAACATCTTGAAAATAATTGAAGAAGTTCCAAATAAAATCCAAGTGGTCAAGAGACTCATAAAGAAAATATACATAAACCAACATATTCCGACAAAGAAAAATGAATAAAGTGAACCTTGTGAATATCCTAATTGATGCATTAGGAAAAAAGAATACAAAAGCATGTAAACTGTGTAAGGTGTGGTATAGCATAGTTAATCCACAAAAACCTAATCAGAAAATGTCTGCATGCAACATTGCCACCCATCCACAGTGTGCTGAGGTAATGCAAGATATGAGAAAGACACAAGAATTTTTTGCTCAACATGTCTACCATGGATAGACAATGTTATTAAATCAAGATTGAATGTACAAATAGTTGAGGATGAAGAAGAAGAAGAAGAGGAAGAAGAAGAAGAAGAAGAACAAGCGGAAAACGTAAGAGAAGTAAACAAAACTGAAATGACAGAAAAAGATAAGGAAAACAAAGAACAAGATAAAGTATGGATGCAGAGATACTCATTGATACTACATATGAGGCTATAAAGCAGCATACCTACGAAGAAATAAATTACGATATGACAGCACAAAAGAAAATGCCGAAGAGGCTCTACCCAGATCTACACAATGACGGGAAAGAGGAAAAAATATAACAAAAAAGACAAAGTCTGCAACCTTTTGAAAAGAGGGAATTGCAGATATGGAGAAAAATGTTACTACAAACATCCTAAGGTATGTCACAACTATGAAATATATGGTAAATGTGCATACTTAGATGGATATTTGAGGATGATTGCAGAGATCTACATCCAAAAATATGCAAAAACCTAAAAGAAGGAAAAGGATGTAAGTTCGACAAAAAATGTAAATATATGCACCCTGTAGCCATGAAAAATAATCAAATAAATAACCAATCAAGCAATAAAATCCAAAATAAGAAAGAAACAAATAAGAGAGGAGGAATGAAGAATATCAGGTAAAAGAAAAAAGCAAGCCATCAACGAGATATGCAGAGGTGCCAGCAAAAAATTTCAATGCATCAGCTCCAAGATTCTACTCAAGAGATAATAACTGTTTTTTATTATGCAAGAGGATATTGCAGATATGGAGAAAATTGCAGATTCAGACACAAAATGAATAATTATGATGAAGGAAGAACAAATATTATGGAAAAGTTGGATTTTTTTAATGTCAGAATTTCTGGAAATGAAAAAAAGAACAACATACCCAGAACAGGAAAGACCAAGAGATGTGGGAAAATCCTTATTATTACCAATATTAAATGAAGGAGAAAAACCCACGCAAACCATCATAGTGTCGAATTAATGCGCAGGTTTAGTTACGAGTAACTCAAAAAGAATAGAGTACTTAGAAGAACTAACCCAAATTGGAAAAGAAAATAGATATAAATGAATATAAGTGAAACTGGTATTCCCAAGAGACTGGGAATGATGATCAATAAAAGGGTTTCCAAACTTATGAATCAGATAGAAAAATAGGAATCAAGGGGTTGGAAACCGCAATATATGGGAAAGACACAAAATACAAGGAAAAAATATATGAGAAATATAGTAACTCCGAATGTGAACTAATAGCGGTAGAATTTGAATCTGAAAAAATTAATGAACATAGTAATATATAGACCTCCTAATACTAAAGAGTTTTTGACTTAATAATAGAAAATTGGGTGATATATGTAGAAATCACAAGGACTAGGTAGGACTATTCTCCTATCTGGAGACTTCAACTTTCCTTTCGTAGACTGGAAAGAACGAATAGGAGATGTGGATGTACTTATACATATAAAAAAGAGAGTAATAGTAGTGCCAGAAGATAAGAGGCAATTCGAAAAGCTATTAGATATGCTACTAGAATACAACATTCAACAAATAAATCACCTGCCAACAATAAAGGAAAATACTTTAGACCTAGTTATTTGTGAACGAGATGAATTATGTTAAAGAAATAATAGTTTATAATGCGAGTATTTCAGACCATAATGGTCATAGAACTTAACAGTCCATTCCAAAGCAAGTGAAAACAGAGAT
>NC_087214.1:74353576-74368576 GCF_015104395.2 Macrobrachium nipponense
ATTGACTTTGAATGACAATAAGGAGGATTACGTTTAATAAATTACACTGAGGTAAATTACACTACTATGAATTACATTGGGGCAGTTACATCAAGATGTATCTCACTGTCTGAATTACATAAAGGTGGGTTAAGTATTTAGACAGATTACATTTTTCATAAATTACGTTAAGTCGGATTACATCGGAATAGATTTAATTAATACAGACTACACTGGAGTAGATTGTATTAGTGAGAATTTTATTTGATTAAATTACATCCGGGTAGATTACCTTGGAATAAATTACATTAGGGAGGATTACAACTGAATAAATTACTTCAAGGCCGATTACGTCGGAATACATTACATAAGGCGAATTACATTGGAATAGATTATATTAAAGCTGATTTATTGGAGTAAGTTGCATCGTTTAAGGAAGATTACATTGGAAATAAATTACATAGAGAGTAGATTACACTGGGATACATGACATTAGGGAGGATTACATTAGCATAAATTACATTAAGGTGAGTTGCGCTGCCACTAATTACATTGTTACTTTCACCAAATTTTTATTTTCACTTTTCTTTTATCTTTTATCTCTAATTCTCTCTCTCTCTCTCTCTCTCTCTCTCTCTCTCTCTCTCTCTCTCTCTCTATTTTGTTTTTTTGTTTTTGCACCGTCTGTCCTTTCTTCTCTTTTCGTTTAACCTTTTCCCCACCTTTTTTTTACTTTTTTTGTCTGGTTCGTGTGATTCGAGCAGCCGCGTTTGTTTGCAAGTGACATATTTGTTTTTTGGGGGGACGTGTTTGTGTTAGGACGCGTTTGTTTTTCAAGGCATGCGTTTGTTTTTGTTTTGTTTTGTATCCACATATTTGATTTTGGGGGACGTGTTTATGTTAGGACGTGTTTGCTTTTGAAGGACTATGTTTTTGTTTTTGAGGGACTTGTTTGTTTTGAAGGAATGTTTGTGTTCATTTTTGTTTTACATACGCATTTTTTGTTCTTTAGATGAGATATTTTTTTTATAACCACATGTTTGTTTTGAAGCAACATGTTTATATCAGAGAGAAAGTTTTGTTTTGGAGACACATGATTTTGTAAGGAATATCTCTGCGTCCTTCCATAGATTATTATTATTATTATTATTATTATTATTATTATTATTATTATTATTATTATTATTATTATATCTTCCAACTTTTAGAAGTACCACTGGTAATCATTTCAAGAGAGAGAGAGAGAGAGAGAGAGAGAGAGAGAGAGAGAGAGAGAGGAATAACACCAACAACCAATTTATCAGAGAGAGAGAGAGAGAGAGAGAGAGAGAGAGAGAGAGAGCCAGCCACATTGTCAAATGAAGTTCCCCCAATCTCGGCACTTGATACTTTTGTGTGGCTCAGGAATTGAGGTGCATTGTTCGAGCCCCGATCTCGTCTCGGGAAAATACCTCGGTCCTTTCTTGCCATTGGCTGTTTTATATCCTTCTTTTTCTTTTTTTAATTTTCTTTATTTTCTTTATTTTCTTTATTTTGATTCTTTCCCACTCCCTCTTATTTTGTGTATTTTTTAAATTTTTGTTCTTTATTTGAATTATATTTTATTTCTTCCAATTCTAGAAATGGCTTGTACACAGTATGGAACGCTCCATGTCTTCTCTGGAAGCTTAGCAAGTCTCTCTCTCTCTCTCTCTCTCTCTCTCTCTCTCTCTCTCTCTCTCTCTCCCCTTGGACTGACCACCTCCTCTCTCCCTCTCTCTCTGAATTGACTTATCTTCTCTCTCTCTCTCTCTCTCTGAACTGACTTATCTTCCTTACTTCCCTCTTTCTCTATCCGTCTCTGAACTGACTTCTTTCCCCCCTTCCCCCCACCGCCTCTCTCTCTCTCTCTCTCTCTCTCTCTCTCTTTCCTTGGACTGACCACCTCCTCTCTCGCTCTTTGAACTGACTTACTATCTTCCTTGCTTCCTTCTTTCTCTCCCCGTCTCTGAACTGACTTCTCTCTCTCTCTCTCTCTCTCTCTCTCTCT
The DNA here is from genome assembly GCF_015104395.2 of Macrobrachium nipponense. Classification (NCBI taxonomy): domain Eukaryota; kingdom Metazoa; phylum Arthropoda; class Malacostraca; order Decapoda; family Palaemonidae; genus Macrobrachium; species Macrobrachium nipponense. The sequence continues at coordinate 74,355,585 of NC_087214.1, forward strand.
CTCTCTCAAGCACCATCTATCCAGCCTAACCGGCGCCAGTTCATCCCCGGACCGCGGCGGGAGAAAGTTATCCGCCTTCGGTAATGACGTCATGATTATGACTCTTCCCAGCGATGACTCAAGTGTGTGCATCTGCCCAAGACATCTCTTCCTCTCCCCCAACCCCCTACCTCCTACTTCCTAACCCCCTCCCCTCCTCCCTCCTACATCAGCTGGAAGAGTAAGGAGAGGCTCTACTATATGTGATAAGGAAAAAAAATCCACACAACATTTCTTCATCTTGTTTGAGTGAATGTGGTTGGTTGGACGTCTGAATTGCTCCATACTCTTACGATCAGCCCTTTATTCAAGGGTTCGTGCTGGTATAAGGCCGCCTGATTCCAGCAGGGAAGAGTTCCCCCCCCCCCCATTTTTTTTTGGTTGGAGGCTGTGGTGGGTCGCAGCTCCTGTGGACAGAGAATATATATATATTATATATATATATATATATATATATATATATATATATATATATATATGATCTGGAAGCATAAGCACCAATTCGAGGTGTGTACCGTTGCCTAATTGAAAACTGGAGGGCCTCGATGAGGTCATTCTTACGCCACTGTGGAGAGGGTAACCACTAGATTCTCTCTCTCTCTCTCTCTCTCTCTCTCTCTCTCCCTGTCCAACCTTAGGACAAAAGTTTTTTCATATATACCCACAGCCTTAATTAAACGTTTCCCATCCCTCGACTCTCTCTCTCTCTCTCTCTCTCTCTCTCTCTCTCTCTCTCTCTCTCTCTCTCTCTGTAGTAGCCATCTTGCTTGGTGAGACGTTCCCGCGTGAAATCAGATTAATCAACAGATATCACAAGTTTAACATACGACTAGAATTTGAGAAATATCTAGAAGTGTTCGTGAACTATCGGTGATAAGATTAGTGTGAAAATAGTAGGATAAAGCGTCCTTCTAAGTTAGTTATCAAGTGGTAATACTGTAAATCAGAACAAGATGCAGTAAGTTCCAACTGCGGGAAGAGATGGCGTAATTTAGCGTGTTTAGCAGATTCGCAATACGATGAGGTAGCAGGAAGGGAATTGGCATTTCTCATCTATGAAATCAGCAACAGTCCTAACCAAAAAGATACAAAAGCATTCATAGATATATTAGAAGGATATAATCCTTCAAACTGGAACAAATCTAATGAAAACATCTTGAAAATAATTGAAGAAGTTCCAAATAAAATCCAAGTGGTCAAGAGACTCATAAAGAAAATATACATAAACCAACATATTCCGACAAAGAAAATGAATAAGGTGAATCTTGTGAATATCCTAATTGACGCATTAGGAAAAAGAATGCCAAAAGCATGCAAACTTTGTAAGGTTTGGTATAGCATAGTCAATCCACAAAACCTAATCAGAAAATGTGCTGCATGCAACATTCCGACCCATCCACAGTGTGCTGAGGTAATACAAGATATGAGAAAAGATACAAAAATTTTTTGTTCAACATGTCTATCATGGATAGACAATGTTATTAAATCAAGATTGAATGTACAAATAGTTGAGGATGAAGAAGAAGAGGAAGAGGAAGAAGAAGAAGAAGAGGAAAACGGAAGAGAAGTAAACAAAAATGAAATGACAGAAAAAAATAAGGAAAACAAAGAACAAGATAAAAGTATGGATGCAGAGATACTCATTGATACTACATATGAGGCAATAAAGCAGCATACCTACGAAGAAATAAATTACGATATGGCAACAGAAAAGCAAATCCCGAAGAGGCTCTACCCAGATCTACACAAGGACGGGAAAGAGGAAAAAATAGACAAGAAAGACAAAATCTGCAACCTTTTGAAAAGAGGGAATTGCAGATTTGGAGAAAGATGTTACTACAAAACATCCTAAGGTATGTCACAACTATGAAATATATGGTAAATGTGCATACCTAGATGGATATGGGGAGGATTTTGCAGAGATCTGACATCCAAAAATATGCAAAAACCTAAAAGAAGGAAAAGGATGTAAGTTTCGACAAAAAATGCAAATATATGCACCCTGTAGCCATGAATCATAATCAAATAAATAACCAACCAAGTAATAAAATCCAAAATAAGAAAGAAACAAATAAAGAGAGAAATCAAGAATATCAGGTAAAAGAGATAAGCAAACCACCAATGAGATATGCAGAGATGTCAGCAAAAAATTTCAATGCATCAGCTCCAAAACCAAAATTCTACTCAAGGGATAATAACTGTATTTATTATGCAAGAGGATATTGCAGAAACGGAGAAAATTGCAGATTCAGACACAAAATGAATAATTATGATGAAGGAAGATCAAATATTATGGAAAAGTTGGATTTTTTAATGTCAGAATTTCTGGAAGTGAAAAAAAGAACAACATACCAGAACAGGAAAGAGACATGGGAAAATCCTTATTACTACCAATATTAAATGAAGGAGAAAACACGCAAACCATCATAGTGATGAATGCGCAGGGTTTAGTTACGAGTAACTCAAAAAGAAAAATAGAGTACTTAGAAGAACTAAACCCAAATTGAAAAGAAATAGATATAATGAATTAATAAGTGAACTACCTGGTATTCCCAAGAGACTGGGAATGATGATCAAATAAAAGGGTTCCAAACTTATAGATCAGATAGAAAAAATAGGAATCAAGGGGGAACCGCAATATATGGGAAAAGACCCAAAAAACAAGGAAAAATATATGAGAAATATAGTAACTCAGAATGTGAACTAATAGACGGTAGAATTTGAATCTGAAAAATTAATGAACATAGTAATATATAGACCTCCTAATACTAAAGAGTTTGACTTAATAATTGAAAAATTGGATGATATATGTAGAAATCACAAGGACTGGGACTATTCTCCTATCTGGGTGACTTCAACTTTCCTTCGTAGAATGGAAAGAACGAATAGGAGATTGTGGATGTACTTATACATATAAAAAACAAGAGTAATAGTAGTGCAGAAGATAAGAGGCAATTCGAAAAGCTATTAGATATGCTACTAGAATACAACATTCAACAAATAAATCACCTGCCAACAAGAAAGAAAGGAAAATACTTTAGACCTAGTATTTGTGAACGAGGTGAATTATGTTAAAGAAATAATAGTTTATAATGCGAGTATTTCAGACCATAATGTCATAGAATTAACAGTTCATTCCAAAGCAAGTGAAAACAGAGATAAGCAAGAAATGAAAAAGTGGGAAGGATATGGAAAATACAACTCTACAGTAAAAAATATAAAATGGTCAGATAAATGAAGAATTAAACAAAGATTGGGATAACATTTTCGTAAGCGATGACATAAGGGTAAATACGGAGATATTATATAAAATATTAGAGAAAATATGTGGATAAATATATACCGAAGAAGAAAAGTAAACATCATTCATGCATACCAAAGAGACGAAGGATCTTGTTCCAGAAAATCAGAAAGTGGAAAAAAGGTCTTGCAAAAGAAAAAAATGCATGGAAAGTTATAGAACTAAAAAGTAAGATAGAAAATGCAGAACAAAAGATTATACAATCAAAAGAAATGAAAAACGGGACTTGGAAGAAAAAACCCTATTAAATATCAACCAATCCCAAACTATTATACTCATATGCGAAGAAGATGAATAAAAGAAGAATAGAAATAGGCCCTCTGAGAATTGAAGGAGATTAACGAATGAAAAAAAGGAAATTTGCAACATACTGGCAGAACGGATATAGAGAATTCACCCCTAGAATAGATAATGAAGATAATGATATAGAAGTAAGGGACGAAAATAGTGAATATTTAGCTGACATAGAAATTAATGAAGCTGATATTGTGCAGGCAATTAATGAAATTAAAAATGGAGCTGCTGACAGGGCCTGATGGAATCCCTGCTATTTTGTTAAAGAAAGTAGTTCATTCTATCGCAAAGCCACTTGCAATATTATTAAGACAAAGTGTAGATACAGGCAAGATTTATGATGAGCACAAATTAGCATATATCACCCATACTTTCAAAAGTGGATCAAGACTTGAGGCAAGTAATTATAGGCCTGTGAGTCTAACATCACATATTATGAAAGTGTATGAAAGGGTAATGAAGAAAAATATTATGAAACATTTATAAAAAAATAATTTGTTTAATATAGGACAACACCGGTTTTACCGGTTTCGTACCCGGAAAAAGTACACAAACCCAACTGTTAGTCCACCGTGAGAACATATTCAAAAATATGAAAAGCGGAAATGAAACAGATGTGGTTTATCTAGACTTTGCAAAAGCTTTTGACAAAGTAGACCATAATATATTAGCAAAGAAAATTAGAAAACACAATATCGTAGATAAAATAGGAAGATGGTTAAAAGAATTTTTACACAACAGAAAACAGATAGTTATTGCAAACGATGAGAAACGGATGAAATTTAACGGTAATATCCGGTGTGCCACAAGGTACGGTGTTAGCTGCAATACTGTTTGTTATTATGATTGAAGACATAGACAGTAATGTTAAGGATTCGGTAGTGAGTAGTTTCGCTGATGACACAAGAATAAGTAGAGAAATTACTTGTGATGAAGATAGGAACGCTCTACAAAGAGACCTTAACAAAGTATATGATTGGGCAGAGGAAAATAGGATGGTATTTAACTCTGATAAATTTGAATCAATAAATTATGGAGACAGAGAAGGAAAGCTATTTGTGAGACAATCACAAATAAGGAAGCAGTTAAAGACCTTGGTGTGATGATGAATAGGAACATGTTATGCAATGATCAAATAACAATTCTTTTGGCAAAATGTAAAGCAAAAATGGGAATGTTGTTACGGCACTTCAAAACAAGAAAAGCTGAACACATGATTATGCTTTATAAAACATATGTTCGTAGTCCACTTGAATATTGCAATATGATATGGTACCCACACTATCAAAAGGATATTTGCACAAATGAGAGTGTACAAAGGTCCTTTACAGCTAGAATAGAAGAAGTTAAGGACCTGACTACTGGGAAAGACTACAATCATTAAAATTATATAGTCTAGAAAGGAGAAGAGAACGCTACATGATAATTCAGGCATGGAAACAGATAGAAGGAATAACAGAAAATATCATGGAACTAAAAATATCAGAAAGAGCAGGCAGAGGTAGATTAATAGTGCCCAAAACAATACCAGGAAAAATAAGGAAAGCACACAGGACATTAATCCACTACGCACCAGCATCGATAATGCAGCGTCTATTCAATGCGTTGCCAGCTCATCTGAGGAATATATCAGGAGTGAGCGTAGATGTGTTTAAGAATAAGCTCGACAAATATCTAAACTGCATCCCAGACCATCCAAGATTGGAAGATGCAAAATATACCGGAAGATGTACTAGCAACTCTCTGGTAGACATTAGAGGTGCCTCACACTGAGGGACCTGGGGCAACCCGAACGAACTGTAAGGTCTGTAAGGTAAGGTAAGGTCTCTTACCCATAACCTGAGCTCTAAGCTCAACTTTAACAAGAATAAGTCTTTGTGTTAGCGTCCAGATAATAATTCATTTTTAAATATCAACTCTAAAATATCAGCTGACTTTGACAAGTTGAAAACGATTGGCGAATAAAAAAAATATCAGCTGGTTTTGACATTTCGAAAACGATTGGTTGATTCAGAAATATCATCTTATTTTGACATTTCGAAAGCGATTGGCTAACACAAAAATATCGGCTGATTTTGACATTTTGAAAACGATTAGCTAATTTAAAAAATATCAGCTGATTTTGACATTTCGAAAACGATTGGCTAACAAAAATATCGGCTGATTTTGACATTTTGAAAACAATTAGCTAATTTAAAAAATATCAGCTGATTTTGACATTCCGAAAGCGATTGGCTAACACAAAAATTTCGGCTGATTTTGACATTTCGAAAACGAGTTGCTGATCCCCCGTGCTGGACGACGGCAAGTCGCTCAGTTACACGCAGAAAAGATATAGGCTAAAAATACACATTGTCTTAGGCATATGTTTTTCAATGTTTATCCACAAATTCATAAGGAGCAGGTTTAAAATAATTCGTAACATCCGACAGGTCACCTCCTCTCAGATTCAGTTCGTTCCATCTACTGCCATGCTTTGGAATTCTCTCTTTGTTTATTTGTTCGCGTGACCTTTCGTCCGACACCAAAAATGATAGATGGAGGTCAGTAGGCCCAGACGAGCACCTCCCTTTTTCAATTTCTTAAGGTCAGGTGTTTTTTTCATTTACCAGGTGACATACACAACACACATACACACACACACACACGCACACACATACACACACACACACACACACATATATATATATATATATATATATATATATATATATATATATATATATATATATATATATATATACACACACATATACATTCACTGTGTGAAGCATGCCATGCTACCTGTAACTCATCTCTTACCAGAGAGAGAGAGAGAGAGAGAGAGAGAGAGAGAGAGCACGTACCCCGTACCCGTTCCACCTGTGGGATCACGAGAACACGTGTGTGTGTGTGTATGTGTGTTTGTGTGTATGTCACCTGGTAAAAGAAAAAAACACCTGTTCTAGGATCGGCCGCCGATTCAAAAACCCAATCATTATTTCTCCGGCTCGGCTAATCCTCCAGGATTGGAATAGACTCGGGTTCAGCTCGGGTTCTTTTTGGCGAGAGCGGCTGTTCTGTTCCATTCGTGGGCAGAGTCCCTTGGCATTCAGTGTTGACCTTAAGTTCAGGATTAGAGGAAATGTTTTGGCCTGCCCGAGTGGAGGAATTTATTCCTTTATTTATTTTTGCTACGGGCCCAAAATAAACACCATTTGGACTCCCACTTTCGTACTCATACAATTGCATTTGTATTTTAATAATTGACTTACATTTTTATCTGTTCATTTATTTGTTAATTTATTTCATTTGTTTAATGACAGACCTCCTCTTTCTGCATTTCCCGTTCCCTTCAGTGAGCTCTTTCCAATGAACACCTACGAGAATATTCTTTGGAAGCTTCTTGAACAGGGTTCATCTTCTGAATAATAATAATAATAATAATAATAATAATAATAATAATGATAATAATAATAATAATAATAATAATAATAATAATATAATAATAATGAACCAAACAAAAACTTCTTTCAGTTTTTCTTCTGACGATTGAAAAAGAAACCCACAAATTCAATTTGTAACTTGTTTACTTCTAAGTATTTACATTAAGTTTTATTTTACTCCCACACTCGAGTACTTTCAGGCCCTTCTCGTGGCCCATCTCAAGAGATGTTTGGGATGTTAGCCTGGGTCAAGGCCCAGCAGTCTTCAGAAGACTGCTGGGCCTTGACCCAGGCTAACATCCCAAAACATCTCTTGAGAATGGGCCACAGAAGGGCCTGAAAGTACTCGAGTGTGGAGTAAAAACTTAATGTAAATACTTAGAAGTAAACAAGTTACAAATTGAATTTGTGGGTTTCTTTTTCAATAATAATAATAATAATAATAATAATAATAATAATAATAATAATAATAATAATAATAATAATGCATTTTTTTTATCAGTTACATATTCCTAGATTAGTTTTTTTTATGAGAGAATTTACTAAGGGAAGATAAGTTGATGTCTGTGCTAATAATTACTATTTTTCTCTTCCACAGGTAAATAACAAGCAATGACGCTCAATAACAGAAGACCACAGTTGCTCTTCTTCCATGAGATCTACCAAGGGTATGTTGGGCATTCATTCTGCTTACTCAGAATGAGTATAACTAAAGATTTATGTTTCTGTATTCTTATTTTTCAGCAGTAGTGAACATTCAGCTTCCGTTGTATTTGGTTCGGTGATTTTCATGTTTTAATGATTATGATTATGACGATCTAGAACAGTCAAGTGTTTTTGATACTTTGTTTGAGTAAGGGATGGCTAAATGGATTGTATCAAGCCACGTTTATAACTATTCGTATATACGGGTAAACACACATGCTTATATATATATGTATATATATATATATATATATATATATATATATATATATATATATATATATATATTCCATTGGGTGTAAGTTGTCCCTTATGTATGGTGAAATCGATATTGAAACATAATTGTTGCTTTATATTTTTTAATATATAGTCACTGGTGTATAACTAACAAATATATATATATATATATATATATATATATATATATATATATATATACATATATAAATATATACTATATATATATATATATATATTTATATATATATATATATATATATATATGTATATACTATATATGTGTGTGTGTGTGTGTGTGTGAGTGTGTATGTATGTATCTCACAAAAGCTCCAGGACTCAGCTAATCTAAATATCCATTATAAACGTCTAGACGCAAAGTCTGGCTCCAAAAATTGAAGCTAAAATTAATTTTCCGACCAGGCGAAAAAGCAGAATAGAGACACGTGTGCTTTGGGAATAGATTGAGAGACAGAGAGAGAGAGAAAAAAAAAATTGCAGAACATTGCAGAACATTGCAGGAACACTCACTCAGGAGAAAGTCGAATGTAGCAATTACCGCTACTCTCTCCACTAATCATCTACAGCACCCGTATTCAGGCTCGTTCCAACGCTATGTTCCGATCCACGGGCTCCGTGCAACGCCTTGCAATGGCGTGCAATGCCGTGTCACTGCCGAGCCCCTCGCATGCGTCCGGCACCGGAGGGAATGGCTACAGTAGTAATTCTGGTATCGCGTGAGATTCCGCCATTGTCGAAGGCACAAATGATTTACGTTTTACAGTTGTTGCTTTCGTACGTCTGCCCGTGTGCGTTAGCCTAATGGAAGTTGCAATTAAATGGAAGGCGATACGGCCTCGTGGTGTTCGTGCGTCGTTCGGTTGCAAGTCGTCTCGGGGTCGTAATTGCTGGGTGGGCGATGTGTGGGGTCAAAATGGGAACCGGAAGCTGATGTGGGATTGTGTTGTTAGGTATGATGTAGTTTTTAATAATAATAATAATAATAATAATAATAAAATAATAATATAATAATAATAATAATAATAATATTGTTATTATTATTATTAATTATTATTATTATTATTATTATTATATTATTCATTATTATTATTATTATTATTATTATTATTATTATTTTTTTTTTTTTTTGCTCTATAACAGTCCTTCAATTCGACTGGGTGGTATTTATTTATAGTGTGGGGTTCCGGGTTGCATCCTGCCTCCTTAGGAGTCCATCGCTCTTCTTACTATGTGTGCCGTTTCTAGGATCACACTCTTCTGCATGAGTCCTGGAGCTACTTCAGCGTCTAGTTTTTCTAGATTCCTTTTCAGGAATCTTGGGATCGTGCCTAGTGCTCCTATGATTATGGGTACGATTTCCAGTGGCATATCCCATATCCTTCTTATTTCTATTTTCAGATCTTGATACTTATCCCTTTTTTCCCTCTCTTTCTCTTCATCTCTGGTGTCCCATGGTATTGCGACATCAATGAGTGATACTTTCTTCTTGACTTTGTCAATCAACGTCACGTCTGGTCTATTTGCACGTATCACCCTATCCGTTCTGATACCATAGTCCCAGAGGATCTTTGCCTGGTCGTTTTCTATCACTCCCTCAGGTTGGTGCTCGTACACTTATTTACTCAAAGGAGCTGGTGTTTCTTGCACAGGCTCCAGTGGAGGGCTTTTGCCACTGAATCATGCCTCTTTTTGTACTGGTTCTGTGCAAGTGCTGGACATTCGCTTGCTATGTGGTTTATGGTTTCATTTTTCGTATCGCACTTCCTACATATGGGAGAGATGTTATTTCTGTCTATCGTTCTTTGAACATATCTGGTTCTTAGGGCCTGACCTTGTGCCGCTGTTATCATTCCTTCAGTTTCCTTCTTTAGCTCTCCCTTCTGTAGCCATTGCCATGTGTCATCGGTGGCTAGTTCTTTAGTGTGTCTCATATATTGTCCGTGCATTGGTTTGTTGTGCCAGTCCTCTGTTATGTCTGTCATTCTCCTGTCTCTGTATATTTCTGGTTCTTCGTCTACTTTTATTAGTCCTTCTTCCCATGCACTCTTTAGCCACTCGTCTTCACTGGTTTTCAGATATTGCCCCAGTGCTCTGCTCTGTTTTCGATGTTGACGCAGTCTTCTATACCTAATAGTCCTATCCCTCCTTCCTTTCGTGTTATGTATAGACTGTCCATTATTATTATTATTATTATTATTATATTATTATTATTATTATTATTATTATTATTAATTATTATTAATTATTATTATTATTATTAATAATAATAATAATAATAATAATAATAATAATAATAATAATAATAATAATAATAATAATAACAATAATAATTTCTAAAGTGAATGGCGTATTCGTGTATGTTCAATAATAATAATAACTAATAATAATGATAATAATAATAATAATAATAATAATTTTTATTTTTATTATTGATTATTATTATTATTATTATTATTATTATTATTACTGAACAAGCACGAATACGCCACTGACTTTAGCGAGAGAAGGTCATACATTAATATAAATCGCTGCGAGTGGTCAACATCATACGCATGAAAAAAAAGAGATGATCTTTTTTTGCGGCAATTCAAAAGTATATAAATCAATTTCATGACCATTTTCTCGACGTCCAACGGCCGACATTCAGGTGCAACGTTGCAGAATCCACCTGTTTTGTCCACGTGCCGCGCGACCCAATATTTCTGTTGTGCGTGGTAGAACGACCGGCAACGACCAATATTTGGGCGCTTAGTCCCTGCGTATGACTTAGTTTTACGATGATTGCGAGTCGTTAATACTTTTTTTCCCACTGACGTTTCATGCGGGCACGAATTAAAGGTGATTTCGGCACCCCCCCCCCCCATATACAGTTTCGCCGAAGATGGGTTCCGTTCGAGGGGAATTCAGTGACGTTTGCACGCTGTCAGCGTTGACGGTGAATATCATTCAGTATCACCACCCTCTTGTCTCCTTGTTTTCATATCATCGCCTTGCCCTCTGCTTCCAGCAAACTGGAGGAGCCTTTCAACACAACGGTTCATCGACCTCTTGATCGGAGGAGAGAGATTTAGACCGCGATTGGAATTCTCTCTCTCTCTCTCTTCTCTCTCTTCTCAGATGGCACTGAACTTTACTGTTGGAGAGTTTGGGTATCTTAATGTCTTTGTTGAATTGTGATTAGCATGTGTTTTGTGTGTGTGTACGTGTTTACATACACACGCAAATGCTACAAAGAGGGAGTCTCTCGGGCATTCCGCTGAGGAGTGAGAGATGTGTATTTCTGGTGATAGAAGTTCCCTCTCGACGTGGTTCGGAAGTCACGTCAAGCTGTTGGTCCAGTTGTTGAATAACCACTGGTTTCATGCAACGTAAAAGCACCATACGAACAAACAAACAAAACAAACAGGGAGTCACAGCCTCTTGAAAGGAGGAAGGTTATTAATAGAAAATGGAGACACAGAGGAAACGAGAGGAATCCGAAGTGTGCACCGGCAGTCGAAAGCCACAATGCAAAACAGGAGGTTTCAACTCTTTGACTATCTCGTACCTGCTCTCTCTAGTTTTCTGTGAAAGATGGCTCTCATATCTTACAAACTACCGAGGCTAGAGGGCTGCAATTTGGTACGTAAGTCACCCACCCTCCAATCACCGAGCATATCAAATTGCAGCCCTCTAGCCTCAGTAGTTTTAATCTTATTGAAGGTTAAAGTCAGCCATGGATTGTGCGTCTGGCATCGCTAGAGGAGCCATCAGGTGCCGACGCATCTTCACTTGACCGCATCTGGGGAGCAACTGGGCGTCATACAGCTTTATTCATTTGTTTATTTCCTCCTTCGTCTCTCTCTCTCTCTCTCTCTCTCTCTCTCTCTCTCTCTCTCTCTCTCTCTCTCTTGAAGAAGAAGAAGAAGAAGAAGAAGAATATTAATTAGCATCGTTCCTCCTTGTCTTTGAGCCTTCCATTCTGAATATGCAGCCGAAGTGGGGACACTTACCCTCTATTTAGGTGAGGGGGTTGTTTGTTGGGGGGGGGGGTGTCCTTATGCTAATTTGATGCGTTTCGTGTTTAGTGTCCCGTGCGTTATCCCGGCCCGGTCTTTTTACGATTCCCCTTTCTCTCCCTCGTGGACCTTTTTCTCTTTATTTTTTTTTTGAAGTGTTTTCTCTCCTTTATCGCGTTTCTTCTGCTCCTCGTTTACTCCGAAGGTTACAGGTGTGCGTAGTATAGGTCCGTCAACGGAAGACGATAATGGTTTTTTTGATGAATGAAAGAACGATAATTGGGTTAGTTTTTCTCGTATGATTTCTGCCAATTCGTCTTTTAAACGATGCAGGATTTGGACAATGGCGTAACCCATTGTCAGCTTTACTTGGACTACAGTTAAAGCAGTTATTAGTCTTGTAGGGCAATTCTAGCCTTATATAGAAGTTATTAGCCTGACAAAGCAATTACTAGACTTCTAAAGCAATTGTTAGCAGTTATTTTCCTTACACAGCAATTGTTTGACGTATACAGCAATCATTAGTTTTACAAAGCCATTATTAGCTTTATTAGAGCAATTATTAGCCTTATAAAGGTATTATTAGCCTTGCACAGCAGTTATTAGAAGGCAGATATCAGCTTTATGAAGCAGTTATTATTCAGTAGATATTAGTCTTTTGAAGCAGTTGTTAGCCAGCAGGTATTAGCCTTATAAAGTAGTTATTAATGAGCAGACATTAGCCTTATAAAGCAGTTATTAGTCAGCAGATATTAGCCTTATAAATAATCAGTCATTAGAAATACAAACAGGTAAATGAGTAAGATAAATGAGCAAAAGACCTTTAGAATACTTATACAGTTCAGGATATGGATAGTCTGTACCAAGTAGGAAATATTTTTTTTGTAACATAATTATACTCCATCGAAACCCTCGTAACGAAAACTCCTATAACTTCGTATCTGTGACCAGTTCTTCAGGAGAATGAATCCG
>NC_087214.1:74373576-74376076 GCF_015104395.2 Macrobrachium nipponense
TTTTAATTTTTACTGCATCTGAACAACTTGTGGATGACCAGTATAATATTCGCCTTAAATATAAAAATTCTCATTTATATTGCTCTAATTCATATACGATGCAATCCTGCGTTATGCAAGCATGCAAGTACATTGCAGGAACAGACTAGATACAGTCCTTATCTTATCGAAGACTAAGAGGTGCCAGAGCTTATCGGCCAAAGAACTTTGCAGTGGAAGGAGATAGCAATGGATTGAGTCTAAGTCATTCATTATACGGTGAGAATTATATGAATTTCTTTTGTTTTGTTTAGTCTCAATGAAGTTAATTGTAAATGTCGATTAGTCATCGATAAGCGGGGAATTCTTTTCCCTATTTTTAAACTTATGAAGGAATTTGCGAGCTGTATTTCACGTTTACATGGGCGTGAGAGTCATAAAAGGTTCTCGGTATATTGTGAAAAGATCTAAGTAGATAAGTAAATAAATGAATTTGTCATTTAAGTGTCGCGTGTCATTCATACCAACCTTTCTGGAATGCTCAATAAACTTAAGCTGTTCTAACCTCTAAAAGTCTTGAGGCTTAGGGTTTAGGCCGTTTTTTCTTGATTTGTGTTTGTAAATGATTTCCAGCGTGGATACCAAAAAGGTCCTGGTTTGTCCCCACAAAAAGTTCGTATTTTGACCAAAAATGGTCTTAGTCTTACCAAAAGGGTCCTAGTTTACCATCATCAAGTTCTGATTTTGACCAAAAAGGTCCTATTTTCCCCTCACAAAGTTCGCACAGGGTGTCCATAAAGTCCCAGTACCATTACAAGTATTTATTTCCCAGAATGGTACTGGGACTTTAGGAACACCCTATACTTTCCAAAATGCAGATACTTCAGAATATTTTCACAAAATCTCCTCTTATTCGGTCTCAGAGACAAAGGACCCGTTGCCTGTAGGTTTCTCGACTGCCAACTCGCTCTGTGGGCAGTCGGCGAAGGTCAATTCGAGGTGCCTGGCGCCATGCAGTGGGGCGTCGCCCCCTTCGCTGCGAGTTGGTACCTACTCGTGAGTTCTTTTCTTTTGTTTTTAGGTAGATGTTTGTTTTAACTAAAGAAAACGTCTAAAGGAATGATTTTTTATTAACTGAGTCACTACCAATTTTTCCTTTACATTTCATACATGTGAAAAGTTTCATTTCTAGGTAGATAATGTTTTTTTTAACATAATATGAATCAGGAGTGTTTTTTTATTCGCAAAATCTAATTTTGTAAATATATTTCATAGTTGAGTTTTTTTTTTTTTTTTTTTTTTTTTTTTTTTTTTTTTTTTTTTGCAAAATATTTACCTTTAACATCAGAACACGTAAGGGGAGTTTTTTAAAAATCAGTTCTGAGAATGTTTTCATGGTTTTTTAATGCCCTGGAAGAGGTTTTTAGGCAGGTGATGTTTTCCTCTAACCTAGAAACGTCGCGATGTGAAGATTCCATTAGATACCTTTCTGAAGTTGTAAATATTTACCTCAGAAGTTGGTTTTTCCCTTCAATTTTTTTATTAAATATTTCTCTTAAATTTAAAAGATTTACCTTTCACATATAAACCTCATAAATAGACGTATTATCTTAAAATGTTTGTTATTAGATATTTTCCTTTATCAAATCTAAAATATACCTTGATAAAACTCAGGAATGGAGTTTTTTTCTTAAGTGTTTGTTATTAGATATTTTTCTTAATTAAATTTAAATGATTTACCTTGATGTTCCCCAGAAATGGAGTTTTTTCTTAAATTATTTGTTATTAGATATTTTTCTTAATTAAATTTAAAATATTTACCTCGATAAACCTGAGAAATGGAGATTTTTATTAGAATGTTTGTTATTAGATATTTTTCTTAATCAGCTTTAAAATATTTACCTTGATAAACCTCAGAAAAGGGAGTTTTTTTTTTTTTTTTTTTTAGATTAAAATGCTTGATCACTAGAGGCGTGTATTTCCTTAAAGTTTTTATTAGATATTTTTTCTTTAAATTAAAAAATTTACCTTTCAAATATGAACCTCAGAAATTGAGGTGTTTGGAGCAAAAAGAATGGGTTGATATCAGATATTTCTCTTAAGTATAAAAGATTTACTTTTCACGCATGGGCCTAAAAAAATAGATTTTTTTTAGAGCCTTTTGCTAAAAATGTTTTTGACTTGACGTCTGGTTCGTTCAAAGGGAGTAGTTTTTTTTGTGAGCGTGACTTCTAACATTTTCAAGCCGTTTATTTTCCTTTTTACGCGCGAAAGTTATACAGATTTTTAAAAGAAAGTTAGTCTTATTTATTTAAATAAAAAACTTCTCCCACTTACGTTGGGACATTAATATATAGTTCAATAAGAAACTATTTGGCTTTCAGCAGAACGCTCCAGAATATGAAACTACTTATTCAAAATCGGTCTAGTTTTTAGTTTTCTGTGAAAGAAAAAAAACCACTATCTAGATGGCTATTTGTCCGTCTGTCCGTCCGTACTCTTTCCGTCCGCCCTCATATCC
>NC_087214.1:74381076-74386076 GCF_015104395.2 Macrobrachium nipponense
TTAGTCGCTCTGAGGTCCTTACGAGGAGACGACGACTACGAGACGACCAACAACGATTTCTTGAAAAAAAAAAAAAAACCCGTCCCCCTCCCCCCTCATCGCCACCCTCCCCATGCCCTTCCCATACCCTTCTACTTACGACGACTTATTCGCGAGTCGTTTTGGAACAACGACCAGTGTCTCTCCTTCACTCCTGTAGATGATGATTTTGTTGTTGTTGTTGTTGACGAGTCGTTTTCCCGCCAAGCTCAGCGTCTGGGGATAACGGGAAATTCAGGAAGAAATTAAAAAGGAAATCAAGGGAGGAAAGAGGATAAAAAAGGAAGGAAATAGATAAGGAAAGGAAAGGAAAATACGATTTTTTCTAAAATCAAACCGATTGGCTCGCTGTTTTTTGTGTGATGTGAGATAGAAGTGATGTGTTTCCTGCTGTTGCCATCTTTTGGATAATTATTAAGTTTTTTTAATTTTTTTTTTTTGGTCGCTACTGCAGCGACCTCGCCAACTTGAGTCGTTTTGACCTCGTCGGAGCGAGAGGATTAGCGACCAAGAGGCACCATCACAGGATTGGTGTGGTTTCGACGACTTTTCGTGTCTTTACGAGGTAAGGCATTATTCAGTGAAAGAATTCTGCATGTTGACGCATTCCAGGTGACAATACAACCTTACATGACTAGTGTGGGTCAGCAGTGACCTCTAGTGACCCTACAGTGATGACCTCTCCCAGTATCTCAGGATTTGTGTGAAATCCTTCGGAATTTTCGCACCTCCTTTTGCTCGGTAGAAAGGTTAATAAGTACGTAATTTTTTAATATCACCTTTGACTCGGTAGGATAAGTTAATAACAATACAGATTTTTATACAATCTTCATCTCAGTAGGATAAGTTAAGAACTCTATGGATTTTCATGCAACCTTTAACTCAGTAGGACAAGTTAATAACTCTACGGAACTTTATACCACCTTTGACTCGGTAGGACAAGTTAATAACTCTACGGATTTTTCAAACATCCTTTGACTCTACAGGATATCACGTTCGATTTCATTAGCTACAATCATGAATCCGTTTCAATTTCTGTCAACACTAAGAAGTATAAAATATGAAAATAATTACGTTTAAAACACGCTTTTATGAAAATCGCACTAGAACAAAAAATGGCTTTGTTTGAGACGCACCAGGATTTTCTTGCATTTCATCACGTCTACAAAAGTGAACGCATGGGCGCCAAACATGGCGAGGTTCCTTGTATGTTAGAACAGACTTTCATTCGCTTTCAAATCACAGAGATAATTTAATCCTTTGTTGACGCACTTCAAGGAAATATTGCAAAGACAAGACTTAGGAGAGGCATGCAATGAAGTCTAGCTCTCATTCATACGATAGATACGACGCCAATGACGACGCCAAAATTGAGGATACCGAACGCCAAATTTTTGGGGGTATGCATATTTTTTCTGTTATAACATTTATTTGGTTTTGTGGCCTTGACGACAACCTTAAAATTCGACAAAACTGTATTGACTGACTTGGAGAGGCGTGGACGAGTTCGTTTTGAGTCGTCTTCATGATTCTTTGAGTTTTAAGTGTATGTATTCGCTTTGTGTCACCGTGAGTGAGTGAGTGAGTGAGTGAATGAGTGAGTGAGTGTCCTTATGCCCATGCACAGAATTCCGATCTATCAGTCTCCATCAAATATCGTCGAATATCTCACAAGACTTCCAGGAACATTAAAATTGACATATGCATTAGAAAACTAGATAAGTAAATTTTAGTAAAAAAAACGAAAATGAATATATATATATATATATACATATATATATATATTATATCTATATATATATATATATATATGCATATATTCAGATCATATCAGTTCACCAATCTTGTCGAATATCTCTCAAGACTTCCAGGAACAATAAAATTGACATCTGCATTAGAAAAACTAGATAACTAAGTTTCAGTAAATATATATATACATATATATATATATATATATATATATGTATATATATATATATATATTTATATATAAATAGATATATAGTAGTAGATAGATAGATGATAGATAGATAGATCGATAGATAGTGATAAAATGATGCATAAAGTTCAGATCTATCACTTTCACCAAAATCTTGTCAAATATATTTCAAGACTTCCAGGAACATTAAAATTGACATCTGCATTAGAAAACTGGATAACTAAATTTCAGTAAATATATATTATATATATATATATATATATATATATATATATATATTAATATATATAAAGATAGATAGATAGATAGATAGATAAGATAGATAGATAGATAGATAGATAGATAGATAGATAGATAGATAGATAGATAGATAGATAGATATAAATTATGCATAAAATTCAGATCTATCACTTCACCAAAATCTTGTCAAATATCTCCCAAGACTTCCAGGAACATTAGAATTGACATCTGCATTAGAAAGCTAGATAACTAAATTTTAGTAAAAAAGTATATAAATATTCCTTAGTTCCCTATTTCTTCCCAAACGGAGAACTAAATGTTTAGTGAAAAAAACTAGATATATAAATAAACCGTCATTCCCCATTTCTTCCCAAGCCTTACCCTCGCAACACTTCCCTGGAACACACGAATCCGACCCGAGAAAGAAGCCAAGAGATATTGCCTTGTCCTGCCAATTGGAAACTTGTTGTTTTCAGCGCCTTGTTTCCGACATTAGTAGGAAATTAAGAGTGTCTCTCGTTTCGCCCTCGTCCCCAAACACGCCTTCTGCCTCGAGGCAAAAAGATATGCAAGCACACATCTTCACACTTTTCAAAGAGAAGTTCCCACCGGATTCTCACTGGTAGAATCGATACTTTTAGGATGTTCAGCTCTCTTTTTATAATAACCTTACTGATTTTTTTTTTTCGCATTTTGACAATGTTGACCTTTCAATCCGTGACGCGAGGGTTATCATGGTAGGCTGAGAATGTGTATATTTTGCATTTTGCAACTATTCTTTACCCTGGATGAGAGGTGTTTGTTGCTTAGCAAAAATAATCTTCGGTTTCAAAATTGTTCGGTTCAGAGACTATAGCTTGAAGCGGTTTATCAAATGTGTAGGCGCAGCTGTAGCATACACACGCATTCATAGTTTTATTTGTGAATATATCTTATTTTGTTTTGCTTTATGCTTTTCTGTCTTTTATACTTTAGTTAACCATATTTTTGTTTATCATATTGGGCTGTTTTCACTATAGGTATCTTTGGGATGGGTGAATTCTGCATTCTAATTTAATATATATAGTATATATATATATATATATATATATATATGTATATATATATAGATAGATAGATAGATAGATAGAGTAGATAGATAGATATAGACAGATAGATAGATAGAGAGTTTCTCCTAAAAAACTAAGAAGGCTCTCATAGACTTAAAGGGATTTGGCGCATTGTTAGAGCATGCACTGGGACAATGCATAGTGGACAATCATCCCTAAAGGAATGCACCTCTAACTGAATCACGAAAATATGGAACTTGATGAATATATATATATATATATATATATATATAAAGACAAAATCCACGAAGGAAAGTGAAACAATGGAGTGCGGCTGCAGGGAGGCCTTCCGGCTTCTCGTCCTGTACTCAGCAATCTGACGTACATCTAAAAATAAGTTACGAAGAAAGCTCGTACAGATTTTCCCTTATGATCCCTATCTGTCATGTGTACCGGCTTTCTATATATTATATATATATATGTATGTATATATATTATCTATATATATAATATATATTTATATATATTATATATAAAATATCAAAAGTATATCGCCAAATCTCGGGCTCCCCCAAGAACCTTCCAAAAATCAAGTGAAGATTCTTTTGGCCAATGGCCCACCAGGCCACTAAATCCCGTCGAAACTCGTCTACATCTTGTTGATATATTTCGAACACACACACACACACACACACACACACACACACACACACACACACACACACATCGATAGTAGACTCATGAAAAAAAAAAATCTCTTCCGAGCCCTTAGAAAAAGTTGAGGAGCCAACTTCATTAATTATTCATGCTCATATCCCAAGGAAATATCGAAGTATCGAAATGAGAGTTATTGTATAATATCATTGGTTATTTATAAGTCATTGTAGATCATACCTCCCCGAAAGGATTTGTATTTTTGGAAAGATGTATTGATAAGGCCACTTTTCCTAAGGGCATGGGCCCTTTAACCAAGGGTCCTAGAACCCCCACCCCCCTTCAATAAGGGTTTTCCTTGATGGGTTTTTATTCGAGTTTCAATATGGCTGACGAAAATAAGTCATTTTAGATGATAATACTTCTTTGAAATTATTGTTTAAAAGATATATTTATAAAATCACTTTCCTAAGGACATGGGCTCTTTAACCACGGGTCCTAAAACCACCCACCCCCATCAGGCAGGTTTTGTGGGAGTGCCAAGATGGCTGACGAAAATCGGAAAGTCTAAGCTAGACAGTTTCCAGTATAAGATTGAAAACCAAGTCTCTTGTTTCCTGACCCTCTAGTTCCCGCCTCCTTGCGGTCTCCCGGTCTGGGCTACAAAAGGACACGTGTTTTGACGGTCCCACTGGCCTAGTTTCATAATCGCTTATACTAAGACAAAGAGATCTTAGTTATACTTTGAGGGTGAGACCATTATCTTTCTTATTTCTAATTATTCTTAATTGTGTTCACGGGTGTTCTGGAAATAACTTTAAATCACTTTACATATCGTTTACATATCTTTATGGCTCGTGGATTTAATAGTTTTTTTTTTTTTTTTTTTTTTTTAATTCTGAATCATAATTGTGATTGGGATCTCTTCAGTGTATGTTTTAGTCGACTTTGGTTAGTTTGTAATTCAGTATGAAATACACACGCAGATGAATTGCTAGCTCTCTCTCTCTCTCTCTCTGCTCTCTCTCTATCTCCTCTCTCTCTCTCTCTTATAATATATATATATATATATGTATAAT
>NC_087214.1:74391076-74423576 GCF_015104395.2 Macrobrachium nipponense
TATTATTATTATTATTATTATTATTGTGGTTGCAGGTCCACAATAATATAACATGGGAGTACATGGTCTTTAATGGATGTTAAAAGCTTTCGAACCATGTACTAGGTTCATCTTCATCTTGAGGACCTGCAACCATAGTCATCATTTTCGACACGGACGGAAAATTGTGCCCATTATTATATTGATTATTATTATTTTATTGTTATTAGTATTTTTATTATTATTAAAATAAAAAATAATAATAAGTTAATAAATAATAATACTAAATATGAATAATAATAGAAAGTATTATTATTATTATTATTATTATTATTATTATTATTATTATTATTATTATTATTATTATTGTATTATTATTATTATTATTATTATTGGTCTATCACAGTCCTCCAATTCGACTGGGTGGTATTTATAGTGTGGGGTTCCGGGTTGCATCCTGCCTCCTTAGGAGTCCATCACTTTTCTTACTATGTGCGCCGTTTCTAGGATCACACTCTTCTGATTAGTCCTGGGAGCTACGTCAGCCTCTAATTTTTCTAGATTCCTTTTCAGGGATCTTGGGATCGGGCCTAGTGCTCCTATGATTATGGGTACAATTTCCACTGGCATATCCCATATCCTTCTCATTTTCTATTTTTCAGATCTTGATACTTATCCATTTTTTGCCCTCTCTTTCTCTTCAACTCTGGTGTCCCATGGTATTGCGACATCAATGAGTGATACTTTCTTCTTGACTTTGTCAATCAACGTCACGTCAGGTCTGTTTGCACGTATCACCCTATTTGTTCTGATACCATAGTCCCAGAGGATCTTTGCCTGATCGTTTTCTATCACTCCCTCAGGTTGGTGCTCGTACCACTTATTACTGCAAGGTAGCTGATGTTTCTTGCACAGGCTCCAGTGGAGGGCTTTTATTATTATTATTATTATTATTATTATTATTATTATTATTATTATTATTAGAGCGACGAATCCGATAAATAAAAAATCCACAAAAGGTATCACAGGAAATTCATAAATTAAAAAAGTATCTATGAAACAATGGTCTAATCTTTTCTGTAATTAAACAAGATTTTTTACGGGCTGCTTTAGGAGCAAGAGCCCGTGCTGGCACAAGGACAGCTAAATCTAAAACAACAAGACAAGATTTTTTTTTGTAGCCTCAGGTACTGTATTGCAATTATAGGAATGTGTCTCCATTTTGTATTGTAATGATTACAGTCATAATGTAGTCATTAACGATAACTAGAATCACGATCATTCGACCTTTCCCCAAAGGTCGCGCATTTTCTGCGGTTTGACCCTCAGCGAAATCCTAGATGTTTTTTGTTGTGTGTGACCTGAGGTCAAAGATCACAGGTCAAAGTCGCTCATTATCTACTTTTTTTTATTAATTAATTAGTTAATTAATTTTTTTTTTTTTTTTTTTTAAAGTAAAGTTTGGCCACGATTGGTCCTCTTTATTGGTAACATAGGGTTAGACTTTTCGGAATGATTGGACTGTCTCATTCTTGGGAGAAGGGGTTCTTGTTTTATAGATATATAGATGTATATATATGCATACATATATAAACAAATGTATATATATATATATATATATATATATATATATATATATACAACTACCGCTCCTTTGTCCCTAAACACCTTACCCCTAAGAAATGAATCAACACAAATCTGACCTGATTAGATAAACAACCCACCAAAAAAAAAGACAAAAAAAAGGCGCAGCGTAATCCAGAAGGGGATTAATCCTTATTTGGAACGAGCCAAAATTTTGTTTATTAGATTGCAACTGGCTATACTGTAGGCATACGACCTTTATGTTCTAATTACAGGAAGAGAATTTAATAGAACTTGATGGAGTACACGGGGCAAATCTGTTACTTAGGGAGAGCTTAGTTTAACCTGTTTACCTCCGGTTTACGTCGATTAGTTCTATAAGTTTAGATCTTGTTTGCATTTTTGATGGCTGGTGTTACGACTACTACTGGGAGAATTACCGAACCACAAAAACTGACAGCTTAATAAAAGATAAAAATAAAAGAAAAAAACCCTAACACGAGACCGCTTCTAAGGTCTGGAAAATCGTGTGGGTTGAAAACGGCCTCTTTTGTTGTTGCTGTTACTTGTCAAGTTGGAAGGCCCGGGGAAGACCGTGACTTGACGGCTGATGTACGTGAGGGCAGAGAGCATTGTTTGGTAAATAAGGGTTTGAGGAGAGAGGGAAGCTACACTGCAGTTGATGTCAAGGGTAGGATAGTTTCTTGACAGCTGATGGCAAGGATTTTGTCACAGGATTGTTCCTTGACTGTTGATGTCAAGGGTATTGAGACAGGATTGTTACTTGACAGTTGATGGCAAGGGTATTGAGATAAGATTGTTCCTTGACAGTTGATGGCAAGGGTACTGAGACAGGATTGTTACTGACAGTTGATGGCAAGGGTATTGAGACAGGATTGTTACTTGACAGTTGATGGCAAGGGTATTGAGGTAAGATTGTTCTTTGACAGTGAATGGCAGGGATTTTGTCATGGGATTGTTACTGGCAGTTGAGGGTCAGTTAATTGGAGGGACAGGATGTACTTGGAACAGGGTTGATTAAGCAAGTTTATTGAGGATTAGATTGTTACTTGACAGTTGATAGCAAGGGTATTGAGATAGGATTGTTACTTGACAGTTAATGGCAAGGGTATTGAGATAAGTTTGTTCCTTAACAGTGAATGGCAGGGATTTTGTCATGGATTGTTACTTGACAGTTGATGGCAAGGGTATTGAGATAGGATTGTTACTTGACAGTTGATGTCAAGGGTATTGAGACAGGATTGTTACTTGACAGTTGATAGCAAGGGTATTGAGATAGGATTGTTACTTGACAGTTGATGTCAAGGGTATTGAGATAGGATTGTTACTTGACAGTTGATAGCAAGGGTATTGAGATAGGATTGTTACTTGACAGTTGATGGCAAGGGTATTGAGATAGGATTGTTACTTGACAGTTGATGTCAAGGGTATTGAGACAGGATTGTTACTTGACAGTTGATAGCAAGGGTATTGAGATAGGATTGTTACTTGACAGTTGATGTCAAGGGTATTGAGATAGGATTGTTACTTGACAGTTGATGTCAAGGGTTGAGATAGGATGTTACTGACATGATGTAAAAGGGTATTGAGAGGATTGTTACTTGACGTTGATAGCAAGGGTATTGAGATAGGATTGTACTTGACAGTTGAGTGGGATTAGCAAGGGTATTGAGATAGGATTGTTATTGACAAAGGGCTTGATTGCAAGGGATTCGTCATAGATGACTGGCAGTTGAGCGGGAAGTTACTTAGGACTGTTACTTTTGTTGACTGCATTTTGATGCATAGCAGGGTTATTGATTGATGTATTGACAGCTGATGGCAAAGATTTTGTCATAGGATTGTTACTTGGCAGTTGATGGCGAGGATTTTGTCATAGGATTGTTACTTTTGTTACTTGGCATTTAATGGCAAGGTTACTGGGATACGATTGTTACTTGACAGTTGGTAGCAAGGGTACTGGGATAGGATTGTATCATGACAGTTGATGGCAAGGATTCTGTCATATGATTGCTACCTGACAGGTGGCGTGGAGGGTTTTGAAGATGGTTGCTGCTTATGAGCTGATGTGGTGGTTATGGAGGTGGTGTTGCAAGGGAGTGAGAAGGATTGCTACTTGACAAATGAAGACTGTTGCTTGACGGCCGAGGGAGAGAGCATGGAAGTAACAAAAAGGGCGCTACTTGACTCCCAGCTTACACAGTTACGAACGGAAGTATAGAAGAACGCTAGCTACTTGACCGCTTATAAATGGCAGGTCACAAGGCAGCTAGCAACTTGACCACGAGGAGAGTGAGTGGCATAGAAACAGTTAGGAGGGTTGCTACTTGACAGCTAGCAGTGGGATGCAGAGGATTTTACTGGACAGAAGGAGGAGGGGAGGGGAGGAGAGGACTGTGGACAGGATGCAGGTAGAGGCCACGGTATGTGTGCGCCTCTGATATAGCAGCTGAATATTCATGAGGCTCTCGCTTTTTTGAAATGCAAATCCCGTCGAAACGGAATCATTTCCTGTGTGATGTTAACATTGACCGAGACTGTGGGATGATGCCATCTCCTTCACCCCAATACCATCCCCTCCCCCATCCCCAGTCAAACCCCCAACAAACGCACAAACACACACACACACACACACACACATACACACACACTCCTCCCGGCCCCTTGTGCAAGAACCGCTGATATGCGTCTGATTAATTTGATGTAAACTGGCGTGAATTCTGGTTGATTACACAGAATTAATGGCGTTTTTACATATTTACAAGAAGACGCTCGGATATGTTAGTCGCCACTAAACCTGGCGTCGCAGATATGAAGGTCGCTGATGAGAGAGTCGGTGGGGAATTCATGGTTGCTGATACGGAGTGAGACGGGCTTTTTGGAAAACATGTGGACGTCCGCCACAAATTAGTTTGTTTCTCGTAACGCAATTAGTCTTGTCATCAACTTCGCTTAGCAGGACGAACAATTATTGTTGTTAATCTTTTGATATATTATATATATATATTATATATATATATATATATATTATATTTATATATTATATATTATATATATTGTATATATATATATATTATTATATATATTGCATCACAATTATCAATTATCTATCAATTTCCATCCACATACTCGCCATATACAGTCCCTGACACTTTCTTTTTGTCATTTTTCCAACTTTAATGGACCTCTGTCCATTCCAAAGCTAATCCCTTCTAGAGGACATTTGTTTTTGTTTTTCCATCTCAAGTTCCCTGGATTGACGTCGGGGAAACTTATGCCATTGGGTGGGTGTTTGGGGGGGGGGGAGGTATGGGGAGCTGCCAAAGCCATTGGGGGGTGGGGCGCGGGGTTGCCCGGTGGGAATGTTATTAATGTTCATCAGTCATTCATTTCCTTTTGACTGTATGTATCTATGTATGTCGAAATGTATTATAAGTTTTCTGAAAAAAAAAACTATTGTTTCGGCTTTGTCGTCTGTACGCCATCAGATATTAAAATCTACTGAGGCTAGAGGGCTGCAAATTGGCATGTTGATCGTCCACCCTTCCATCATCAAACATACCAAATTTCAGCCCTCTAGCCTCGGCAGCTTTGATTTCATTTAAGGTTAAATTTAGCCCTCAGATCTTAAGAACTACTGTGGCTAGAGGGCTGCAAATTGGCATGTTGATCGTCCACCCTCCAATCATCAAACATACTAACTTGCAGCCCTCTAGCCTCGGTAGTTTTTATTTTATTTAAGGTTATAGTAAGCCTTAATCGCGCATCTGGCAACAATATAGGCCAGGCCAACACCGAGCCTTGGTTAAAGACCAACGGAGGATAGATCTATATTCGGTGGCCTTGATTACGTATACGCTGTACAGAAATCTCGACCGCGCCGAAGAAACCTCGACAATTCTGTATATCGGAAATATTTTGAATTAGTATTTTACAACTTGCGTCCCACAGAAAGTATCTTAATATTTTGCGTCTCATTTACTTATTTCGTCGACGAGTCTAAAAGAATTCCAGAAATTCAAATGAATATAAGATTATTTTAGGATAAAAAAAATTTTTTTCCAAATGAATCTCATAGAACTTTCTGTCTTCCTCCTGTCTCTGTATATTTCTGGGTCTTCGTCTACTTTTAAGAAGGACTAATAAAAGTAGACGAAGACCCAGAAATATACAGAGACAGGAGAAAGACAGAAAGAACAGAGGACTGGCACAACAAACCAATGCACGGACAATACATGAGACAGACTAAAGAACTAGCCAGCGATGACAATTGGCAATGGCTACAGAGGGGAGAGCTAAAGAAGGAAACTGAAGGAATGATAACAGCGGCGCAAGATCAGGCCCTAAGAACCAGATATGTTCAAAGTACGATAGACGGAAATAACATCTCTCCCATATGTAGGAAGTGCCAATACGAAAAATGAAACCATAAACCACATAGCAAGTGAATGCCCGGCACTTGCACAGAACCAGTACAAAAAGAGGCATGATTCAGTAGCAAAAGCCCTCCACTGGAGCCTGTGCAAGAAACATCAGCTACCTTGCAGTAATAAGTGGTACGAGCACCAACCTGAAGGAGTGATAGAAAACGATCAGGCAAAGATCCTCTGGGACTATGGTATCAGAACGGATAGGGTGATACGTGCAAACAGACCAGACGTGACGTTGATTGACAAAGTCAAGAAGAAAGTATCACTCATTGATGTCGCAATACCATGGGACACCAGAGTTGAAGAGAAAGAGAGGGAAAAAATGGATAAGTATCAAGATCTGAAAATAGAAATAAGAAGGATATGGGATATGCCAGTGGAAATCGTACCCATAATCATAGGAGCATTAGGCACGATCCCAAGATCCCTGAAAAGGAATCTAGAAAAACTAGAGGCTGAAGTAGCTCCAGGACTCATGCAGAAGAGTGTGATCCTAGAAACGGCACACATAGTAAGAGAAGTGATGGACTCCTAAGGAGGCAGGATGCAACCCGGAACCCCACACTATAAATACCACCCAGTCGAATTGGAGGACTGTGATAGAGCAAAAAAAAAAAAAAAAAATAATAATAATAATAATAATAATATACATTGGGGCTGGTCAGTCGTTGGATGGGTGACCTCTCTCCTCGGCGTTGATTCCTTGGGAAAGGATCTTTACCATAAATTTCTTCAGTCTACTCAGCTGTAAATGAGTACCTATCCCTGATGGGGTAGGGTCCAGCTATGGGTAAATAGCAAACTCAGCAATGATGGAAAGAAATGAAGGAATAAACGACAACGACGTATGGAACGTCTGGCAACAGAGGAGCTTCGTCCGGCAACCAGGTATTCAACCCAATTGAAGGGGAAGACGTCAGGTACTTGGAGGTCGTCATCCAGCAACTGACACCACGACAGTAATCCACAGCCTGAGATTGGAGCACAGCAAAAAGGAAGAAAGGACAAGAGAAGAAAATAAGGAAAATAGGAGATGCTACATCAGAAGCAACCCGACGGAGAGAGGATAAGAGATTGGTCAACATCTGAATGACAGGAATACACCCCCCAAACAGAGCAGAGGCGAATGGACAAGAGAAGAAATAAGGAAACATAAAGAAAAAGAATCTGCATCTGAAAGCAACCCGACGGAAAGAGAAGGAATTATAGGAAGGGAAGATTGGTCAACACTTGAATGGAAGAGGAAATAACAACGCCCCCAACATTAGCAGGCTGGCAGACCAAGTAAGGCATAAAGAACAAAAGAACCCTGCTCCTCCCCCAACAGAGAGAAGAACTGGAAAGGGAAATGTCCCGACGATTACACGAAGACGAAACTGAGAGACTATTTGCCACAAAGGACCAACAGGGGGAGGATGACGGATATCAAACAACGACACACGAAGAAACACCTACGAAGTAACAGAGAGACGGAATGGGTAGAAAAGTATTAGACAATGGATGGAAAGCCAGATACAGAGAGAAAACAAAGATTCCCCTCCATGAAAGCCTACAAACACCAAGAAATTAAGGGAGAAAACAAGTGAGGTCAATGAAATAATGGGCATAATACACACCACCAGTATCACAGAAACAAATAACTGACATATGCAGGAGCAAGATTAGTAGCAGAAACTGATGGGGATTCGAACACCAACACCACCAGACACAACCAACCCAACAGAAACCAAAACAGCAACCTCCTTGGAAAAGCGCCTGGAAAACAAGCAAATCATGGTGATGAGAGCTGGACTTGAGTTAAACTGAAAGAGATGGCAGAAAAAAGGCTAAGAAGCAAGAAAACAAGGGAGGAACTCAACGAGAAATAACAAAGTACAAGAGAGGGGACTAAACAACACAATAGAAGATGTAAACAGAGGCTTAAGGCCAAAGCACATAAGATCCAACGGTACACGAACAGGAATAAGGGATACAACAGAACAAACTCTGTTCGGAACCAACCAGAAAAGAACTATACAGCCAACTAAGAGGGGGGGGAAGACAACCACCCAGAAATCCCTGAAGACCGAACCAAGTAAGAGACTCTGGGAAAACATATGGAGCAAAATCCGGTATCACACAACAAACATGCAACATGGCTCCAGGAAGTCAAGGAGAAGAAGCAGGGAGAATAAAACAAAGATTCACAGGAGATCACGACAGACACAGTCAGACACCAATAAAGAAAAATGCCAAACTGGGAAAGCCCAGGTCCCGATGAAGTCCATGATACTGGCTCAAAAAACTTCAAGGCCCTACACCCACGAATAGCAGAACAACTCCAGCATTGTATCTCAAATCACCAAGCACCCAAATGGGATGACCACTGGAAGAACATCCTTATGTACAAAAAGAACAAGAGTAAGGGAAATATAGCCATGTAACTACAGGCCTATCACCTGGCCTGTTACCAATAATGTGGAAGTTACTACAGGTATCATCAGTGAAAGGCTATACAACTACCATAGAGAGACAAACATCCATCCCCACCAACAAAAAGGCTGCAGAAGAAGTGTAGGGGCAGCAAAAAAAAGACCAGCTCCTGATAGACAAAATGGTGTAATGAAGACAGTAGGAGAAGGAAAAACCAACCTAAGCATGGCGATGGCATAGACTATAAGAAAGCCTTCGAACATGAATACCACACACATGGCTAATAGAATGCCTGAAAATATATGGGGGCAGAGGAAAAACCCCACCATCAGTTCTTCCTCAAAAATAAACAATGCGCAACTGGAATACAAGTACTTACCAAGCTCTGGAATAAGACTAGCAGAGGTTAATATCAGGAGAGGGATCTTCCAGGGCGAGACTCACTGTCCCCGCCCCACTACTCTTCGTAGTAGCCATGATTCCCATGACAAAAGTACTACAGAAGATGGATGCCGGGTACCAACTCAAGAAAAGAGGCAACAGAATCAACCATCTGATGTTCATGGACGACATCAAGCTGTATGGTAAGAGCATCAAGGAAATAGATACCCTAATCCAGACTGTAAGATTTGTATCTGGGGACATCAGGATGGAGTTTGGAATAGAAAAATGCGCCTTAGTCAACATACAAAAAGGCAAAGAAGTAACGAGAACTGAAGGGATAAAGCTCCAGATGGGAGCAACATCAAACACATAGATGAGACAGGATACAAATACCTGGGAATAATGGAGGAGGGGGGATATAAAAACACCAAGATGAAGATACGATCAGGAAAGAATATATGCAGAGACTCAAGGCGATACTCAAGTCAAAACTCAACGCAGGAAATATGATAAAAGCCATAAACACATGGGCAGTGCCAGTAATCAGATACAGCGCAGGAATAGTCGAATGGACGAAGGCATACTCCGCAGCATAGATCAGAAAAACCAGGAAACATATGACAATACACCAAAGCACTACACCCAAGAGCAAATACGGACAGGCTATACATAACACGAAAGGAAGGAGGGAGAGGACTACTAAGTATAGAGGACTGCGTCAACATCGAGAACAGAGCACTGGGGCAATATCTGAAAACCAGTGAAGACGAGTGGCTAAAGAGTGCATGGGAAGAATGGACTAATAAAGTAGACGAAGACCCAGAAATATACAGAGACAGGAGAAAGACAGACAGAAACAGAGGACTTGGCACAACAAACCAATGCACGGACAATACATGAGCCAGACTAAAGAACTAGCCAGCGATGACAATTGGCAATGGCTACAGAGAGAGCTAAAGAAGGAAACTGAAGGAATGATAACAGCGGCACAAGATCAGGCCCTAAGAACCAGATATGTTCAAAGAACGATAGAAGGAAATAAACATCTCTCCATATGTAGGAAGTGCAATACGAAAAATGAAACCATAAACCACATAGCAAGTGAATGCTCGGCACTTGCACAGAACCAGTACAAAAAGAGGCATGATTCGGTGGCAAAAGCCCTCCACTGGAGCCTGTGCAAGAAACATCAGCTACCTTGCAGTAATAAGTGGTACGAACACCAACCTGAGGGAGTGATAGAAAACGATCAGGCAAAGATCCCTCTGGGACTATGGTATCAGAACGCGATAGGGTGATACGTGCAAACAGACCAGACGTGACGTTGATTGGCAAAGTCAAGAGAAAGTATCACTCATTGATGTCGCAATACCATGGGACACCAGAGATGAAGAGAAAGAGAGGGAAAAAATGGATAAGTATCAAGATCTGAAAATAGAAAATAAGAAGGATATGGGATATGCAGTGGAAATCGTACCCATAATCATAGGAGCACTAGGCACGATCCCAAGATCCCTGAAAAGGAATCTAGAAAAACTAGAGGCTGAAGTAGCTCCAGGACTCATGCAGAAGAGTGTGATCCTGGAAACGGCTCACATAGTAAGAAAAGTGATGGACTCCTAATGAGGCAGGATGCAACCCGGAACCCCACACTATAAATACCACCCAGTCGAATTGGAGGACTGTGATTGAGCAAAAAAAAAAAAAAAAAAAAAATAATAATAATAATAATAATATTATTATATTATTATTATTATTAATTATTATTAATTCAAAGAAAACTCATAATCACACGAGTCAATAAAATTGGAAGGTAAATCCACAGTAGTATACCTTTTTAATTTTGTTATTTAAAATGTATACATCTGTATATATTTTAAATAACAAAATCAAACAGGCATATTATGTGGCTTTACTTTCACATTATTATTATTATTATTATTATTATTATTATTATTATTATATTATTATTATTATTATTATTCAAGCTCCCAAAGAATATTATGCTGTTCATTCGGAAGAAGAAACAGATGGTAAAAGAAAACTCAGAAAGATATCAGTTATTGGAGAAGAAAAATAAGGAAATTGTTAAAAGACACGGAAAAAGATTAGGGTATGAATGCCCCGCATCTTTCGCTGGAAATTCTGGGAAGTTCCAGTTGCTGGACGTCCTCATTGGGGAAGTTGTTCCACAGTCCAGCGGATATATGTTATGTATTCTATAGCGAATGACGTAGTACGAAATATATTAACATAAATAACAGGGAATATGTTAGAATCGGTTAAAATCTAGGCTAAGTCCAGGAAGCTAAGCCGGCGTGAAGCACACTTGAGACGACCGTATCGCAAAATCAGTGCTATGCGGTGCACTGTAGGCATCAATGAAGGTTATTTGCAGAGTCCTTTCCTTAAGGCCTCTAGCTACAACCTCTTTCATTCCTTTTACTGTACCTCCTACCATATTCCATTCAACCCTCTCCTAACAACTGCTTTGAGGTTTTCCTCCTGTTACGCCTTTCAGCTCTGAATGACCTCATGCGTCCCACCGCTTGGCCTTTTGGCCTGAATTCTGTATTCATTTCGATTCCTCCAAGAGAAGCTTCCCACGAAGTCGGGTTTCATTACAGACGGTAATCACTCAGTCAATTAGGCGATGCGCCGGACGCTCTCTAATCTCATTTTCGTTCCATGTATTGTCCATAAAGTAATGGAACCCTTGTTTGTCCAGGGTCCAGGGACCCTGTTTACAAAACAAATATTGGCCGACACACACGCGTGCGTCCGCTCGATCAGTTTCGCCGTGTAGCGATCAGTGACCGCTTTCGATTTCGCCTCTTTCTTTTTTGAATTTTTTTTGGAGGGTGGTCCACCCCAACCTTTTTTTAGGTGTTCTGAAGATCTCTTAAATTGATGATAGATATTATAAAAGTCGATTGTTTTAGACTTTCTCCTTTTGGTTTTCTGTAAAAGAGAGAGCTATTGAGGTGGCTGTATGTCTGTACGTCCGCATTTTTTCCGTCCGCCCTCAGATCTTAGAAACTGCTGAGGCTAGAGGGCTGCAAATTGGTATGTTCATCATCCACCCTCCATTCAGAAAATATACCAAATTGCAGCCCTCTAGCCTCAATAGTGTTTACTTTATTTAAGGTTATATTTAAATATGATTATGCATCTGGCATCGCTATAGGTGCCAACAACACAGACAACGACCAGGCCATGGCTGAGGGTTTCATAGAGCAGTGTACACGCTGTACGGAAAACTTAATTGCTGTTCATTTTGCAGAATGCGCTCAAGGTGAATAGAATAAGAGTCTAGTGGTCACCTTTGCTACGTTGTACGTTAGGTTGACCTACCACGATGATGAAAATGGCTATTTTCTCTTTATGTCTCCGATTCCTTTTGTGCGCCGAGCGTTGGAACTCTCTCCCGACTCCCACTGCTTCCGGGTTCCCTTTCTGATAAATAGTTATAGAAAAAAGGATCAGTTTCTGCTTTTAAAGTATTTAGTGAGGAAACTACAAAGTGGTTTGTTTACTGGTAAAGATGTAAGGTTTATTTTAAAGCTGTTAAGCTTACAAATCATTGTGTTAAGCTTATATATATATATGATTGTGTTAAGCCTACAAATGATTATGTTAAGCTTTTATACATACATACATATATATATATATATATATATATATATATATATATATATATATATATATATATATATATTGATTGTGTTAAGCTTATGAACGATTGTGTCAAGCTTACAAATGATCGTGTCAAGCTTACAAATGATCGTGTTAAACTTATGAATGATTGTGTCAAACTTACAATGATCGTGTCAAGCTTACAAATGATTGTGTTAAGCTTATGACTGATTGTGTTAAGCTTACAAATGATTGTGGGAAGCTCATGAATGATTGTGTCAAGCTTACAAAAAGCTTCCAAATGGTTGTGTCAAGCTTACAAATGATTGTGTCAAGCTTACAAAAAGCTTACAAATGGTTTTCAAGCTTTCAAATGATTGTATGAAGCTTACAAATGATTGTGTCAAGCTTACAAAAAGCTCACAAAGGATTGTGTCAAGCTGAAAAATGATTGTACCAAACTTAAGTTTACAAATGATTGTGTCAAGCTTACAAAAAAGCTTACAAATGATTGTGTCAAGCTTACAAAAAGCTCACAAATGAGTGTGTCAAGCTTACAAAAAGCGAGTGTGTCAAGCTTACAAAAAGCTCACAAATGAGTGTGTCAAGCTTACAAAAAGCGAGTGTGTCAAGCTTACAAAAAGCACACAAATGAGTGTGTCAAGCTTATAGAAAGCTTACAAATGAGTGTCAAATTTACAAAAAGCTCACAAATGAGTGTGTCAAGTTTACAAAAAAGCTTACAAATGATTGTGTCAAGCTTACAGAAAGCTTACAAATGATTGTGTCAAGCTTACGAAAAGCTCACAAATGAGTGTGTCAAGCTTACAAAAAGCTCATAATGAGTGTCAAGTCTGCTTACCAGAAAGCTCACCAAATGGCGTGTGTCAAGCTTACAAAAAGCTCACAAATGAGTGTGTCAAGCTTACAGAAAGCTCACAAATGAGTGTGTCAAGCTTACAAAAAGCTCACAAATGATTGTGTCAAGTTTACAAATGACTGTCTATGAACTATTGTGTAAAGGAGTCGTTGGTTCCCGTAGAGGAGCGAAGTATCACAAATTCTGACAATTTCCTATAAGCGCATCGGCTCCGACATCCCTCCCCTTCTCTCCTCCGCCCCCCCCCCCACCCGGTTCTAGACCCCTCCCCTAGCACCTCCGCCCCGCCTCCTTCGACTGCAGGACTTCGACTTTAACCCCCTCCACCCCACCGTCCCCGTTTCCCAGGACATACCTCGGTAGGATACCTACGCCTCCCCCTCGGAGTAGTTTGGTTGCTTTGTCTTTCCAGATTGTTTGGCTAGCGGAGGGAGTTTTGTTTGTTTTTTGTTTGTGTT
The DNA here is from genome assembly GCF_015104395.2 of Macrobrachium nipponense. Lineage (NCBI taxonomy): Eukaryota > Metazoa > Arthropoda > Malacostraca > Decapoda > Palaemonidae > Macrobrachium > Macrobrachium nipponense. Next base: position 74,404,861 of record NC_087214.1, read on the forward strand.
CGTGTATGTTTTAGTTCATAAATCATACATATGTTATCCTCATGTACATTTGAGACGGAGTTGAGCCGGTCTTGAGCCGGTGTCAAGTCCAAATAGCCAGATTTAGCTCCCAATAACATAAATAAGAGAAACTATAAATCTGTATTATTTCAACTATTATCTATAAGTTCAGCCAGACAGGTCTGCCCAGCGGATGTGGCGTTAAGGGAGATGGACAGCTAAACAGGGAGGTACTGAGGAGAATGGGTTCAATAATGAGATTAGTTTCTATGGTGCGACTTTTACTGTACCTCTCTTCATATTCTCTTTCTTCCGTCTTAATTCCCTTAAGCCTCTCCTAGCGATGATAGTTATTTGTACACCTTTGTATTCCTTTCTATTTCCTCTTCAGCGTTGACTGACCTCATAAGCCTCAGAACTTGAACTTAAATCTTATATTCCTGCAATTCCAACGTCGATTGTATAAAAAATAAACCTATTTCTATTCTCTTTAAATCGTTATTTATCATCCATCGAAAAGATTGGCGATGTATGAACTGGCTTATAAACATCCCAATCCCCTCCCCCTCCCCCTCCCCCTTCCCCTCCCCCTCCCTCCCCCTCCCCCAAACCCGACGAAAGGTCACTACTGACCCCTGAATAAGGTCACCGACCGGAAACGCTTAAAAAGGTCATACGCGAGATATCTTTGGTAGATTTAGCGCCAGTGAAAGGCTCCATTGGTATTTGTTTACCATTTTTTCAACGATTCGGTTTCGACAATTCGATATCGACAGATCGATGTCGACAGTTCGAGTTCGACCTCGACAGTTGGATAGCGACTATTCGATCTCGACAATTGGATAGCAACAGTTCGATGTCGACAATTGGATATCGTCATTTCGACATCGACAATCAGTTTCGGCAGTTCGACATCGACAAATACATTGTTGTATATTTGTTTTCTATTTTTCAGGTGATCAACAAACGCTCTCTCTCTCTCTCTCTCTCTCTCTCTCTCTCTCTCTCTCTCTGTCTCTTTGTCTGGATCTCGTGGTATCATGGTAGCACACTCCATTCGCAGCCACGGTCGGGGGAGTGGGGGGATCGCATTCGATCCCCCGGGTGGGGGCACCTTAATAAGGAATGTTATGGTAGTTCACCTTTAAACTGAAGGTTTCTGTTGATGTAAGCATTGAATTAGGTACCTCGTTGTTGGTTGCCTGTTGTGGGCTGTAGTTTGGGCGTGGTGAGAGAGAAAGAGAGAGAGAGAGAGAGAGAGAGAGAGAGAGAGAGAGGGGTTGAAATTATAATCAGAAAATTATAGGATCTCGATGAGGTAATCATCAGATTCTCTCTCTCTCTCTCTCTCACACACACACACACACACACACACAACACACACACACACACACACACATATATATATATATATATATATATATATATATATATATATATATATATATATATATTAAGAAATATGGAATGACGGTCTTCGGAAAGAAGGCTAATGACTTTTTTTTTTACATTTTAGTTTTGGATTTGAATATTAGTATCTGAAATAATGTGTTGGGTCTTAATGATTAATTATTCATATTTAATGGGACATAGATGTTGTCTATATAATTATAAAATGATTAACGAAGTAATGACAAGCAATTATTGTCATTATTTATTTAAGGAAATTCTTTCTACACAATTATTTTTGCCTTTTTGGGTAATTTTACAAACGGTAAGTCTCATGACTTTACGATTTTTATTCCTAAACCGCATTTAAACTACGACGGAATTTATTCTTTAACTACGCTGACAATCTTACGAATTTTATACGTACATTAAAATCAAATTTGTTTTTTAATCAATTAAAGTTCATGAATTTTGTCTACGTGAATTTTCACCTGAGCTATTCTTTTTTCTCAACCACGGATTGAAAAAGAAATAATGTGAAAATTCGAGAGAGAGAGAGAGAGAGAGAGAGAGAGAGAGAGAGAGAGAGAGAGAGAGAGAGAGAGAGACTATTCCTTGGCTCTATGTATGTTTACCCTGGTAGGCATCCGTTCCGTGGCAATGCGAGTGACCAGCTTCATATTCCAAATTCCCGTTTCGTCATATTCCGGGAATCGGATTCCCTGTGGAATACCTTTGGCTAGATGTTCACTCTCTCTCTCTCTCTCTCTCTCTCTCTCTCTCTCTCTCTCTCTCTCTCTCTCTCTCTCTCTCTCTCTCTAATATTACTATCGCAACATGATACTTAAACCTTCCTTTGAACTCTCTCTCTCTTTCTCTCTCTCTTGTGAGGGTTTAGCAACGAATGAGGTGACAAGCCTTCACAAAGGGTGAAAGTTGCCTGAGAAAACAGAGGCAGGAGGGGGGGGGGAGTTCTAAAGCCTGGTAGGATAGAGAGAGAGAGAGAGAGGAGAGAGAGAGAGAGAGAAAGTTACACCCATCATACAACAACGACGTGGTAAGGCATTCTCATCTGCTCCCCCGAACGCCACAGATCCTCGCCCCCCGAGAGAGAGAGAGAGAGAGAGAGAGAGAGAGAGAGAGAGAGAGAGAGAGAGCTAGCTTCTGGCAACCACGCCCACGAATTGAGTCCCTGAGCGATTTTTGCTCCTCTGTCCGTCTTCTGGGAGCGAATTTCGCGTTGCTCATCATTTTGCGCCAGCGAGCAGATGGTGACGAGAAAGTCGCCTGTGTTTAAAAGCATAGTGTACGCGTGCTGCTGTGTTATGTCGTACACACGTACACACGCGCGCGTACACACAGAGAGATGTAAAGCAGTGGTGTGTCTGTGTACGTGTGTCTCTCGTACGAACAAAGATGGATCTCCAGCGAGAAAATCTACGGTATCGCAAACAGGTCCTCTTGAATTGAGGTTCTTTTGAAGAAGAAAAAAAAGTTATATAAGAAAATGGTCAGACTTAATTGAAATTTGGAAAGTAGACTGATGTTGCATAACGATAAGACTTGATATTAGTTTATTTATTAAAGTTTGTATAGGTACGTAGTTACGAGTCTTGTTGTATCAGTTTAATTGTAAGATGTAACGTTAATTTGAAAATAAAAGCTTCCAATAGGACATTAGGGATTCAAATAATCAGGAGAGAGAGAGAGAGAGAGAGAGAGAGAGAGAGAGAGAGAGAGAGTCCTTCGAACCATCCTGGGGGTGGGAGAGGGGGGAGGAAATGGACGTGGATGAGAACTAAAAGGAGTGGAGGAAATTCATGGAAGTGAATGCACAGGAAAATCATGACAGATAAAGGCAGTGATATTGATAATGCTTTGTAAATGGAAATGCGTACACACGAAGGAACCTAGGTCCCCTCTCTCTCTCTCTCTCTCGCTCTCTCTGTCTCTCTCTCTCTCTCTCTCTCTCCTCTGAAGGTGTAATTATCAGACATTAGACAGATTAAACCTCACAAGGCAATCTGGATTTATAAGACTGTTAACCGCAATCATCCTCGTCTCGGAGGATTAAAATGTAATCATCGCATAACGTGGGGATTAGTGAAAGTTAAACATCCGGTAAATTTCGGAAGTAAATGAGTAAACTGAGCCTGAGACATTTATAGCAGGATTCACATAATAGATGTCATGCCAGCCGCACGATCATAGCTAACTTTGACCTTCAATAAGATCAAAACTACTGAGGCTAGAGGGCTGCAATTCGGTATGTTTGATGATTGGAGGGTGGATGATCAACATACCAATTTGCAGCCTTCTAAACTCAGTGGGTTGTAAGATCTGAGGGGGACAGACAAAAAGCCATCTCAATAGTTTTTACTTTTTACATAAAACTAAAAAAAACTGCGTCGTTTCGACTATTGTATGAAGAGCTGTAGAGGCTGAATATCTAAACTGGAAAACTGCTTAGGTCTTGGCAGTAAATTGTTGATGAGTCGAACACCTGTGACTTTGACCACGAAACCCCCTGTTAATTCATAATGTAGGCCTACTAGAACGTTTCCATGACGACAAACTTTTATACGGTATAGACAAACCACAAACTCATGTAGGCCTAGGGAGTAAATTGATAATAAACACCACTGATTTTGACTCAAATGAATGATGTAGGCCTACTAGATGGTCTCCATGACGATATACCACAAACTATTATACGCTATAGACATAACACAAACTCATGTAGGCCTAGGGAGTAAATTGATAATAAACACCACTGATTTTGACTTTATTTCATAACGTAGGACTACTGGACGACAAACCACAAAAACTGTAAACGTTTTAGACAAAACTCAAGCCCATTTAGGCCTAAGCTCATAAAACACGGTTGTCCCAATAGACAGGCCTATAGATTCTAGTATAGGTCCCTCTCCTCCCCCCTTGTCCCAAAATGTTATCTTGGGACGAAATCAGCTTCCATTGGCATTAGGAGGTTGTTCAGGACAGGAAATTGACAGAAATGGCAGCGTAGGAAGATGTGAATTGAGCGATCCCCCCCCCCTCCCCCCCCCTCTTTTTTTTTCAATCCCAGCAAGGTGAAAATTGTTTATCATATGCGTCTATCAGCTGCTGGGTGGGTTGGCTCTCTCTCTCTCTCTCTCTCTCTCTCTCTCTCTCTCTCTCTATATATATATATATAATATATATATTATAGAGTATATATATATATATATATATATATATATATATATATATATAGATAGTATATATATATATGTATATACATATAATTATAATATATATAAATAAGTCATATCACATTACCGTGATTCATATACTACATACATCGAGCTACAATGTCCTTTAATATCTAATTCGCTCTACCTCGGAATTAATATATTTTCATATATGCTTAACCGAAGGGAAGCATATATGAAAATATATGAATTCCGAGGTAGAGCGAATTAGATATTAAAGGACATTGTAGCTCGATGTATATAAATATATATATATATATATATATATATATATATATATATATTATATGTATTTATATGTATATGTTATGATTATATATATTATATATACTATAATATATATATATATATAATATAATGTACTCATAAATTACGTGCTACTCTTACGACAGTCGAAGAATTACGCCAGAATTCTATTTATACAACAGCAGTAGCAGTTTAAGAGAGAGAGAAAAAAATAAAAAAGATATCTAGGTTAGGTGAGCAAAGAACAATTACGGATTGAAACCGCAGAGAATTATTCATACCGCCTCTCTCTCTCTCTCTCTCTCTCTCTCTCTCTCTCTCTCTCTCTCTCAATTATTCATCACTTCTCTTGGAGCGAGACGCACCAGAAATAGTTGTTGGCCGCGTCGGAAATGTAATGTGAGGTTATTCCGTCCCTGGAAGTTGTAGAAGTTGTTGTTCTGGTGTTGTGAGCCTACGATTGTTGTTGTAGGTGGTAGATAGGTTGAGTGGGGTGGGGGGTGGTAGGGTAGGGAGGACCGGTTGTCAATCAGGATAGTTGATGTCTAGTTGTTGTTTATTGAACGAACACACACACACAAACACGTACAAGTCAGACAACATACGAGTCAATATAGAACAGGTCGCGAACGCTAGTGATTTCTCTCTCTCTCTCTCTCTCTCTCTCTCTCTCTCTCTCTCTCTCTCTCTCGTGTGCAACAGTGGAATCAAAATTATTATGATAATCAATCGAGTTGAGCCTTACCATATCATTTTTGATGTATAAATTGAGCAGTTCTATCTACCTATATATTACTCTCTCTCTCTCTCTCTCTCTCTCTCTCTCTCTCTCTCTCTCTCTTTTATGTCCTTCCCAGTGAATTCAATCCTAGGGCCATTTCGCGCCCAATGGCCCGCGTCGGGCAAAACGGTATTTCAAAATCGTCTAAAAAAAAAAAATCAGAGAGTGACGTCTTCAATAGGATGCTTTTTTTATAAAAAGGCAGATGGCACTGACTGAGAAAGGATGAGTTTCTAATTAGCGAGAGAGAGAGAGAGAGAGAGAGGTAGGGGGGGAGGGGGAGTGATTACGTGGGAACATTCGATTGGCAGGTTTTGTTTCAAAAGTTTATACATTTTTTTATATTATGAGTATGTACGTGTATATGTATGTCCATACATACGCATATATATACATATGTGTATATATTCTATGTATATTTTAATTATAATAATTTCCGTGGCGGTAAACACAACCATTTGTTTTAGTAAAAGAGTTCTCTATGTATATTCAATACTTAAAATACAATTAAAAACATGTATATCAATTATATCTTATTTCTATGATTTTTTGACGAAGGCTTAAAATTGAGGACAGCGGTGTGCTCATAAATATTCGTCAATATTTATATATTTTGGATCATTTTTCTTAAAAACCACAGAAGCTAGAGGGCTGCAAATTGGTATGTTTGTCATCCACCCACCAGTCATCAAACGTACCAAATTGCAGCCCTCTAGCCTCAGTAGCTTTTGTTTTATTTTTAAGGTTAAAGTTTGTCATAATCGTGGGTCTACAACACAGGCCACTATCAGTTTGTGGTTGAGAGTTTCATACACTATCATACGCTGTACAGAAAACTCTATCGCGCCGAAAACACCTTCGGCGGGTTTATTACTTATTTCAAATTGTAGACTAAAGATTTGTGGATTTGTGGGAGAATTATTGGCGGCCTTTGAACTTTTATGAGAGATTCCGGACTGTGAATTGGATGTTGAACTTTGCAAAAAAAAAAAAAAAAAAAAAAAAAATTCGAATCTTGAACTTTGAAATGGTTATGGGCTTAAAATTGGATGCTGAGTTCTTGAGCTTGATTTTGGACTTTTAAATGGATTTCTGAACTTTCGAAGGTAATTCTGAACTCTGAGCTGGGAATCGAACATGGAAAAGGTAGACTGAATCCAGCTGAATTCAGAGAAGATATCTTCAAGTTTCAGAGAGGTGGGGAGATCCTGTAGAGAGAGAGAGAGAGAGAGAGAGAGAGAACATTTAATCATTGTTGTCTCAAAATTCCTAACGTAACTTAGAATCCTGACCTCTACCAAAATGGATACATTTCCTTTTACGAATTATTACTTTCCAAATGGGCGCATTTTCCAGCGTGGATGACCAGACACATTGCGACGCCATGTGTAGGATTTCACTCAGCCAGAGAAACAGTTTTGGTATTTGTATAAAAGCTTGCCTTAGGGGTTCCTCTCTCTCTCTCTCTCTCTCTCTCTCTCTCTCTCTCTCTCTCTCTCTCTCTCTCTCTCTCTCTCTCGTTTTCCCATTCCTGTTTCCTAGCTCAGTTTTATCCATCTGTCTGTATTTTCACAAAAAAAAATCTTTTTTTCAAAAAAAAATAATTTTTTTTTTTTTTTTTTTTTTTTTTCTCTCTCTCTCTCTCTCTCTCTCTATCCTCTCTCTCCTTTTCCTCTTTAACTTATATTTTCATCTTCATCCTCATATCTTTTAACGGGATATTTGCTGAACATACAACGAAATATGTTACAGAACATACGTATACATTTATAAAAAAAAAAATAAACACACCTATTATGTGCGTGCATCTGCGTGTATGTATGTATGTATGTGTGTGTGTCTTCACACAGCATTCCTATTGTTTTACAGTTGGCTATATCCATTTTTCTCGAATTCCTTCTCTCGCGACTTCCTGTATTTTGCCTCAGTGATAAATGGGGGGTTTCGTATATTCATTCCACTGCAAACAGTTATTCAATGCTGTTGGCATGGTCCAACTCTCTCTCTCTCTCTCTCTCTCTCTCTCTCTCTCTCTCTCTCTCTCTCTCTCTCTCTCTCTCTCTCTCTCTCCCTCTGTGTGTGTGTGACAGCTTGCACAACTTTGACAAGTATACATAAGTATATAGCCTTAAGGAAAATGTATATGATTACATATAGTGTATATGTGAGTGTGTGTGCAAGATACTGAGAGAGAGAGAGAGAGAGAGAGAGAGCTGGGAGGTATCCTTCGAAGCGTCCTGCTGTTCCTTCCCGCCCCTGCTAGGGGTTTTCAACCATCGATTCCTCTTGTGGCATTTAAATCAGCTTTTTAAAAGGCCCTGTCAGGTCAGGAGTCGATATTGGAGAATGATTGATAGGAAATGCGTCTCTCTCTCTCTCTCTCTCTCTCTCTCTCCTTCAATAGCTCCTGGAACCTCCGCCGAGAGAGAGAGAGAGATAACATCTTTATAAGACTTATTTGAACGGCAGAATACCCAGTTGATATCATGAAGTGTAAATGTCTCATATATTTGAATGGGGATTATAATATTCGTTTCATTTCTCTGCAAATATCATGCTATTTCATGTACCTGAATTTCCTGTCGGGTAATTCGTTTGATGTCCTGCTAGCTATGTGTGTATGTATGTGTATATGTATGTATTTATGTATGAATGTATATATGTATGCTTATAATAATAAACTGAATTGTCAGTATTTACATACACTTACATTTGTATTTTTGTGTATGTTGAATATTTGTCATATTTGAATTTATACATAACATGTATATTTTTGTGTATGTTGAATATTGTAATATTTGAATATATTCATACTCACGTATGTATCATGTATGAATGCATATACGTATGCTTATAATAAATAAACTGAAGTGCCAATATATACGTACACATACATAAGTATTTATGTGTATGTTGAATATTGGTCATATTTGAATATACACATAACATGTATGGTTGTGCATGTAAAATACTTATAATATCTGAATATATTCATATACATATGTATTTTTGAAATGAATTAACTGAAATGGGGAATATATAGACATATGCACGTGTATGTATATTGTATGTATTGCATGCTTATATTCACTAAAATGGGGTATGCATATATACAGGCACATACGCACGTATGTATGAGCATGAATACGTATTCGTGTTTGTGTATGTATACTGCAGCGAGTCAAAGGCATAATTGACTGCACAAAAGCAACATGGAACTGCGCTCTTCACAAGCAGTGATATGGCTCTCTCTCTCTCTCTCTCTCTCTCCCCGTCAATTGTTTTCATCTATACTCTTTAAATCGCGCGTTCTATCTCTCTCTCTCTCTCTCTCTCTCTCTCTCTCTCTGTGTGTACATACTGCTGCTGATGGAGTCTCTCTCTCTATGTCTTTCTCTGTCTCTTCTACCTCACACATTTATTCTCTCTCTCTCTCTCTCTCTCTCTCTCTCTCTCTCTCTCTCTCTCTCAGAGGAGAAGAACCTCTCCTTCAGTCATCAGTCCGTGAAGAACACTGGAGGCCCTCTCTCTCTCCCTCCTCCAACGTCTCCCCTCCCCCCAAGCCATTTTCCTTCTTCTCCTATTTACCTCCTTTTCTCCTCACCCCCTCCTCCTCCTCCCACCTTTACTTACTCCTCGACCCCCGTCCTAATTTAGGATGTTCTCAAGCCTCTGTTTTCTTCCGGCATTTTTCTGTATTATCTTACGGTCTCCAGTTCCTTAACCAACTCCGCCGAGAGAGAAGTGATGTGTTCTTCTTTGGGTCGATTTCTTTGTTTTGTCGTTGGATTCCGCTGGAAGTTCCAGGCGGAGTTTGGCCAAATTTTGATCAGAGTTGGAACCTTCATATGGCATTCGTTGGTTAAATTTTGAGAGCGATCGGAGTGGAACATTTTTGGGAGAAGGAACCTTTTCGCGGAACGGTCGTGTTCCAAATTTAAGGAGCTGGAGCCCACCCACTATTAGCGTGGAATTTGACACCCCCCCCCCCCCCCCCCCACCCCCCACCACAAATTAACGACCATTTCTCCAGTGGTTGTCTAAGTTGAGTCCTCTGATCTGGGCAACTTCCGGCTTCAAAATCTACCCAGTGAATTCGACAGAAAAGTTCCAACGGTGGTCCAAATTCGGCCACAATCCACGCGGGACGTTTCGCGCAATCACCCTTCTGGAATAAAAGGCTCCGGAACTCTAGTTTTCGTGTTCACGGTTGAATTGTGGATGCCTGTCTCATTCCTGGTCGCCTCTTCAGCCTGGCTTGCAACTCACAACAGTCTGCTGGCTACCATGTGCGGAATTCACTGTTTAGATCAGAATTCCGGTGTTATAGGGGGACTATGAGAGAGAAGAGAGAGAGAGAGAGAGAGAGAGAGAGGATGTTTTTCAGTAATTGAAAACTTCCTTTGTTCGACATCAGTTGGAATGATTGGGTATATTTTCGAAGCAGGGTTCCCATCAGGGTGTTTTCAAAAACACGTCCCCCGTGTACACAGACGTGTTTTTATGGATCAAATGTTGACACGAACGAGTGTTTTTACATACTCCCCCTTTTTTTTTTGGTTTTTGTTTTCCTGAATTGCCTTCAAACAAAGATTTTTTTCATTTATTATAGATCGGATAGATCCTGAGATGGCATATCAAATATGCAAGACTATCAGTGTATCGTTTGTTTGTTTGTGTGGTGTTTTTACGTTGCATGGAACCAGTATGGTTATTCAGCAACGGGACCAACGGCTTTATACGTGACTTCCGAACCACGTCGAGAGTGTGAACTTCTATCACCAGAAATACACATCTCTCACAACTCAATGGAATGCCCGAGAATCGAACTAACGGCCACCGAGGTGGCACGCCAACACCATACCGACCGCGCCACTGAGGCGCAGTGTATTTTTAAGGCAGGTAATAATTAGATCAATACATATTGGAGCTGCTTTTCGTAGTACTCCCATAATTATCAGTCACCTAACCTTTTTAGTTACCCATCCCCCCCCACAACCCCCCACCACACCCCCACTCCAGTGGAGTACGAATTAAACCCTCGTATTTTACAATTTTGCTTTTTTTTATTTGAAACCTGCGAACGGGCACGTGCCGCATGTCATTGGGGGTTGGGGGGGGAGAGGGGGGACTCTCATCTCCGATTACTCGCCATCAGCTGGTGTTGGGAATCTAATTAGGTTAAGAAGTTCCCTCCTCCTGTTCCCTGGTCATGACCCCATTCGGCCGACGGTTCCCGCTGCTGACTGTTGCCCTGACGCTTATAATTATAAACGTTTTTGAGTGCCTTTGTCGTATTAATCTTCATTCTGTCTCTAAGGATTCTGTTGTATACGCTCGGGTATTTTTAGCGGCGATTCTGAAGTCGCGTCGTAAATTGTCGTTCGGATTAACGAAGAGGTTGTTCCGATGGTGCTCTTATGAGGGAGGAGGGCAAAAGAGGCTTTCCTCTGAGAGAGAGAGAGAGAGAGAGAGAGAGAGAGAGAGAGAGAGAGATTTATCTCGACTACTGTTTCATATTAGTTTCCCCCCTAATTTGACGCTTCGTCAACTTCTTTTTTATTCCCGCTTTGCTGTCCAGCCTCTTCGACTTGACCGGTTCTGAAGATAATTCTAAGGCGGTTCCAGATATTTGCAGCGTGTCACGCGAGCGACTGGAAGTATCGGGTAAATGTCAGAAACAGTCTTACGCAACCTAGGCGCGGTGTCATATAATAATATACTTTGTTTCAGCTCAGGGTCATATACATGGAATATACAAAATACAGACAGTAACATACACAATCTAGATACATGAGACAACATGATAAAAAAGAAAAAGAAAATGAATAATCGGCACTTATTCACAATATAGCTGAGGTAGCATAAAAGCTGGTAATCATAATACTGGTAATAACAGTAATAATATTGGTGGGAAAAAATATGCATTGAGAGTAATAACAGTTAGTGCACATATTATATAACTTAAATTTCAACTAGAGACCTTAGGTGGTTACAGTAGTCAGGTCCAGAGGGCTAAATACAAGAATTGAATGTAAAGAAAACGTTAACTTGGTAGTAATCACAGTAATAATGAAAACGTAAAATATCAGCAATAAATGTAATAATGACAAAAACTGCAGATGACATCTCGCCAATACAGAGATTAAGTCCTTTAGGGGACAAAGGCCTCATTTTCCCATCTTTCCCACAATTTAGATCTTGGTTCACTCCTTAGGATGCTCTGTATGAGCGAGTTGCTGCTGTTTCTCACTCGGGTTACCAGACTGGACATTGTTCGCCTAACAATGATTTTTAAATTGTCCAGGTGGTTTTCTATGAACATCTGTGTGGCGGAGTGGTAGCGGCGAGTGTTTGTGAGGCGTTTCAGAATGTCATATGAGCTAGATGCACTGTCACGTGAGCTGAGGGCAATGTCACACATGTAGACAGCGTCACACGAGCTTAGGAAAGTGTCACGTGAGCTGAGGGCAGTTCCACACGAGCTGAGGGGCATGACAGCAGAGCTGAGAAAAGTGTCACATGAGCTGAGGGGAGTGTCATATGAGTGTCATTAGAACCTCAAACACAGCAATGCCTAACTACCCTTAAACATTCTCCTTGTGTTTTGATAATTTGTCTACGTTTTTATCTATTCATTCATTAATGAAATTAATGTTTTTCCAAATAACTGCTTTCTTCTTTCTGTATTTTTTATAATAACCTTTTGATGCTTCTTTCAAATGAACACTGTAATATTCTTTGGAAGCTTGAATTTCAAGTCAGTGGCCCCTGTGGTGGGATAGTTGCATATGAACAGGGTTCAACTTCTGAATAATAATAATAATAATAATAATAATAATAATAATAATAATAATAATAATAATAATAATAATAATAATACTTCTGTGATTTTGCGTGGGTTGATGACCTAATAAATGATTTTGAGTCTGCTAAATGACAAAAAGACCAACATATTCTGATACGTGACCAACCTGAAATTTGAAAAGAGGAATTTCAGTTGCCATCAAAAGCAGAAATCTGAATACAAATGTTTAAAAAAACTATTGAAATATACCTCAATGGGAGATATATTATTTTCAGCTCATAGAACGACCTAATGAGAAAAATGAATAGATTTTAATTTTAATGTATTTTAAATCCTCATGGCTTAGGAGAGATGGCAGTTGGTGGGTTTGTAGTCGATTGTGATACTGTGGATTTGACCTGTTCAGTTTTATTAATTATTTTATCTTGTTCGCAGGTAAGAGATTCCTTGTGGTGTTAACCTGGTCGACAAGGTAAAGTGTTTTTGTATTTATTTATTCATGATTTTTTTCTTGTCAAAAGGAAATTTGGTAAAAGGAGAATTACAGGAAATATCTTTAGTACTAACTCTCTCTCTCTCTCTCTCTCTCTCTCTCTCTCTCTCTCTCTCATCTCTCTCTCTCGTCTCTCGTCTCTGGTTTTTCTCTCTCTATCTATGGTTTTGTGTGTTTAATATTGTTTTTGTCAAAAGGAAATTTGATAAAAGGAGAATTACAAGAAATATCTTTAGTACTTGCTACCAACTTCTCTCTCTCTCTCTCTCTCTCTCTCTCTCTCTCTCTCTCTCTCTCTCTCTCTCTCTCTCTCTCTCTCTCTAAATCTGGTTTTTCATGGTTTGTGTGTTAATATTTTTTTTGTCAAAAGGAAATTTGATAAAAGGAGAATTACAAGAAAAATCTTTAGTACTTGCTACAATTCTCTTCTCTCTCTCTCTCTCTCTCTCTCTCTCTCTCTCTCTCTCTCTCTCTCTCTCTCTATGATCCCTTGCTGTTGGGTACAGACGGCATGGAGCCTCCGGGGGGTGTATGCCAGTACATATAAGTGTGTGTACGTTTGTGTGAGCGTGTGCATATGTGTATGTATGAGTTGAACAAGATAGCATGGTCCTTTTGCGCTGTTTCCGAGGCGGGGATGTGTAATATTAGGCGTCCCAATTTTTATGGTACGTTCGCAGCTCTCTCTCTCTCTCTCTCTCTCTCTCTCTCTCTCTCTCTCTCTCTCTCTCTCTCTCTCTCTCTCTCATCCTTTTTTGGGATAATTCTCTCTCTCCAGTTCTATTATCTTTGTGACAACTCTCTCTCACACATTATCCATTTGTGTTATAATTCTCTCTCTCTCTCTCTCTCAATCTATCCTGGCTCTCTCTCTGGTCTCTCTCGTCTCTCATCTCTCTAGTCTCAGTCTTGTGTAGGTTATACTCTTGTATTAATACATGTATATATATATATCTCTCTCTCTCATCTCCTCTCTCTCTCTCTCTCTCTCTCTCTCTCTCTCTCTGCATATCTGGTAAAACCCTTTTGTTATGGAAATAGTGACCAAAGCCGCTCTGTGATCCCCAGTCCATTGGTTTGTCTCATCTCTCTTAATGTCATCCATACCCGAGTAATGCCTCTCTCTCTCTCTCTCTCTCTCTCTCTCTCTCTCTCTCTCTCTCTCTCTCTCTCCTGGGACGTGTGAGGTACATCAATCTACCCTTAAAGATGGAGACTTTAACCTTTTAGAGAAACAACTATTTTCAGTTGCGCTTCGCGAAGTTCATCTGTCTTTGTAACTTGAAATGTTTTTCTTCTTCTCCTTCTCGTAATTTCATGGTTTTAATAATTCAAGTATTTAAGTTTTCATAGCTATTACAACTATTACTAGTACTACCACCTCTAATAATACTATGGCACTATCGAATATATTTCAATCTTCAATGACACACTTGGAGGCGAGGTTATCTGCAATCGCATGGATAGTGTGTCTTTGTGTGTACGTGTGTATTTGGGTGTGTATTTTATTTGTGTACGTGTATATTTATGGGTATGTGTGTATCTGCGTACGTGTGTATTTGTGTATTGTGTGTGTGTGTGTCTGTACGAGTGTAGTCCTTTGCGTGTATGTACGTATTTGTGTGTATGTGTTAATGTGCGTGTATGTGTGTATATGTGTGTATGTGTGTACATGTGTATTCTTGCTTCTGATTGTGGTTGAATGTATTATTATTATTAAAATGGATAGACAGTCTTTATGTACCAGTGGCTGTTACTGGCACGATTTCTGCCAAAGATTAAATTAAAAATTCTCTCTCTCTCTCTCTCCTCCTCTCTTCTCACGCTCTCTCTCGTCTCCTCGGTCTCTCTCTCCTCTCTCTCTCTCTCTCTCTCTCTCTCTCTCTCTCTCTCTTTTCTGTCCACGATTGCAATATATATTTTTTTCTCGATTTACTTCGGTTAAAAAAAAATTTTTTTTTTTCAACATCCGTCCTACCCTATACCAAACGCCACCAATTCTCTCACTTTGCTGCAACATATTTTTTATCAGTGTACCTGCATTTTAGAACTCTCTCTCTCTCTCTCTCTCTCTCAAAGCGGTCTCTCGGCTCATCTCTCTCTCTCTCTCTTCGCCGTACTGGCCCACTCTACTGGCATATAGGAATTTAATCTCTATTCACCTTCATTTTAGAACTAATTGATCCTCTCTCTCTCTCTCTCTCTTCTCTCACTCTGCTCGTCAGTCAAAATCAACGGTCTCATCTCTCTCTCTCTCGGTCTCTTTTTTCCTCGTTTTTTTTCTCACTCTACTGCCCAATATATTTTGATCTGTATTCACCTTCCTTTTAGAACCTAATTGATCTCCTCTCTCTCTCTCTCTCTCTCTCTCTCTCTCTCTCTCTCTCTCTCTCTCTCTCTCCTGCAATATATTTTAGTCTCTGTTCACAATGTGTTTTATTTTAAACTTAATTGATCCTCTCTCTCTCTCTCTCTCCTGCAATATATTTAATCTGTATTCACTTGTATTTTAGACTAATTGATTCCTCTCTCTCTCTCATTTATTGCGTAATCGTATCACAGCAAACTCCCAATTCTTCGTCGTCTTTCTCTTCTTCTTCTTGTCTCTCCATTGATTCCTCTTCCTGAATATTCGCAAAAGAGCTTAATGATTTAGCTCATGACGTCATTAACTGGCCGTGGAACGCAGGAGGGGGTTGGTTAGGTGGGGGATAGGGGGGGAGAGTTGGGGGCTGATGAGAAAGAGTCGAGGAAGACTTTCAAGGTATATGATAGTTCGTGTTGGTAACGTGTTTTAGGGTATCCAGGACCTAGAACCTGGTAAAGCTGGAATGTCTGGAAAGCTTAGCTGTTGAGAGCTTCATTAACATGGGAGTTATGGCGAGATCACAAATTTGTTATTATTATATTATTATTATTATTTTTTTTTTTTTTTTTTTTGCACTATCACAGTCCTCCAATTCGACTGGGTGCTATTTATAGTGTTGGGGTTCCGGGTTGCATCCTGCCTCCTTAGGAGTCCATCACTTTTCTTACTATGTGTGCCGTTTCTAGGATCACACTCTTCTGCATGAGCCCGGAGCTACTTCAGCCTCTAGTTTTTCTAGATTCCGTTTCAAGGATCTTGGGATCGTACCGGGCCTAGTGCTCCTATGATTATGGGTACGATTTCCACTGGCATATCCCATATCCTTCTTATTTCTATTTTCAGATCTTGATACTTTATCCATTTTTTTCCCTCTCTTTCTTCTTCAACTCTGGTGTCCCATGGTATTGCGACATCAATGGGTGATACTTTTCTTCTTGACTTTGTCATCACGTCACGTCTGTCTGTTTGCACGTATCACCCTATCCGTCCTGATACCATAGTCCCAGAGGATCTTTGCCTGATCGTTTTTTCTATACTCCTCCCTCAGGTTGGTGTTCGTACACTTATTACTGCAAGGTAGCTGATGTTTTCTTGCACAGGCTCCAGTGGAGGGCTTTTGCCACTGGAATCATGCCTCTTTTTGTACTGGTTTCTGTGCAAGTGCCGGGCAATTCGCTTGCTATGTGGTTTATGGTTTCATTTTTTCGTATTGCACTTCCTACATATGGGAGAGATGGTTATTTCCATCTATCGTTCTTTGAACATATCTGGTTCTTAGGCCTGATCTTTGTGCCGCTGTTATCATTCCTTCAGTTTCCTTCTTTAGCTCTCCCCTCTGTAGCCATTGCCATGTGTCATCGCTGGCTAGTTCTTTAGTCTAGTCTCATGTATTGTCCCGTGCATTGGTTTGTTGTGCCAGTCCTCTGTTCTGTCTGTCATTCTCCTGTCTCTGTATATTTCTGGGTCTTCGTCTACTTTTATTAGTCCTTCTTCCCATGCACTCTTTAGCCACTCATCTTCACTGGTTTTTTCAGATATTGCCCCAGTGCTCTGTTCTCGGTGTTGACGCAGTCCTCTATACTTAGTAGTCCTCTCCCTCCTTTCTTTCGTGTATGTACAGTCTGTCCGTATTTGCTCTTGGGTGAGTGCTTTGTGTATTGTCATATTTTTGTCCTGGTTTTCTGATCTATGCTGCGGAGTTATGCCTTCGTCCATTCCACTATTCCTGCGCTGTATCTGATTACTGGCAACTGCCCATATGTTTATGGCTTTTATTCACATTTCCGGCGTTGAGTTTTGACTTGAGTATCGCCTTGAGTCTCTGCATATATTCTTTCCTGATCGTGTCCTTCATCTCTGGTGTTTTATATCCCCTCCTTCCATTATTCCCAGGTATTGTATCCTGTCTCATCTATGTGTTTGATGTTGCTCCCATCTGGTAGCCTTTATCCCTTCAGTTCTCGTTACTTGCCTTTTTGCATGTTGACTAAGGCGCATTTTTTCTATTCCAAACTCCATCCTGATGTCCCCAGATACAATCCTTACAGTCTGGATCAGGGTATCTATTTCTTGATGCTCTTACCATACAGCTTGATGTCGTCCATGAACTCAAGATGGTTGATTCTGTTGCCTCTTTTCTTGAGGTTGGTACCCGGCATCATCTTCTGTAGTACTTTTGTCATGGGAATCATGGCTACTCGAAGAGTAGTGGGACAGTGAGTCCTCCCTGGAAGATCCCTCTCTGATGATTAACCTCTGCTAGTCTTATTCCAGAGCTTGTAAGTATTGTATTCCAGTTGCTCATTGTATTTTTGAGGAAGTGATGGTGTTTTCCTCTGCCCCATATATTTTCAGGCATTCTATTAGCCATGTGTGGTGGTATCATGTCGAAGGCTTTCTTATAGTCTATCCATGCCATGCTTAGGTTGGTTTTCCTTCTCCTACTGTTCTTCATTACCATTTTGTCTATCAGGAGCTGGTCTTTTGTGCCCCTACACTTCCTTCTGCAGCCTTTCTGTTGGTGGGGGATGGTGTTTGTCTCCTCTAGGTAATTGTATACCCGCCTTTCACTGATGATACCTGTTAGTAACTTCCACATTATTGGTAGGCAGGTGATAGGCCTGTAGTTTACTGGCTATATTTCCCTTACTCTTGTCTTTTTGTACTAAGGATGTTCTTCCTGTGGTCATCCATTTGGGTGCATGGTGATTTGAGATACATGCTGGAGTTGTTCTGCTATTCGTGGGTGTAGGGCCTTGAAGTTTTTGAGCCAGTATCCATGGACTTCATCGGGACCTGGGGCTTTCCAGTTTGGCATTTTCTTTAGTTGGTGTCTGACTGTGTCTGTCGTGATCTCTGTGAATCTTTGTTTTATTCTCCCTGTTTTCTTCTTTCCTTGACTTCCTGGAGCCATGTTGCATGTTTGTTGGTGTGTACGGATTACTCCATATGTTTTCCCAGAGTCTCTTACTTTGTTCGGCTTCAGGAATTTCTGGATGGTTGTCTTCCCCTCTTAGTTGGCTGTATAGTCTTTTCTTGTTGGTTCCGAATAGTTTGTTCTGTTGGTATACCTTATTCTGTTTCATGTACGTTTGGATCTTATGTGCTTTGGCCTTAAGCCTCTGTTTTACATCTTTCTATTGTGTTGTTTAGTCCCCTCTCCTTGTACTTTTGTTGTTTTCTCATTGAGTTTCCTCCCTTGTTTTCTTGCAAGTTGGATAAACTGGGATTTTTCCCCAGTTTATTATTATTATTATTCCCAGTTTATTATTATTATTACCCGGCATCCATCTTCTAGCTTCTGGCTATAGGGAGGGAAATATAGCCAGTAACTACACAGGCCTATCATCCTGCCTACCAATAATTGTGGAAGTTAC
>NC_087214.1:74426076-74428576 GCF_015104395.2 Macrobrachium nipponense
ATTTATGTATGTGTGTATGTATGTATATACGAAATACCTTTAAAATTTTAGCAAAATCGAACAAGTAGTTGGGAAAATGGACTAATAGGTTAACTGGTCAATGATTATCGGCAACTCTCCGATAACTGGTAGCGTGTTGCCATCCACTCGAGTTACGGATTCAAGTAGTTGCCATGGAGAACCGAGTGTTGCCATATTTTACGTTACTGTGATGTAATTCAGGAACTGAATTATCTTTGCTTGCATGTTGCCATGGAGACCGTGTTTGGCCCGGGTGTGCTACTCTCTTTTTGGGGAACTGTCGACTGCCGGCAACATGCTGTTTTGCCGCCATGGGGACGAAGTGTTATCATCTGGTGTGGCCATGATTTTAGTATGAATATTGGCTGTACGTGTTCGGAACGCGTCTATTAGAAATATTTTTGTATTCTATCATTTTGCAGAGAAGTACATTTTCGAAACGTGGCTTTTATGAACGAAACAAATAGCAAAAATGTCCCAAAAAAGAGAGAAAAATATTATAAATGAAAAATTTAACATGATAACTCGTCAAAATGAGAGGTTTCTGATTTTACTTTTAGTTACGGGTATATCAAAGACCACAAATTGAATTTAAAGTGAATATATGGACTTTGAGTTATTTACTTCAATATAAGATTTTCTTTGTAAACAAAAAGGATTTTGTGACATAAACATGTTCAAATGGTAAATTTCAGATCACGCTTTCATATATAATGATGGCTGTGATATATCAATTCTGTTCGAACGAGCTGATGGACTAGTTACATATGAATAGGGTTCATCCTATGAATAATAATAATAATAATAATAATAATAATAATATGATAACTGGTCTCTGTCATGGCTGAAGACTCCAGGTTCCAGGTGGTGCCTGGAATATGGACTGGAAGAAGACATCTTTTCCAAAATTTTATGTTCAGATTCGTTTCATTTAAAGGCTTGTGGGCGTTAAACTTGTCGTTTGGTTAAGTTAGAATATTGTTCATCATCTCGTTGGCTTGTTTCTGTTCTGTTTGTTTAAAGGGTGTTATTTTTTTATGATTTATGCTTTATTTATTTATGATTATTTTTTTTGCTTTAGCATTTGTTGGTATCTATGGATAAGTTCATGTATATATATATATATATAATATATATATATATTATTTATTTATATATATATATATATATATATATTGATGATGATATATATATATATATATATATAATATATATATATATATATATATATTAGGTATACACACATAATGCGTATATATAATATTAATAAATATATATATATAGATATCATATATTTAATGATACACGCATATCTTTGCGTATATATAAAAAATATGTATAATATAATATTAGGTATCATATATTATATAGGGACATAACGTTATTTCGTTATACATGCTCATGCACACAAGCATAATCCCCACAACCATGACCAATACCAAAGCAACGTCATCATCATCACCATATCATCTAACCTAAACCGTTCTTCTGAAATCCTGTCGAATCCTAAAGTCCTCAAAAAAAAATAAAAAAAAAATTCCTAAGACATCCTACAGCTGTAGAAACCACCACCACGCCTTAGAAGAGGTATAGAGAAGTAGAAGTAGAAGTAGTAGATACTGGTGTGGGGTCGTAGCTAGGGAGAGGGAGAGACAGAGGGAGGTAGGAGGGGAGGAATGCCCCCCGCACCCCCAACCCCTTGTCTTAGGAGTAGGAGGAGGGGGGGGGACCTGGCTGTTGGGAGGGGCGTAGCCAGGGGTCGATGCGGTCTCGATGCAGTAGCTGCTCGGCCCTAGGAAGGAGGCGTTTCCGGATCTGTTGGAGGAGGAGGAGTAGGAGGAGGAGGAGGAGGAGGAGGAGGAGGATGGATGGGGGGGGGGAATACAGAGAAAAGAGGGTGTTGTTGCTGCTGCTGTTTTTCGCTTTTTTTTTTTTTTGGCCTTTATTGCTTTTATTTTTTCTTAGTGTTTCTTTGCCTGTGCTTGTTATAACTTTCGTTTGATTTTTATTACTTTATTTATTGCTAGAGAGAGAGAGAGAGAGAGAGTAGAGAGAGAGAAGAGAGGAGGAGGAGAGAAGAGAGATAGGAACAAATATCTTATATATATATATATAGATATATATATATATATATATATATATATATATATATATATATATATATATTATAGGTAAAGATAGCCTATATCTTTAGAGAGAGAGAGGGAGGGGAATAATTTTAATTTTTAATCCTTAACTATATATATATATATATATATATATATATTATATATATATATATATTAATATATATAATTATATATATATATATATATATATATTTATATTTATATAGAAAAGATATCCTATATTTTTCAAGAGAGAGAGAGAGAGAGAGAGAGAGAGAGAGAGAGAGAGAGAGAGAGAGAGAGCTTTTACCATGACGTCCTGAAGATTTATTCTAATTTTTTTTGCTTTTTCCTGCAGAATTTTTTTAAAA
>NC_087214.1:74436076-74513576 GCF_015104395.2 Macrobrachium nipponense
TATATATATATATATATACTGTATATATACACTCATATATATATATATATATATATATATATATATATATGATATATATCGTATATATATATATATATATATATATATATATATATATATATATATGATATGTATATATACTATATGTATATATATATATATGTATAATATATACATATATATATGATATATATAGTATATATATATATATACATATATATTTTATATACATATATATGTATATATATATGTATATATGTACATATATATATGTATATATATATATATATATATATATATATATATTTACCATATATATATATATATATATATATATATATATGCACTTGAGGTGGCAAGCTATCTAGTTTGATAGTGTCCAACGTTTTAAATTCTGATTGGGTAGCTCGCTTACTAGTTCTTTGGATACAGAGAGAGAGAGAGAGAGAGAGAGAGAGAGAGAGAGAGAGAGAGAGAGAGAGATTTTACATCATTCATGAAGCTCCAACACGGGCCAATAGCGTTTTATTTTTATATCACTCCAAATGTTTGTCCAGTTTTCCTGACATCTCTATCTACATACACTCCTGAAAATGTTTGGTGGGACTTGAACATTTTTATCTTCATACACTCCTGAAAACGTTCTGTGGGACTTCAACATCTGTATCTTCAAGCTCTCCTAAAAACGTTTGGCCGGACTTCAGTAACATTTACTCTCCTCTTCGCAGCTGTCTTTCCGGGGCATCCCGCCCCACCCCTGAATAATTCGCGGCGCACCAGACATACCCTTGAAGAATCCTCTCCAGTGGGAATTCCTTCCCCAGGTCTATTTTTCGCTCCGAGTGAGTCTGACTCTTGTCCCTCTACCGACGCCTTCAAAAATTGACGAAGCTCCATTTCGGCAGTGAAAAGGGCCAATTCCCCGTAGGTTATGTGCCATGCATTGTATGTTTGTATATAAGTATATATATGGCTTTCGTGCCTATTGTTTATTATTTCCTGGGTTTCTTGAAGATTTGCCGCGTCATGTTTATGTTCGTTGAAGTAGTAGCTCTGATGAATAGAACGAGTCCATGAGGATATCTAGGCTTGCTTAGTTCTTGCGCGATAGACAGTTGTGGTGCTGAGAGAGAGAGAGGGAGAGAAACGGGGGGGGGGGGAAGGGGGGGGGAAAGGGGGGGGGGGGGCAAATGCTTATCAGAAACAAATCAAAGACAGGACAGATAAAAACCAAATGAGCATGTTTCGGAGGGAAACACCAATGAACCTTTCCTTTTTGGAAAATTTAGACCTATGATGTGTTGATTTTGATTTGCCTTCGGTAATATGAAATCCAAATACAGTCATACATTCACACACACACACAGACACACAGACATACACGGACACAAACACTCACACACACACATAAACAAACACAGTTACTCGCAAATGAGCTAACTTACTCCTGTGTTTGTTTGTGTGTGTTCTGGGAATTAATGCACACGGCATCAGTTCGACGCTGTGTTGGCATTACGTTGTTCCGCAGCGGTATCGATTACATCACACTTTTTTTTATCGTTGTAATTACGGTCACACAAACACCCCCTCCCCCTAGCCCCCCCTCTCCGGTCCTTAACCCCACCCCATGCCCCTTCCATCCTTGCCTGTAATGCGCATTGTGTTCATTCTCCTGTTTTAAGTTTTTTTTTTAATGCTTTTTATGAAGGGGTGGGGGTTAGGGGTTACACCGTGTGTTGTGCAGTTTGTTGTTACTTTCCTGTCCTCTCTCTCTCTCTCTCTCTCTCTCTCTCTCTCTCTCTCTCTCTCTCTCTCTCTCTCTCCGTCCAAAATAACTGTGACATGAGGTAGTAGAATACTAAGGTACTTTCCATTTTGTATATTTACCATAAGGATAGAGATGGGAAGAGAGAGAGAGAGAGAGAGAGAGAGAGAGGAGAGAGTGTTGGGAAATGGCGGGGGGGGGGGGGGGGTGGGGGGGGGGGGGGGGGGGGGTGTTTCCTGCATACACCATGCCACTTCACGAAGCCTTTGCCATGACTCACACCTTGAGCGAGCAGGTGACTGCTGACCTCAGGTAATCCAGAGGAATTGTGGGAAGAATGAAACTTCTCTCTCTCTCTCTCTCTCTCTCTCTCTCTCTCTCTCTCTCTCTCTCTGTGTGTGTGTAGGTCAGTCACTGAATGTTGTCTCTCAAAGTCTTTCACTAGCACGGGCTCTTGCTTAAAAAAAACAGCATGTATTTTTTATATTCTTTTCAATTTTCACAAAACAACAAAGACGTTATTCGTAGAGGGAGAAAAATTATTACTAAATATAACGTTTTTATCTCATTGTATATATTTAGTAACTGGTTTTATAACTGGTTAGACCAGAAAAACTGGGACAGGTATAATGGACCCGTAATTACAGGTGTTTTGGGGCTCGTTCCGGGTAAAGATTAGGGAATAAGACCTGGGAATCAAGATATGGGAATAAGAATCGGGAAATGGACTTTGGAATATGACTGTGGAATAAATATTTTGGGAATAAGTCCTGGGAATAAAGGTTTGGGAATGAGACTTTGGAATAAAACTTGGGAATAGACTTTGGGATAAGACTTAGAAATAAAGATTTTCGGAATAAGACTTGAGAATAAGAATTGGGAATAAGACTTGGTAATAAATCTTGGGGATAAGACTTGGTAGTAAGTCTTGGGAATAAGACTTGGGAATAGGACTCGCGAATAAGTCTTGGGAATAGGACTCGGGAATAAATCTTGGGAATAAGACTTGGGAATAGGACTTGGGAATAAGTCTTGGGAATAGAACTCGGGAATAAGTCTTGGGAATAAGACTTGGGAATAAGACTTGGGAATAGGACTCGGGAATAAGTCTTGGGAATAGGACCCGGGAATAAGTCTTGGGAATAAGACTTGAGAATAAGTCTTGGGAATAAGACTTGGGAATAGGACTCGGGAATAAGTCTTGGGAATAAGTCTTGGGAATAGGACCCGGGAATAAGTCTTGGGAATAAGAATTGGGAATAAGACTTGGGAATAAGTCTTGGGAATAGGAATTGGGAATAAGACTTAGGAATATGACTCGGGAATAAGTCTTGGGAATAAAATTTTGGAATAAGACTCGGGAATAAAGATTTGAAATAAGGCTTCATTATTATTATTATTATTCTTACCAATGTGGAATAAAATAAAAATAATATTGATTAACATCCCTCTAAAACGTAATCGCCATAATTTTCCTGGCCACAGAGAGTAGGCCTATGAGATAATCTCTTCAGTAGCTACAAAGGGTTCTTGTTGGTTGGAGGGGGTTAGGAAAGGTCTATGGAAGATCCTAAAACGGTCTGAAAAAGGTGTTTTGCATTGAGTTATAGATACAGGAATTTTAAGATAGGATATTTATGAATTATATATTAGAATTAAAATGTGGAAAATAAATAAAGTGCATGTTGAACAGTACAGAACAATTATTTCTAATAAAATACAGCTTATTTATTCTAGTTTTCGTTGGTGAAACAAGGCTCTGTTTGACCGTAGATTTTAGCACGATTTAATTTACGTCAAAAGTCAGGAATATAATGTTGACAACTTATGCGTGGAGGGGGACAATCTTGCACGCGTGTGTCCCAAGTATGCTGGAGGTCGGAGCACGCCTTATTCATTTAATATATAGCTTTGATTTTTTTACCATTGAGGATTTTCGTCTATTCGCTGAACTTATCAGAATTATGTTATCAATAAATTTTTAAGGAAAAAATTAATATATCTAGTTGATTTTTTTTATTTGTTTTTATATTTTCATAATGTTTTTATTCTTTTTACCTATTTCATTTGTTCTTACTTTTATACATTTTTATTTACTTCTATTCGATTTTATTTTCATTGACTTAATTTATGTATGTTCACATATTTCTTACTAAAGAGAGAGAGAGAGAGAGAGAGAGATGAGAGAGAGAGAGAGAGAGAGAGAGAGAGAGAGACGCATCACTGTTCTTTTCCTCAACAGACTTCAATAGCTTGCCTTTTTATTAAGGCCTCGCTGGGACCCATTCCCCAGCATACCAGACCCGTAAGAGTTTCTCCCTGAAGATACTTTTAATCAAGAAGGAAAACTTGACTTACCAATATCCGTTCCAAATATATAGATAAATTCTCTGTCTTCAGTTCCCTTTTTCATTCATTATAAAGAGACCGTCGTTTGTAAGTGTAAAGTACTGAAGTATATAAATACACCCCTAACACTCTATATTGATAATGGCGCAGGAAAGAGCAACCAGCACTTAGAACCAATTAGAACTTAATTGATTCCTTCTCGACCAATCAGCAGCTTGTCAGGTTAGGCGACTGACGGCCTTTAAGTAATGGACAGGTACCACCAGGTATAGGTACAACCAGGCAAAGGTTCACCTTTAATCAACCGTGGAATCTGGAATACCTGGCTACTGTTCGGTAGTATGGCCTGATTTATATAGGCCTGTGGATTAAAGATTATTATTATTTTTTTTTTTATTTTTTTTTTTTTTGCTCTATCACAGTCCTCCAATTCGACTGGGTGGTATTTATAGTGTGGGGTTCCGGTTGCAATCCTGCCTCCTCCTCCTTAGGAGTCCATCACTTTTCTTACTATGTGGGGGTGCCGTTTCTAGGATCACACTCTTCTGCATGAGCCCGGAGCTACTTCAGCCTCTAGTTTTTCCAGATTCCTTTTCAGGGATCTTGGGATCGTGCCTAGTGCTCCTATGATTATGGGTACGATTTCCACTGGCATATCCCATATCCTTCTTTATTTCTATTTCAGATCTTGATACTTATCCATTTTTTTTTTTTTCCCTCTCTTTCTCTTAACAACTCTGGTGTCCCATGGTATTGCGACATCAATGAGTGATACTTTCTTCTTGACTTTGTCAACTAACGTCACGTCTGGTCTGTTTGCACGTATCACCCTATCCGTTCTGATACCATAGTCCCAGAGGATCTTTGCCTGATCGTTTTCTATCACTCCCTCAGGTTGGTGCTCGTACCACTTATTACTGCAAGGTAGCTGATGTTTCTTGCACAAGGCTCCAGTGGAGGGCTTTTGCCACTGAATCATGCCTCTTTTTGTACTGGTTCTGTGCAAGTGCCGGGCATTCACTTGCTATGTGGTTTATGGTTTCATTTTTCGTATTGCCACTTCCTACATATGGGTGAGCTATGTTATTTCCAGTCTATCCATACCGTTTGAACATTATCTGGTTCTTAGGCCTGATCTTGTGCCGATGTATCATTCCTTCAGTTTCCTTCTTGAGCTCTCCCCTCTGTAGCCATTGCCAATTGTCATCGCTGGCTAGTTCCTTAGTCTGTCTCATGTATTGTCCGTGCATTGGTTTGTTGTGCCAGTCCTCTGTTCTTTCTGTCTTTCCCTCCGTCTCTGTATATTCTGGGTCTTCGTCTACTTTTATTAGTCCTTCTTCCCATGCACTCTTTAGCCACTCGTCTTCACTGGTTTTCAGATATTGCCCTAGTGCTCTGTTTTCGATGTTGACGCAGTCCTCTATACTTAGTAGTCCTCTCCCTCCTTCCTTTCGTGTTATGTATAGTCTGTCCGTATTTGCTCTTGGGTGTAGTGCTTTGTATTTGTCATTTGTTTCTGGTTTTCTTTTTTGATCTATGCTGCGGAGTTCTGCCTTCGTCCTGTGCTGTATCTGATTACTGGCACTCGCCCATGTGTTTATGGCAATTTTATCATATTTTCCGGCGTTGAGTTTTGACTTGAGTATCGCCTTGAGTCTCTGCATATATTCTTTCCTGATCGTGTCCTTCATCTCTTTTTGGTGTTTTTTTTATATCTCCTCCTTCCATTATTCCCAGGTATTTTGTATCCTGTCTCATCTATGTGTTTTGATGTTGCTCCCATCTCCGGTAGCTTTATCCCCTTCAGTTCTCGTTACTTTGCCTTTTTTGTATGTTGACTAAGGCGCATTTTTCTATTCCAAACTCCATCCTGATGTCTCCAGATACAATCCTTACAGTTTGGATTAGGGTATCTATTTCCTTGATGCTCTTACCATACAGCTTGATGTCGTCCATGAACATCAGTATGGTTGATTTTGTTGCCTCTTTTCTTGAGTTGGTACCCGGCATCCATCTGTAGTACTTTTGTCATGGGAATCATGGCTACTACGAAGAGTAGTGGGGACAGTGAGTCGCCCTGGAAGATCCCTCTCCTGATATTAACCTCTGTTAGTCTTTTTGTTTTCCTGAGCTTGTAAGTTATTGTATTCCAGTTGCGCATTGTATTTTTTTGAGGAAGCTGATGGTATTTTCCTCTGCCCCATATATTTTTCAGGCATTCTATTAGCCATGTGTGTGGTATCATGTCGAAGGCTTTTTCTTTATAGTCTATCCATGCCATGGCTTAGGTTGGTTTTCCTTCTCCTTACTGTTTTCTTCATTACCATTTGTCTATAAGGAGCTGGTCTTTTGTGCCCCTACACTTCCTTCTGCAGCCTTTCTGTTGGTGGGGGATGGTGTTTGTCTCCTCTAGGTAGTTGTATAGCCTTTCACTGATGATACCTGTTAGTAACTTCCACATTATTGGTAGGCAGGTGATAGGCCTGTAGTTACTGGCTATATTTCCCTTACTCTTGTCTTTTTGTACTAAGGATGTTCTTCCTGTGGTCATCCATTTGGGTGCATGGTGATTTGAGATACAATGCTGGAGTTGTTCTGCTATTCGTGGGTGTGAGGGCCTTGAGTTTTTTGAGCAGTATCCATGACTTCATCGGGACCTGGGGCTTTGCAGTTTTGGCAGTTTGGCTTTCTTTTTAGTTGGTGTCTGACTGTGTCTGTCGTGATGTCTGTGAATCTTTGTTTTATTCTCCCTGTTTTCTTCTTTATTCCTTGACTTCCTGGAGCCATGTTGCATGTTTGTTGTGTGATACCGGATTGCTCCATATGTTTTCCCAGAGTCTCTTACTTGATTCGGCTTCAGGAATTTCTGGGTGGTTGTTTGTCTTCCCCTCTTAGTTGGCTGTATAGTCTTTTTCTGGTTGGTTCCAAGAATAGTTTGTTCTGTTGGTATCCCTTATTCCTGTTCATGTACCGTTGGATCTTGTGTGCTTTGGCCTTAAGCCTCTGTTTTACTCTTCTATTGTGTTGTTTAGTCCCCTCTCTTGTATTTTGTATTTCTCGTTGAGTTCCTCCCTTGTTTTCTTGCTTCTTAGCCTTTTTTCTGCCATCTCTTTCAGTTTACTCAAGTCAGATCTCATCACCATGATTTTGCTTTTCCAGGCGCCTTTTCCAAGGAGGTTGCTGTTTTGGTTTCTGTTGGGTTGGTTGTGACGGTGGTGTTGGTGTTCGATCCCCATCAGTTTCTGCTACTAATCTTGCTCCTGCATATGTCAAGTTATTTGTTTCTGTGATACTGGTGGTGTGTATTAGGCCCATTATTTCATTGACCTCACTTGTTTTCTCCCTTAATTTCTTGGTGTTGTAGGCTTTCATGGAGGGATCTTTGTTCTCTCTGTATCTGCTACCATCCATTGTCTAATCTTTTCTACCCATTCCGTCCTCTCTGTTACTTCGTCGGTGTTTTCTTCGTGTGTCGTTGTTTGATACCTAATCTCCCTGTCGTCTTCTGTGGCATCGTCTCTCAGTTCGTTGTCGTGTGACATTATTATTATTATTATTATTATTATTATTATTATTATTATTATTTATTATTATTATTATTTATTATTATTATTGTGATGCTTCCCTTTCCCACAAAGTAAGTGACAGTTTCCTTCACAAAAAGGGGACATTTCTCCCCACAAAAAGGGGACAATTCTACCCACACAAAGTTACAATTACCTCCGCAGAACAGTTACAATTACCACACAAAAAACGGTCAATTCCCACCCCCAAAAATGTAACAGTTCCTCCTCCACGCAAAAAATGACAATCGCGTTACACAAAAAAAAGTAACCATCACCCCCTACAAAAAATATCCCCCCCACAAAAAAGTGGCAAATCGCCCCCCACACCCCCACCCGCCCCACACGGCTGAATATGAATATATATCCCTTTTTCGTTTATACATGTTATGCACATTATTCATTTATTTATTCATTAACGGGAATGCATTAGCATAGCCATTTATGTGAGCCTGGACTAAATGAAAATGTCCCCCCCCCTAGATTTGCATTCGCCGTACTATCTGACTGACAGAGAGAGAGAGAGAGAGAGAGAGAGAGAAGAGAAGATAAGAGACGAGAGAGAGAGAGAGAGAGCCCAGAGAGGAGAGAACCGAAATACAATTCGGTTTGAATCTAAACTTTCTTTTTTTCTACCTCTTCTGTATCATTTTATATCCCAAAGTCCTTTCCGAAGCGACGTTATTTTCCCTCTATCGTTACATGTCCCACGTGGCCATTCGTCTTAATTAGTCTCGTATTTATCTTTGTCTGCCTTCATAATCATCCACAAGCAATTGCTTTTGCTTCCGGATGACTGATTACGTCTCTCTTAGATCTTTCCGGTTTGGTTCCAATTTTTATCTATTTCGTCCATTATTCATTTTTTAAAAATTTTGTTGTCATTTTTTACAGGTCTTAAAAATGTTTCTCCGAGTATAAAGAGAACCTTACACTCTCTCTCTCTCTCTCTCTCTCTCTCTCTCTCTCTCTCTCTCTCTCTCTATGTGAACTAATAGCGGTAGAATTTGAATCTGAAAAATTAATGAACATAGTAATATATAGACCTCCTAATACTAAAGAGTCTGACTTAATAATAGAAAAATTGGATGATATATGTAGAAATCACAAGGACTGGACTAGTCTCCTATCTGGAGACTTCAACTTTCCTTTCGTAGACTGGAAAGAACGAATAGGAGATTGTGGTTGTATTTATACATATAAAAAAGAGAGTAATAGTAGTGCAGAAGATAAGAGGCAATTCGAAAAGCTATTAGATATGCCAACAAGAAAGGAAAATACTGTAGACCTAGTATTTGTGAACGAGATGAATTATGTTAAAGAAATAATAGTTTATAATGCGAGTATTTCAGACCATACTGTCATAGAATTAACAGTCCATTCCAAAGCAATTGAAAACAAAGATAAGCAAGAAATGAAAAAGTGGGAAGGATATGGAAAATACAACTTCTACAGTAAAAATATAAAGTGGTCAGAAATAAATGAAGAATTAAACAAAGATTGGGATAACATTTTCGTAAATGATGACATAAGGGTAAATACGGAGATATTATATAAAATATTAGAGAAAATAGTGGATAAATATATACCAAAGAAGAAAAGTAAACATCAGTCATGCATACCAAGAGACAGAAGGATCTTGTTCCAGAAAATCAGAAAGTGGAAAAAAGGTCTTGCAAAAGAAAAAAATGCATGGAAAGTTATAGAACTAAAATGTAAGATAGAAAATCCACAACAAAAGATTATGCAATCAAAAGAAAATGAAAAACGGGACTTGGAAGAAAAAACCGTAATAAATATCAAGCAAAACCCAAAACTATTATACTCATACGCGAAAAAGATGAATAAAAGAAGAAGAGAAATAGGCCCTATAAGAATTGAAGGGAGATTAACGAATGAAAAAAAGGAAATTTGCAACATATTGGCAGAACGATATAAGAGAGAATTCACCCCTAGAATAGATAATGAAGATAATGATATAGAAGTAAGGGACGAAAATAGTGAATATTTAGCTGACATAGATATTAATGAAGCTGATATTGTGCAGGCTATAAGGTGATTAAAATGGAGCTGCTGCAGGGCCTGATGGAGTTCCTGCTATTTTGTTAAAGAAAGTATTCATTCTATCGCAAATCCACTTGTAATATTATTAAGACAAAAGTGTAGATACAGGCACGATTTATGATGAGCACAAATTAGCATATATTACCCCTACTTTCAAAAGTGGATCAAGACTAGAGGCAAGTAATTATAGGCCTGTGAGTCTAACATCACATATTATGAAAGTGTATGAAAGGGTAATGAAGAAAAATATTGAAACATTTAATAAAAAATATCTGTTTAATATAGGACAACATGGTTTCGTACCCGGAAAAAGTACACAAACCTACTTGTTAGTCCACCGTGAAAACATATACAGAAATATGAAAAGCGGAAATGAAACAGATGTGGTTTATCTAGACTTTGCAAAAGCTTTTGACAAAGTAGACCATAATATATTAGCGAAGAAAATTAGAAAACATAATATAGTGGATAAAGTAGGAAGATGGTTAAAACAAGGAATTTTTACACAACAGAAAAAGGATAGTTATTGCAACGATGAGAAATCACAATCGGATGAAGCTAAGGTAATTTCCGGTGTGCCACAAGGTACGGTGTTAGCTGCATTACTGTTTGTTATTATGATTGTAGGCATAGACAGTAATGTTAAGGACTCGGTAGTGAGTAGTTTCGCCGATGACACAAGAATAAGTAGAGAAATTAATTGTGATGAAGATAGGAACGCGCTACAAAGAGACCTTAACAAAGTATATGATTGGGCAGAGGTAAATAGGGATGTATTTAACTCCTGATAAATTTGAATCAATAAACTATGGAGACCGAGAAGGAAAGCTATATGCATATAGGGGACCTAATATGAGACAATCACAAATAAGGATGCAGTTAAAGACCTTGGTGTGATGATGAATAGGAACATGTTATGCCAATATCAAATAGCAATTCTATTGGCAAAATTGTAAAAGCAAAAATGGGAATGTTGGTTGCGGCAACTTCAAAACAAAAAGAAAAGCTGAACACATGATTATGCTTTATAAAACATATGTTCGTAGTCCACTTGAATATTGCAATATGATATGGTACCCACACTATCAAAAGGATATTGCACAAATAGAGAGTGTACAAAGGTCCTTTACAGCTAGAATAGAAGAAGTTAAGGACCTTGACTACTGGGAAAGACTACAATCCTTAAAATTATATAGTCTAGAGAGGAGAAGAGAACGCTACATGATAATTCAGGCATGGAAACAGATAGAAGGAATAGCTGAAAACATCATGGAGCTAAAAATATCAGAAAGAGCAAGCAGAGGTAGATTAATAGAGCCCAAAACTATACCAGGAAAAATAAGGAAAGCACACAGGACATTAATCCACTACGCACCAGCATCGATAATGCAGCGTCTATTCAATGCGTTGCCTGCTCATCTGAGGAATATAACAGGAGTGAGCGTAGATGTGTTTAAGAATAAGCTCGACAAATATCTAAACTGCATCCCAGACCATCCAAGATTGGAAGATGCAAAATATACCGGAAGATGTACTAGCAACTTTTCTGGGTAGAACATTAGAGGGGTGCCTCATACTGAGGGACCTGGGGCAACCCGAAACAATATTGTAGGTCTGTAAGGTAAGGTAAGGTCTCTCTCTCCTAACTAATTTAATCTTTGCTTTTTGACTTATCTCTCTCTCTCTCTCTCTCTCTCTCTCGTGACTGGCTTAATCTTTGTTTTTAACTGATCTCTCTATCTCTCCTTGTATGACTAAAATTGTTTAATGCCAGTTTGCAGTACTAAATCATACTCTCTTGCTCTCTCTCTCTCTTGTGACCGACTTTATTGACTGTAAACACTAAAATGGTGTCTTGATTATTACCTATTGTTCACAGTTGTCTATCACATGTGGGTCTGTCTTTTTGTTACAGATACTACTCAAAAAGTTACGCGAGGAAGTTTTCCAAATTATGACCGGAAGTTGGATATGTCACCGGCTAAAAGTCGTTAGATATTGGGAGAGATAGGAAAGTAACTTATGGGAAACATTAAACTTTTTTTGGGGGGGGATTAGATGGTTTAACTTTGTTTAGCTTTCTTCTGGCTTGAAAAGAAGACGAAATCCTACTCACCGTTACTGTAGATTTTCTTAACCAAATTTAATCGTCATATCTTTGGAGGAGAAGGATGGGGTGGGGTGGGGGCCATTGCCCTGCCTTGGCGGAGGTTTGAGGTACCCAGACGCCCTGTTGTCGTGTCAATAGGATTCTCTGAATGTGCTATTTCGAAAGTTATGACTGTTTATTGTCATGATAAATTTAATGTGTTAATTAAGCCCTCAACTCTGGGTGATTCCAGGAGACTTCGACGTAATGAGGTGGGGGAGGGGGAGGAGGAGGTGGGGTAGGAGGAGGAAGAGAAGGAGGAGGGGGAGGAACTATACTATTCCTTTCATCTTTAATAACGCCAGAAGTCACTTAGCAGAAGTGGTCTTTTATGCAAGCGCTTAGTTCCTTCTTATCCCCAGTCCCATCCTCATCCTAAGGTATATTCTCAGGCTCCTGAATTTGCTGCTAGCAGCTCCTCCTCCTGCTCCTCCTCCTCCTCCTCCTCCTCCAATTTTCACTGTTCTCACAATTCTTCTTCTTTTTCTTCTTCTTCTTTTTTCTCTCCCGTTATGAGTGATGTTAATTGCTTGCATAATTAAGGCTGGCTCCTCCTCCTCCTCCTCGCAGGATGACGTATGCTTCGTATTTGCAGAAGAGAGGGGGCGTAGGGGGACGTGCCCCCCCCCCAACCCCCGCAAGAGGTGAAGGGGGGGGTGTTTGAAAAAAATATAAGCTTTGCTTGGGAATATCGATTTTGGAGTGCACAGGATTAAATGGCGCGTATTTATACGCTCGTGTACACACAAGACGTATACAGGGGGAAGGATTTTATGCTTCTCTTGAGAGGGTTTGGAACGTTCTCTCTGCTTCTGTGTCTCCTGAATTACTCGACTCTCTCTCTCTCTCTCTCTCTCTCCCTCTCTCTCTCTCTCTCGTAGTAGCCATCTTGCTTGGTGAGACGTACCCGCGTGAAGTCAGATTAATCAACAGATATCACAAGTTTAACATACGACTAGAATTTGAGAAATATCTAGAAGTGTTCGTGAACTATCGGTGATAAGATTAGTGTGAAAATAGTAGGATAAAGCGTCTTCTAAGTTAGTTTAACAAGTGTAATACTGAAATCAGAACAAGATGGCAGTAAGTTCCAACTGCGGGAAGAGGTGGCGTAATTTAGCTTGCTTGGCGGATTCGCAATACGATGAGGTAGCAGGAAGGGAACTGGCATTTCTCCATCTAATGAAATCAGCAACAGTCCTAACCAAAAAGATACAAAAGCATCATAGATATATTAGAAGGATATAATCCTTCAAACTGGAACAAATCTAATGAAAACATCTTGAAAATAATTGAAGAAGTTCCAAATAAAATCCAAGTGGTCAAGAGACTCATAAAGAAAATATACATAAACCAACATATTCCGACAAAGAAAATGAATAAGGTGAATCTTGTGAATATCCTAATTGATGCATTAGGAAAAGAATGCCAAAAGCATGCAAACTGTGTAAGGTTTGGTATAGCATAGTCAATCCACAAAAACCTAATCAGAAAATGTGCTGCATGCAACATTCCGACCCATCCACAGTGTGTCTGAGGTAATGCAAGATTTGAGAAAAGATACAAGATTTTTTGTTCAACATGTCTATCATGGATAGACAATGTTATTAAATCAAAATTGAATGTACAAATAGTTGAGGATGAAGAAGAAGAGGAAGAAGAAGAAAAAGAAGAAGAGGAAAACGGAAGAGAAGTAAACAAAAATGAAATGACAGAAAAAAATAGGAAAACAAAGAACAAGATAAAAGTATGGATGCAGAGATACTCATTGATACTACATATGATGGCAATAAAGCAGCATACCTACGAAGAAATAAATTACGATATGACAACAGAAAAGCAAATCCCGAAGAGGCTCTACCCAGATCTACACAATGACGGGAAAGCAGGAAGAAAAAAATAGACAAGAAAGACAAAATCTGCAACCTTTTGAAAAGAGGGAATTGCAGATTTGGAGAAAGATGTTACTACAAACATCCTAAGGTATGTCAAAACTATGAAATATATGGTAAATGTGCATACTTAGATGGCTATGGGGATGATTGCAGAGATCTGCAATCCAAAAATATGTAAAAAACCCTAAAAGAAGGAAAAGGATGTAAGTTCGACAAAAAATGCAAATATATGCACCCTGTAGCCATGAATCATAATCAAATAAATAACCAACCAAGTAATAAAATCCAAAATAAGAAAGAAACAAATAAAGAGAGAAATCAAGAATATCAGGTAAAAGAGAAAAGCAAACCACCAATGAGATATGCAGAGGTGTCAGCAAAAAATTACAAAGCATCAGCTCCGAAATTCTACTCAAGAGATAATAACTGTATTTATTATGCAAGAGGATATTGCAGAAACGGAGAAAATTGCGAGATTCAGACACAAAATGAATAATTATGATGAAGGAAGATCAAATATTATGGAGTTGGATTTTTTAATGTCAGAATTTCTGGAAATGAAAAAAAGAACAACATACCAGAACAGGAAAGAGACATGGAAAAATCCTTATTACTACCAATATTAAATGAAGGAGAGAAAACACGCAAACCATCATAGTGATGAATGCGCAGGGTTTAGTTACGAGTAACTCAAAAAGAAAAATAGAGTACTTAGAAGAACTAACCCAAAATGAAAGAAAATAGATATAATGAATATAAGTGAAACCTGGTATTCCCAAGAGACTGGGAATGATGATCAAATAAAGGGTTCCAAACTTATAGATCAGATAGAAAAAATAGGAATCAAGGGGGAACCGCAATATATGGGAAAGACAAAAAACAAGGAATATATGAGAAATATAGTAACTCAGAATGTGAACTAATAGCAGTAGAATTTGAATCTGAAAAATTGATGAACATAGTAATATATAGACCTCCTAATACTAAAGAGTTTAACTTAATAATTGAAAAATTGGATGATATATGTAGAAATCACAAGGACTGGACTATTCTCCTATCTGGTGACTTCAACTTTCCTTTCGTAGAATGGAAAGAACGAATAGGAGACTGTGGTTGTTACTTAGCATATAAAAAAGAGAGTAATAGTAGTGCAGAAGATAAGAGGCAATTTGAAAAGCTATTAGATATGCTACTAGAATACAACATTCAACAAATAAATCACCTGCCAACAAGAAAGGAAAATATTACTTTAGACCTAGTATTTGTGAACGAGATGAATTATGTTAAAGAAATAATAGTTTATAATGCGAGTATTTCAGACCATAATGTCATAGAATTAACAGTTCATTCCAAAGCAAGTGAAAATAGAGATAAGCAAGAAATGAAAAAGTGGGAAGGATATGGAAAATACAACTTCTACAGTAAAAATATAAAATGGTCAGAAATTAATGAAGAATTAAACAAAGATTGGGATAACATTTTCGTAAGTGATGACATAAGGGTAAATACGGAGATATTATATAAAATATTGGAGAAAAATAGTGGATAAATATATACCGAAGAAGAAAAGTAAACATCATTCATGCATACCAAGAGACAGAAGGATCTTGTTCCAGAAAATCAGAAAGTGGAAAAAAGGTCTTGCAAAAGAAAAAAATGCATGGAAAGTTATAGAACTAAAAAGTAAGATAGAAAATGCAGAACAAAAGATTATACAATCAAAAGAAAATGAAAAACGGGACTTGGAAGAAAAAACCCTATTAAATATCAAGCAAAACCCCAAACTATTATACTCTATGCGAAGAAGATGAATAAAAGAAGAATAGAAATAGGCCCTCTGAGAATTGAAGGGAGATTAACGAATGAAAAAAAGGAAAGGTTTGCAACATACTGCAGAACGATATAAGAGAGAATTCACCCCTAGAATAGATAATGAAGATAATGATATAGAAGTAAGGGACGAAAATAGTGAATATTTAGCTGACATAGAAATTAATGAAGCTGATATTGTGCAGGCAATTAATGAATTAAAAAATGGAGCTGCTGCAGGCCGGATGGAGTCCCTGCTATTTTGTTAAAGAAAGTAGTTTCAATTCTATCGCAAAGCCACTTGCAATATTATTAAGACAAAGTGTAGATACAGGCAAGATTTATGATGAGCACAAATTAGCATATATCACCCCTACTTTCAAAAGTGGATCAAGACTAGAGGCAAGTAATTATAGGCCTGTGAGTCTAACATCACATATTAGAAAGTGTATGAAAGGGTAATGAAGAAAAATATTATGAAACATTTAATAAAAAATAATTTGTTAATATAGGACAACACGGTTTCGTACCCGGAAAAAGTACACAAACCCAACTGTTAGTCCACCGTGAGAACATATTCAAAAATATGAAAAGCGGAAATGAAACAGATGTGGTTTATCTAGACTTTGCAAAAGCTTTTGACAAAGTAGACCATAATATATTAGCAAAGAAAATTAGAAAACACAATATCGTAGATAAAGTAGGAAGATGGTTAAAAGAATTTTTACACAACAGAAAACAGATAGTTATTGCAAACGATGAGAAATCGGATGAAACCAAGGTAATATCCGGTGTGCCACAAGGTACGGTGCTAGCTGCAATACTGTTTGTTATTATGATTGAAGACATAGACAGTAATGTTAAGGATTCGTAGTGAGTAGTTTCGCTGATGACACAAGAATAAGTAGAGAAATTACTTGTGATGAAGATAGGAACGCTCTACAAAGAGACCTTAACAAAGTATATGATTGGGCAGAGGTAATAGGATGGTATTTAACTCTGATAAATTTGAATCAATAAATTATGGAGACAGAGAAGGAAAGCTATATGCATATAGGGGACCTAATAATGAGACAATCACAAATAAGGAAGCAGTTAAAGACCTTGGTGTGATGATGAATAGGAACATGTTATGCAATGATCAAATAGCCATTCTGTTGGCAAAATGTAAAGCAAAAATGGGAATGTTGTTACGGCACTTCAAAACAAGAAAGCTGAAACACATGATTATGCTTTATAAAACATATGTTCGTAGCCACTTGAATATTGCAATATGATATGGTACCCACACTATCAAAAGGATATTGCACAAATAGAGAGTGTACAAAGGTCCTTTACAGCTAGAATAGAAGAAGTTAAGGACCTAGACTACTGGGAAAGACTACAATCCTTAAAATTATATAGTCTAGAAAGGAGAAGAGAACGCTACATGATAATTCAGGCATGGAAACAGATAGAAGGAATAACAGAAAATATCATGGAACTAAAAATATCAGAAAAGAGCAAGCAGAGGTAGATTAATAGTGCCCAAAACTATACCAGGAAAAAATAAGGAAAGCACACAGAACATTAATCCACTACGCACCAGCATCGATAATGCAGCGTCTATTCAATGCGTTGCCGGCTCATCTGAGGAATATCAGGAGTGAGCGTAGATGTAAGAATAAGCTCGACAAATATCTAAACTGCATCCCAGACCATCCAAGATTGGAAGATGCAAAATATACCGGAAGATTTGTACTAGCAACTCTCTGGTAGACATTAGAGGCGCCTCACACTGAGGGACCTGGGGCAACCCGAACGAACTGTAAGGTCTGTAAGGTCTGTAAGGTCCCACCTCATGAAGTGATGTTTAGTTATTTTTATGGTACATTTATTTCAGTTTATTTAATTTCTCCCTCATCAAGTCTTACAAGAAGAATATATAAAAATGAAAATAGGTAAAAATAAAATACGATAAAACATAACTATTATCAATAACATTAATAGTTCCGAGTCTTGGTTTTATATTAGCAACGCATATTATATATTTGAATAAAAGCGAAGAGGTTAAACCAAAAATTAATTATTAATGGATGAAAAATAGGGTTATAATATATATATAATATATATATATATATATATATATCTATATAGAAAATATATATTATATATATATATATAGGATATATATATATATATATATATATAATTTATTATATATATACCATATATATATATATATATATATATATATATATATATATATATATATGATAATATAATATATACATATATATATATATATATATATATATATATATATAATATTATATATATGTATAGATTATATATATATTTATATATATACTATATATAAATATATATATATATTACTATATAATATATATATATTTTTATATATATATATATATATATATATATATATCTATATATATATATATATATATATATATATATATATATAGATATATATATATATATATATATAATATATAATATATATATATTATATATATATATATATATATATCATAGTTATATATATCTATATATAATATATATATAATACATATATATATACATATATATATATTATATATATATATGCTATAATGATATATATATATATAATATAATATATATATATATATATATATATATATTAATTGGTGAAAAAAATAGGGTTTCGGTACACGCCATTACTTCCTTGCTGACTAAGGTGAAAGTGAGTGTGAAATGAGGTGAACGTGAAATTGGAAATGGAGTGAAATGATTGAAGTGAACGTGATGAATACAGAGCGCAGGGAAGTGACTGTAGATCGAAGAGAAATAGTCGGTTGACAAAGGAAATGAAAGATACAAAAGGAGATGAAAGCTTGGGAAGGCAAATGAAAGCTTACGAAAGGCAATGAAAGCTTAGAAAGGGAAATGAAAGCGTACAAAAGGAAATGGAAGCTTATGGAAGTAAATGAAAGCTTAAGAAAGGAAATGAAAGCGTACAAAAGAAAATAAAATCTAACGAAAGAGGAAATGAAAGCTTAAGAAGGGAAATGAAAGTTTGCGAAAATAAATGATAGCGTACAAAAGGGAATGATAGATTACGGAAAGAAATGCAAGCTTAGGAAAGAAAATGAAAGTGTACAAAAGGAAACGAAAGCTTAAGAAAGGAGATGAAGGAGTAATAAAGGAAATGAAATCTCAAGAAAGGAAATGAAGGCTTAATAAAGGAATTGAAAGCTTAAGAAATGATATGAAAGATTTATAAAGGATATTAAAGCTTAAGAAAGGAAATGAAAGCTTAAATGAAGGAAATGAAAACTTAAGAAAGGAAATGAAAGAGCAATAAAAGAAATGAAAGCTTAAGAAAGGAAAGGAAAGCCTAAGAAAATAAATGGAAGGTTGAAAAAAAGAAATAAAAGCTTACGAAGGGAAATGAAAGCTTATGAAAGGAAATGAAAGCTTACAAAAGGAAATGAAAGCTTACGAAGGGAAATGAAAGCTTACAAAGGGAAATGAAAGCTTACGAAAGGAAATAAAAGCTAAATAAAGGAAAAAGCTAAATAAAGGAAATGAAAGCTTACGAAGGGAAATGAAAGCTTACGAAAGGAAATAAAAGCTAAATAAAGGAAATGAAAGCTTACGAAGGGAAATGAAACGAAGAATTTCGAGACGAAAGGAGAGAAAATCCCTCCCGGGCCAATATGAAGAACATAAAGCTGCCCTCAGCTGCTGATGAAAGAAGTGGCGTTTGGGGGCGATTCTCACTCTCCTGGGAAGTCCTTCTGGGTTCCTACTCTTCCTCACTCCTCCTCACTCTATACTCCTCACTCCTTCTTCTCCAACGCCCCATGTTTATCCCACCGTGGTAGAGCTAGGTCACTCCGTTGGCGGCTAGGATAAAGGATATAGGATAAAGGATAATGAGTCTCCTACAAGGGGGTGGGGGTCAAAGCGAGGGCCTTTAACGAGGTCCCGAAACCCGATATCCTTTGGGTAATTGATGGAAATCTGGGCGGCGGTGAGGATAATGAGTGACTGAAGGTCACAGGATAACGGAAGGAAGGAAGCGAAGGACTTCTCCCTTCCTCTTCCTCGAGGATGTTGCAAGACGAATCTTGAGGATATTACAAGACGAATACTCAAGGCATTGCAAGACGAATCTTGAGGATATTACAAGACGAATACTCAAGGCATTGCAAGACGGATCTTGAGGATATTACAAGACGAATACTCAAGACATTGCAAGACAGATCTTGAGGATATTACAAGATGAATACTCAAGGCATTGCAAGACGAATGCTCAAGGCATTGCAAGACGAATCTTGAGGATATTACAAGACGAATACTCAAGACATTGCAAGACGAATCTTGAGGATATTACAAGATGAATACTCAAGTCATTGCAAGCCGAATGCTCAAGGCATTGCATGACGAATCTTGAGGATATTACAAGATGAATACTCAAGACATTGCAAGACGAATACTCAAGGCATTGCAAGACGAATCTTGAGGATATTACAAGATGAATACTCAAGGCATTGCAAGACGAATCTTGAGGATATTACAAGATGAATACTCAAGGCATTGCAAGACAAATCTTGAGGATATTACAAGATGAATACTCAAGACATTGCAAGACGAATACTCAAGGCATTGCAAGACGAATCTTGAGGATACTACAAGACGAATACTCAAGGCATTGCAAGACGAATTCTTGAGGATATTACAAGATGAATACTTAAGAACATTGCAAGACAATACTCAGGCCTTGCAAGGACATCGTGAGGATTAATTACAATAATGATCTCGAAGGCATTGCAAGACGATTGCTCAAGGCATTGCACAAGACGCATTCTTGAATGATATTACGAAGATGACTAACTCAGAACATTGCAGACGATCTTGAAGGATATTACAGATTGGGGGGGGGAATACTCAAAAGGCAATTCCAAGACGAATGGGCTCAAGGCAAATTGGCAAGACGAATCTTGAGGATTACAATAAGACGAATACTCAAAGGAACATTGCAAGACGAATCTTGAGGATATTACACGATTGAATATCAAGTCAATTGCAACCGAATGCCTCAAGGCATTGCAAGACGAATCTTGAGGATATTACGAGAGAATTATCTCAAGAAAAAAAAAACCATTGGCAAGCGAATACTTGACCTCAAGGCATTGCAAAGACGAATCTTGATGATCTTACAAGATGAAACTCAAGACTTGCAAGAAACGGATCTTGGAGGAAATATTACAAGATGAATTAACTCAAGAGCATTGCAACGAATACTCAAGTCATTGGCAAGACAAATCTTGAAGGATATTACAAGATGAAATACTCAAGGCGATTTCAGACAAATTTTGAGGTTATCTTACAGAATGAATACTTAAGGACATTGGCAAAGAGCGAATCTTGAGGATTGTTACCAATATGAATACTCAAGCAAATTGCAAGACAAATCTTGAAGATATTACAGATTGAATACTCGAACATTGCAAGACCAATCTTGAAGGATATTACGAGATTGGGAATACTCAGGCATTGCAAGACGAATTCTTGAGGATAGTTACAAGACTGAATACTCCAAGACCTTCAAGACGAATTACTCAAGGAATTGCAAGGACCGCCTCTGTGAAGGAATATTACAAGTCGAATACTCAAGGACATTGCAAGACGAATACCCAAGGCTTGCAAAACAATCTTACGGATATTACAAGATGAATACTCAGACAATTGCAGGACAAATCTTGCGGATAGTACAAGATGACTACTCAGCCATTGCAAGACGGATCTATGAGGATATTACAAGATGATACTCAGACATTGGCAAGACGAATACTCAAAGCATTGCAAACGAATCTTGAGGATATTACAAGTGAATACTCAAGACATTGCAAGACGAATACTCAAGGCATTGCAAGACGAATATAAGGATCTTACAAGATGATACTCAAGACTTGCAAGACGATACTCAAAGGCATTGCAACACAATCTTAAGGGTATAAAATTTAATACTCAGACATTGCAATAACGAATACTCAGGAATTTGGCAAGACGAACTTGAGGATATTACAAGATGAAATACTCCAAGAATTGCAATTACGGATTCTTCGAAGGAATTTATCAATAGAATGAATACTCAAAGGCATTGCAAGAACGAATCCAAGGCATTGCAAGACGAATCTTGAGGATATTCAAGAACGAATACTCAAGACATTGGCAATAGACGAATCTTGAGGATATTACAAGATTGAATACTCAAGTCATTGCAAGGCCGAAATGCTCAGCAATTGCAAGAACGAATTCTTGAGGAATATTAAACAAGATGAATACTCAAGACCATTGCCAAGCAACGAATTACTCCAAGGCAATTGGCAGACGAATCCTTGAGGATAATTACAAAGATGATACTCAGAAACATTTTGAAGGAACGATCTTGAGGATTTATTACAAAGATGAATACTCAATGGACCATTGCAAGACGAAATACTTCAAGCATTGCAAGAAAACAATCTTAGTATATTACAAGATGAATACTCAAGGCATTTCAAGACAAATCTTGAGGATATTACAAGATGAATACTTAAGACATTGCAAGACGAATCTTGAGGATATTACAAGATGAATACTCAAGGCATTGCAAGACAAATCTTGAGGATATTACAAGATGAATACTCAAGACATTGCAAGACAAATCTTGAGGATATTACAAGATGAATACTCAAGGCATTGCAAGACGAATCTTGAGGATATTACAAGATGAATACTCAAGACATTGCAAGACGAATACTCAAGGCATTGCAAGACGAATCTTGAGGATATTACAAGATGAATACTCAAGACATTGCAAGACGAATACTCAAGGCATTGCAAGACAAATCTTAAGGATATTACAAGATGAATACTCAAGACATTGCAAGACAAATCTTAAGGATATTACAAGATGAATACTCAAGACATTGCAAGACGGATCTTGAGGATATTACAAGATGAATACTCAAGACATTGCAAGACGAATACTCAAGGCATTGCAAGACGAATCTTGAGGATATTACAAGATGAATACTCAAGACATTGCAAGACGAATACTCAAGGCATTGCAAGACGAATCTTAAGGATATTACAAGATGAATACTCAAGACATTGCAAGACGAATACTCAAGGCATTGCAAGACGAATCTTAAGGATATTACAAGATGAATACTCAAGACATTGCAAGACGAATACTCAAGGCATTGCAAGACGAATCTTGAGGATATTACAAGATGAATACTCAAGGCATTGCAAGACGAATCTTGAGGATATTACAAGATGAATACTCAAGACATTGCAAGACGAATACTCAAGGCATTGCAAGATGAATCTTGAGGATATTACAAGATGAATACTCAAGACATTGCAAGACGAATACTCAAGGCATTGCAAGACGAATCTTGAGATATTATTCAAGATGAATACTCAAGTCATTGCAAGACGAATGCTCAAGGCATTGCAAGACGAATCTTGAGGATATTACAAGATGAATACTCAAGGCATTGCAAGACGAATGCTCAAGGCATTGCAAGACGAATCTTGAGGATATTACAAGATGAATACTCAAGACATTGCAAGACGAATCTTGAGGATATTACAAGATGAATACTTAAGACATTCCAAGACGAATACTCAAGGCATTGCAAGACGAATCTTGAGGATATTACAAGACGCATACTTAAGTTTTTGCAAGACGAATCTTAAGGATACTACAAGACACATACTCAAGGCATTGCAAGACGAATCTTGAGGATATTACAAGATGAATACTCAAGGCATTGCAAGACGGATCTTGAGGATATTAC
The DNA here is from genome assembly GCF_015104395.2 of Macrobrachium nipponense. Lineage (NCBI taxonomy): Eukaryota > Metazoa > Arthropoda > Malacostraca > Decapoda > Palaemonidae > Macrobrachium > Macrobrachium nipponense. The sequence goes on from NC_087214.1 coordinate 74,459,515, forward strand.
AAGATGAATACTCAAGGCATTGCAAGACGAATCTTGAGGATATTACAAGATGAATACTCAAGGCATTGCAAGACGGATCTTGAGGATATTACAAGATGAATACTCAAGACATTGCAAGACGAATACTCAAGGCATTGCAAGACGAATCTTGAGGATATTACAAGATGAATACTCAAGACATTGCAAGACGAATGCTCAAGGCATTGCAAGACGAATCTTGAGGATATTACAAGATGAATACTTAAGACATTGCAAGACGAATACTCAAAGCATTGCAAGACGAATCTTGAGGATATTACAAGATGAATACTCAAGACATTGCAAGACGAATACTCAAGGCATTGCAAGACGAATCTTGAGGATATTACAAGATGAATACTCAAGGCATTGCAAGACGGATCTTGAGGATATTACAAGACGACACCCTAATCTCTCATTTCTTTGATAATGCGAGACGATAAGGTAACCTCTCTCTCTCTCTCTCTCTCTCTCTCTCTCTCTCTCTCTCTATAGCAGCAGTCTTTTGTTTACGGCCTTTAAAGTTAATTAGACGCAGTTAAGCCGATTTTATTTCTAGTGTTAATCCCTTGCGCTATTAATTACCAATTCGAGTCGTTCTGCAGAATTATGAATTAGTAAAAAATAAAATTAAAAAATAGTAAACAAAACGAAAGCCAAAATCACGGGGCGTTTTTGTTGTTCGTCTTTGTCAAGAATAAATACCTTTTCGTGGAAAATATTCCTTTTTTCAAATTTGGAACGATCAATTCCTAGACCAGTTCGTGTTTAGTCGAATTATGAATTAGCAAAAAAAAAAAAAAAAAAAAAAAGAGCTTTATGTTTCTTCATTGTGGCCAATTAGATGATATTTTTCGTGAAATATATCTACTTTTAATGTCAAAATAATTTATTCCTAGATCTGTTTCAAGTTATTTCGTAGAATTATGAATTAGCAAGAAAATGAAAAAAAAATAACGAAGGCTATATATTTCCTCGTTGTTACCAATAAAAAATAAACCTTTTCGTAAGAGATACGTATTTTTAAACAAACGTCTAAAGTGGTAGCAATTAGCCCCTCTCATTTGCCGATGTTTTACTAAGAATTTATTTGCAATTTATTACCCAAGGCCTCTCTTTGTTAGGGATGAATTACGCGCAGGTAAATAATTTGCTTTCTTTTTTTTATTTTTTTTTATTTTGCGGATTTTTATGTTCGAATGTGAAATTAACTTCCCGCTAAATAGTTGGCATAGTGATGGGTTTATAAAAAGTGTACGGAGTACCATTGACTTAGGATAACAGATTAACTCCAAATAAGTCTCTCTCTCTCTCTCTCTCTCTCTCTCTCTCTCTCTCTCTCTCTCTCTCTCTCTCTCTCTCTCTCTCTCTCTTACCATTGACTTAGGATAACAGATTAACTCCAAATAAGTCTCTCTCTCTCTCTCTCTCTCTCTCTCTCTCTCTCTCTCTCTCTCTCTCTCTCTCTCTCTCTCATTGGCATAAAATAACAGGTCTCTCTCTCTCTCCTCTCTCTCTCTCATTGACATAAGATGATAATAGATAATCCTAAGGGTGCCTCTCTCTCTCTCTCTCTCTCTCTCTCTCTCTCTCTCTAATCAACAGGTGTTCCAATTACGCTGCTGATCTCTTCATGTTTTCCCCAAATCTTGGGGGAGACTTCAAAATAGTCAATTATGTCGACAGCTAAATTTACAATTGGCCAGTTCACCACGCACTAGGCTCATGTGGAGATTTATGGGAAAATCACTGACCACGAGAGAGGAGAGAGAGAGAGAGAGAGAGAGAGAGAGAGAGAGAGAGAGAGATTCATTTTAGGGTTAATCTGTTATCTTAAGTCGATGGTAATTGATAAAGAGAGAGAGAGAGAGAGAGAGAGAGAGAGAGAGAGAGAGAGAGAAAATTATTTATTTATGGTTATCTTTTTATCCTGCGTTAACGACAGAATTCTCTCTCTCTCTCTCTCTCTCTCTCTCTTCTCTCTCTCTCTCTCTCTCTCTCTCTCTCTTCTCTCTATCTATATATTTTATATATATATATATATATATATATATATATGTATATATATACATATATATATATATATATATATATATATATGTATGTATATTATATATATATATATATTAGCATTTATTTAAGATAAGTGATTATTCTCTCTGTTCTGTCCCCTTTGGTTATCTCCTCTGGTTCTCTCTCTCTTCCTCTCTCTCTATCAATTAGCTTTAACTTAGGTTAAGAGATTATTCTCTCTCTCTCTCTCTCTCTCTCTCTCTCTCTCTCTCTCTCTCTCTCTCTCTCTCCGTGCAACATTGGCATTCGAATAATGCGTACTGCTTTACAAGTTCTCGACCCCTTAATACTCCCCACCCATCCCCCCCAACGAACGCACCCCCCCCCCCTTTCCCCTAATCCTCCAACTCACCCATCATGAAATAAACATTTTTGCAACTGTTGAATCTGTTCTCTACCTGTTGTCCCTCTCTCTCTCTCTCTCTGGACCAATTAGCGGGATGCGGGGCTGTTGATCCATTCCCCCCAAATTCTACAGGTTAGGGAAGACAAAGGGGGACCCGTTTTCAACAAAGTTCTACAGGTTAGGTAGAGCACAGAAGCGTCTAGTTACAGAAACTGTGGTTGCGGGTTGGTATAGAGACCGCTCTCTCATCTCTACAGGTGAGGGATGATCCGGGAACCTGTTTCCCAGAATATACAGGTGAGGGGAAGTTTTGGGACTTGTTTCCCAAATTCTCTAGGTGAATGAGATGACAAATGAAGCCAACCGTGTCTTAGGTCTTATTAAGGGTTTATTGCTCTCTCTCTCTCTCTCTCTCTCTCTCTCTCTCTCTCGAAGAGGTATATAATCCCTCATTCCCAGACAAGTCGAACTAATACATATACAGGTAATCTACAGACATATACATTAACATATTTTTGTGTCTCATACAGGTGCGTTTCTCAGGAATTACGAAATATATTTTATAAAATTTTTCAATGTATTTCCAGTCACTGAGTGTCCAGATATGCCATCTATGAACATTACGAAGCTTTCTTTCAAATCTTCGTAACTTTCTTATTATTTTTTCTCCGTGCTGCAGAATGTGTCAAGTCAGTTGAAGTAAAAAAATATATATATATATTTAAATATTCTTCGTTATAAAATTCCAGTCTTATTTCGAAATCAGCTGAAATAACAAACAGATCAATTTAGTCAATTTAACTTTGCTATAAAATCCCAGTTTTTTGTCAAGTCAGCTGAAGTAACAAAATAAGTCTTCAGTTTTCCCTTTGCTATAAAAAAAAGATAAAATCCCAGTCGTTTCCCCCTATTCTTTTGTGGTGCAAGATTCCACGTTATCGTACGCCGAAGCTATTATCTGACCTGTTTATTTGTTTACTTGTCTCTTGTTTACGCCCAGTGAGCATGCACTCAGGGGGATTGAGAGGTCACAGGGACCCTCTCCTAATTGGTTTGGAGGAAATCCTCTCCAGGACCCGTCCCCAATTGCTCGCTCCTGGCTCCAACCCACATTCCGCTTTATCGTAATGATTTCGACAGTGGGGTTAATGATGCACTACTTCCTGTTGACTCTGGCTGTGGGGAGAGAGAGAGAGAGAGAGAGAGAGAGAGAGAGAGAGAGAGAGAGAGAGAGTGAGGGGACAGAGGATATTTGGTTTGAGTCTTTGTGAGTTTGCTCCATACTTGTCTGATGTACACTTACCACTTATGAGATGGTCAAGACCAATACAGGTTTTCCATGTAAATTTCGATATCTATGTGTCTCCGTCTAAATTCACAATTGCCCAAACCAGAACTTATCTCCTGATAACAACACAGGAATGGAATACAAATTGTCAAGTCAATCACTGTATTCTGACTTTAGTTTTGGATTGATGCCTCCATTACTTTAGCTATATATGTATATATATATATATATATATATAATATATATATATATATATATATATATATATATATATATATATATACACATACATACATACATATATATATATATATATATATATATATATATATATATATATATGTTTATTTAGATAATATTCAAGTCCATCTTCGTAAAGGTAGGACGTCACAGTTACGGCAGAGAGCTGAAGAGAGAGAGAGAGAGAGAGAGAGAGAGAGAGAGAGAGAGAGAGAGAGAGAGAGAGAGAGAGAGAGAAATTTCACATTCCATATGATCATTTTGACCGCGGAGTTAACGAAGCAAGGTTTACAGCTGGCTCTGATTCAGAGAGAGAGAGAGAGAGAGAGAGAGAGAGAGAGAACAAAACTTTACAACCCCCTATCCCCCAATCCAAAATGTCCCATGATTAGCTAATCTGAAAACTGTTTTCCAGTAGCGTTCCTTGTGAATCACCTACACCGATTGTAAGTGAATGTTACCAACATTTTGAAATACGTTTGGTCTGTTAATAACTCTCTTATGATAACTATTATTTCGTGATACCTCCAGAAATGTATTCCCTTCCTGTAGTTTACCGTATGAACAACTTTCTCGACAGTACCTCATCTCATCATTATAGAATTATTTTATCAACCTATATCTACCTATTTCAGTTTTAATATATTTTCATAGAAGTATTAATTAACCAATCTTACCTATTTCAATTATATTATATTTTCATAGAGGTATTTTATTAACCTATATCTACCTATTTCAATTTTAATGTATTTTCATAGGAGTGTTATATTAACCTTCATCTCCCTATGGCAATTTTAATATATATATTCTCATAGAAGTATTCTATCAACCTATATCCACCTATTTCAATTTTAACATATTTTCATAGAGGTATTTTATTAACCTATATCTACCTATTTGAATTTTAATATAATTTTTATAGGAGTGTTTTATCAACCTACATCTCCCTGTGGCAACTTTAACATGTAATTCTCACAGAAATATCACAAAGCAACATCGCGTATTTTTCAATAACTTCTCCCCAGAACTTGAAAAAAAAAAGAGAGAGAGAGAGAGAGAGAGAGAGAGAGAGATCCAAGGGTGTGACGCCCCAATGGTAATTGATAAAAAAGGGGAGCAGGTAATTGCCAGGTAATTTATTGTAATTAGCTGCGAAGGGAGTTGCTTAAGTGCCTGTTGGTCTCCTTTTTCGCCTTGATCCCTGATGGATTTATTTGTTTTATTTATTTATCTATTATTTATTTTTATTTATTTATTTATTTATTTATTTCCCATTTAAAAAAAAAGGGACCTTCTTCTTCTGTCGGTCATTCAAGTTCAGGAAAGTTCCACCTCCTCCTCCTTCTCCTCCTCCTCCTTCTCCTACTCCTCCTCCTCTTCTTCTTCTTCTTCTTCTTCGTAGAGTAAGGAAAGAAGAGGATGAGGAGATATGTCGCGGAGAGGCAATAGTTTGTATTATCCTCGAATGCTCAGTCAAGCAACCGGGAACCGATGGTTTTTTGTTGGTATTGGCTGATCTCTCTCTCTCTCTCTCTCTCTCTCTCTCTCTCTCTCTCCATTGAAGAAATAACATATAATCCTCAAGGAAACTAATTCTCTCTCTCTCTCTCTCTCTCTCTCTCTCTCTCTCTCTCTCTCTCTCTCTCTCTCCATTGAAGAAAGATAACATATAATCCTCAAGGAAACTAATTCTCTCTCTCTCTCTCTCTCTCTCTCTCTCTCTCTCTCTCTCTCTCTCTCTCTCTCTCTCTCTCTCCATTGAAGAAAGATAACATATAATCCTCAAGGAAACTAATTCGCTCTCTCTCTCTCTCTCTCTCTCTCTCTCTCTCTCTCTCTCTCTCTCTCTCTCTCTCTCTCTCTCTCTCCATTGAAGAAAGATAACATATAATCCTCAAGGAAACTAATTCTCTCTCTCTCTCTCTCTCTCTCTCTCTCTCTCTCTCTCTCTCTCTCTCTCCATTGAACAGATAAACTATAATCCTCAAGGAAACTAATTCGCTCTCTCTCTCTCTCTCTCAATCTCTCTCTCTCTCTCTCTCTCTCTCATTGAAGAAGATAACATATAATCCTCAAGGAAACTAATTCGCTCTCTCTCTATCTCTCTCTCTCTCTCTCTCTCTCTCTCTCTCTCTCTCTTGTACACCAGAGAGAATAAAAAGTCTGCTTGACTTAATTTCCAGCGCGAAATTAACAGGCGCACGACAAACACGCTCCTAATTAAGTCATTCTTCAAAAGATATATTTTTATATCATATTTTCACTCGCGTATTTCTGCCTCTCTCGAGAGGAATACAATTATTTTGTATTTCCCCTTGAAAGGTAATTTTATAGTAATCATAACAACTGTCAGGGTGTAATCGGTGCTAGTACTTTGTTATAATGTAATTCAAGAGTTTAAGTACTTTTCTTAATGTAATTTTGTATAATTTTTTTCGTCCATAAGATAAATTTTTTGGGGGTGTAATTCCGAGCTATTATATTCGTCTCTTCAAGGTAATTGGGTTGATCAGTTGCACAAAAATGCAGCAAATGTGCTGTCCAACTTCTCCAGAATTCCGGGGATCGAACTTGGGGTCTAAGCTTCGTGTTGTTTTTCTCTCCCCGGGAATCGAACCCGGGGTCTTGTCTTTGGGTTGTTCTTATTGTTGTCCTTCCCTGGAGAACCTCCCAGCGGGATAAGAAATAATTTAGCAGAGGAATTTGAAAAAGTTGCTCCACTCAAACCAATTCGTTGTTCTAACTTGATCAAGAAGTATCTATCTGGCAGTGTTGTTTCCTTGGGAGGGTGGGGAGCTCTCTCTCTCTCTCTCTCTCTCTCTCTCTCTCTCTCTCTCTCTCCAGGTCCGAACTCGGATGAGTGACCAATAGCAAGTCAACTCCAGGACTGTAGAACGACTTGTAGTTGAGAAAAAAAGTATAAAATTATTAAGAATAGAAATTATCGTGTCAAAACGGCTTGGAGTAAAACTAGAATCAGTTCAGACCGACTTGGACTTTTAAAAATTGCGAAAAACGACTCGGAATAAAAAAAAAAAAAAAAAAAAAAAGAATAGAAAGGACAGTGACTTGGAATGAAGAAAATGCTAAACTACTTGGGAAAAAATTGAGAGCGAAACGATTTGAAATTTTGAAAAACTTGATAGTGAAATTACTTGGAATTTAAGAAAAATAAAGCAAAACGACTTGGAAAAAAATGAAAGCAAAAGACTTGGAATTAAACAAAACAGAGAGAAAAGCGATTTGGGATGTTGAAAATAGAGCCAAACGACTTGGAAAAAAAAAAGATAACAAAACGACTTGAAATTTACAAAATTAGAGCAGAACGACTTCGAATAAAAATAAAATCGACACCAAAACTATTTTAAATCTTAAAAATTGAGAGCAAAACGATTTGGAATTAAAGAGCAAAACGACTAGGAATTAGAAAAGAAAGAAAGAGCAAAACGACTTGGAATTTAAAAAAAAAAAAATGAGCAAAACGACTGGAACTTAAAAAAAAAAAAAAAAAAAAAAAAAAAACAAAAAAAAAAGAAGCAAAAACGACTTGAATAAAAAAAAGCGCAAAACGACTTGGAAACAAAAAGAGAGCAAAACGACTTGAATTAAAATAAAAAGAAAGAGGAAAACGACTTGGAATTTAAAAAAAGAAGAAGAGGAAAACGACTTGGAATAAAAAAAAAAAACGACTTGGAATTAAATAAAAAAAAAAAAAAGCAAAAAAAATCGAAACGACTTGGAATTAAAAAAAAAAAAAAAAAAAAGAGCAAAACGACTTGGAATAAAACGTAATACTGCATATAGACTCGGAATTAAAAAAAAAAAAAAGAGGGCAAAACGACTTGAGTTAAAAAAAAGAAAGAGCAAAACGACTTAGAGTAAAAATATTGAGAGGAAAACAACTTGTAATAAAAAAAAGAGCAAAACGACTTGTAATAAAAAAAAAAGAGCAAAACGACTTGGAATGACAAAAAGAAAGAGCAAAACGACTTGAATTAAAAAGAAAATACTGCAAAACGACTTGGAAAATAAAAGGAAAATACCAAACAACTCAATTTTAGCATAACGAATAACCAGACATCTTCACGAACCCTCCAGTGACGAAATAATGAAAAAAAGAGAAAGAGAAAATAACTTAAGATTTAAAATTCAGAAATAAGTCGCCGTCTCCTTTTTTGGGGTTTTCTCAACACTCGACCACTTCATCATAAAGTGGAGGAGGAGATGAACTTCTCCAGTGTCAGGTGGTTAATGATTTTTCAGGGCCAAAAGGTCAAAACTGCCGCTGGAAGAAGATTGTTTAGACTTTGATACACGTACGTATATATATATATATATATATATATATATATATATATATATATATATATATAAACATATTGTGTGTGTATATATATATATATATATATATATATATATATATATATATATATTATATAAACGGTTATGTCCAAAACAAATCTAATGCAATGCACTATTGAATATATTACGTCAGTTCTTTTAATGCAGAGAGAGAGAGAGAGAGAGAGAGAGAGAGAGAGAGAGAGAGAGAGAGAGAGCAATAACCTTTCTCTCTATGCACAGGGGATTAATTTCAGTTTCCGTCCTCGACTTAAACAGACTTATCCTCTTGAGGATTTGAGTAAGGGATTCGAACACTTTAGTTCGTCCGTTCGTCTGTGTGTTTCTAAAGTATACAAGTCAGAAGAGAACGTTGGAGGTCCTATTCGGTGTGCGTGTGTAGGTGTATGGTTGTCTTGTATTTGCTGTGTATGTGTATAAATATGTGCGCGCGTTTGTCTGTGTTTGGTAATGCTGTTAATTATCAGTTTGGCTTTTGATAATCGTCATTCACATACAGAGTTCGCCAAAGGAACTTAAACGTATACCTTCATTTGGGAATCTCTCTCTCTCTCTCTCTCTCTCTCTCTCTCTCTCTCTCTCTCTCTTGCATCCATCTTGTGCCACTACAGACTTGGATAAGTTGTAATTTGCAGCTCTTTTGAAATTTCTCTCTCTCTCTCTCTCTCTCTCTCTCTCTCTCTCTCTCTCTCTCGCGGGAGATTCTCTCCATACAGGACATGAAACCCACTATTTTAGTCTTGTCAAAAAAAAAGGTACCATCTACCTGGCTTTCACAAAATCCTCCAGGTGAATGTCAGTCACTTTGGCAATTTGCGTCCATTTCTACAGAAGTCATTTCGTACTTATATGTAATAAATTTAGGTTATTTATTTATTTATTTATTTAGTTATTTATTTATTTATTTATTTAGTTAATTATTTATTTATTTCGTTTTTAATGCCTTTCTATTTTACGTGATCTTGAAGTCACTTGATTGACTTCGAGAAATGTAATGCTAGACGTCGATATTTCTTGTAAACGGGATTTTTCCTCACGCGGCGCACTGTAAGCATTACTCGAAGGTTCTTTGGTGCGCCCCTTCCTTAAGCCCTTAGCTGCTTCAATCTCATCCCAGTCCTTTTACTGTAACTCCGTTCATGTTCTCTCTCAGCCATCTTATTTTCCTAACCTTTCTAATCTTCTTCAGGAATCCTGGAAAGACGGTCTTTACCCTACTCATCTAGGCACCTGCTCTACTTTCTCAGTAAGCAAAAGATATAAAATGGAATAAGATCTAGTAAACTCATACGCTAACACACACACCCATATATATATATATATATATATATATATATATATATATATATATAATATATATATATATATATATATATATCTATATATATATATATATATATGTATATATATATGTGTGTGTGAAATATTTCTTAAAAACCCTGGAAAGAAGGACTTTACCTTACTCATCTTGGCTTCCAATTTACTCTCTCTTTCCACCTCAAGAATTATGAGATATAAATCAAATAAACTCAGTGACAAGTTATTGGATTTTCACGAGTCGGCGGAGGGGGGAGGTAGGTGTTGGGTGTTGGCCAGCCGCCCCCCCCCCCCACCACCAGCCCAAGGAATAGCCACATCTTGCAACAAACTTTTGCCGTCAAGCGGCAACATCGTTGGGTCGTAAAGGAATCAGAAGGATGTCTTTACAACTTGCAAGAAGTTGTTTTTTTAGCTGTCAGTGGCGGCAAGAGGGAAATTGGCCATTCCAGACGCCAGGGCCTATAGAAAGGGAGTACTCGCACCAGACCTTAGGAATCAGGCTCCAGCGGGCATTAGGTCATAAAGAGGTCAGGAAGGTCAGGAAAATGACCTGATTAACAGAAGAATCTGTTCTGAAGTTTAAGTTCTGTCCACAGTTAGATAAATAGAACGAGTTTTTTCCCCAACTTTGGGAGATCAGTTGAGATTTCATCTTGTTTTGGAAGCCGAGACCTTCACTTCCCCTAGAGAAAATGAGTTTCTCTCTCTCTCTCTCTCTCTCTCTCTCCGAGCTTAATCCATCTCTGGTCATTCCCATTTCGTCTCAGAGTCAGATTTTATATCCTGTACCGTCGTATCCTTATGGTGACATTTGGAGCGTCCGTGGAATTGTCGATTCAAGTCGATAACAGGAAGAACTCTCTCTCTCTCTCTCTCTCTCTCTCTCTCTCTCTGTGTGTGTGTGTGTGTGTGTGTGTGTGTGTGTGTGTACTAGGTGTACCTACTTAGTAGCTTGCTTTTTGCCACCAAGGCTGCTTAAATTAACTAATGGATATTCTCCTCGCTTGGCCATTTATGTATGCATGTATGTAAGTATGCATACATGCGATATCTTTTCTATCCACGAGAATAAAGCCGAATTGAATGCATAAATATGTATGTCCATGAATATGTAACCCACATGAATGAACGGAGGTATATACGCATTTATGAATACATTCATTGAATATGAATTAGGATTTATCTTTCATACATGTCGCGAATTTACGAGAGAGAGAGAGAGAGAGAGAGAGAGAGAGAGAGAGAGAGAGAGAGAGTGTGTGTCGCGGCCGAATCTCTCTCTCTTTCTCTCTCGATAAAACCTTGACATTCAGAGGCTCTTTGCAATGAATGAAATCAATGAAGATTTAACCGATTACTTCTGTTTTTATTACTCTCTCTCTCTCTCTCTCTCTCTCTCTCTCTCTCTCTCTCTCTCTCTCTCTCACAGTATGCTTCGAGCCATTATACAGTTTTTTGTTGGCCAGGCAGTTCCTGCTACAGTAGGCCTAGTGATTGCATTTGCTGTTTGTTCCTATTACAGCGGAGCTGCTGTGTCTTTGCTGCTGTAATCTACAATACAGGGTTGTTGCTGTATCGTAATACAGCTGTTCTAACTACAACTCTTCCTGTTGTTGATGTAGCCGGCTGCTGTAGTCGATTTTGCTAACGCTCTGCCGCTGTTGTAGGTGACAATTAAACTCGCTATATCTGCTGTAGTGATTGCTGTTGATGTCAAAATTGAAAAAAAGTCTTGCTTTTTTATTGTTGGAGGAGAGAGAGAGAGAGAGAGAGAGAGAGAGTATGAAGAGGGAAGGGGTTGGGTAACTCGTGTTAACATTTGAAAAAATAAAAATTATATTGTTTGCTAGTCGGGGAAATGGAAGGAGGGAGAGGTCGAGGGAGAGGTAGAGGTTGAGGGAGTGGTAGAGGGAGAGGGAGAGGTAGAGGTTGAGGGAGTGGTAGAGGGAGAGGGAGAGGGAGAGGTAGATGTTCAGGGAGTGGTAGAGGGAGAGGGATAGGTTGAGGGAGAAAGGTATATAAGCATAAGGGGGGAGGTGGTTGGTAACTCGTAGTAACAGAAATTCGAAAATGAAAAGTTTTATTTTTCTACTGGTGGGTGAGAGTGTGAGTGTGAGGGAGAGCTAGAGTTAGAGGGGGAGGAGGGGGAGGAGGGGGGGAGGGGTGACCTCGTGCTAATTGGACCCCGACTCTCTTTGCATTGTTCCCCAAATGAGTTCAATCACTACCAGGTGATTGGGACCTGTCGTCATTCGTTTGTTTACTGTGTAGCTCATTCGCCGCTGTGATAGGCCGATGGGGCTGGTTGAGGGAGGGTGGATGTAGGGGGGGGGGGGGGGGGAATTTTAGCTGTTTTTGGACGCTGGGTTAGATTAGAAAATCCTTTGTTAGTTGTTGGTGTCCTTTGTGGATTAGCTGTCTTTTGGACGCAGGGTTAGATTAGAGAATCCAGTCCCAGCTGCTGTTAGCTCTTATCCTTTGTGGATTAGCTGTCTTTTGGACGCTGGATTAGATTTTAAAAATCAGTTGCAGCTGCTGTTTGCCGTTGTTAGCTGTTGTCCTCTGTGGATTAACTGTGTTATGGATTAGGGAATCCAATCTTAGCTGTGTTACCTGGGTAAAGAAAAACCAAGTCGAGAATTGAATGACCTGGAAATCATCGAAAAATGAGCTATTTTACAAAAGGTTATATCTGTTATGGCAATTTATAATTTTTGTACGAGTCTATTTACGGTTGGTTTTCTCTCTCATCGCTCTCTTCTAGGTCTCTCTCTCTCTCTCTCTCTCTCTCTCTCTCTCTCTCTCTCTATATATATATATTATATTATATATATTATTATATATATATATATATATATATATTTATATAATATAATATATAATAAATTACTCGAGAAACTTAAATAAATACCTGTTCTGAAATACTTTTGTTTTTGTCCATATTCAATATATATTTATATTAGATTATAATATATATAATGTATATATTTAATATAATATAGATATATAATATATATACATCTATAATACATATTTTCGCCCCAATTCCCCGGTATGAAGTTGAAAAAAAAATAAAAGACGATCAAGTTGGTACCGTCTGATCCGATCATAGTTATTTTGCCAGGAATCCTACTCAAAGGTTAACTTTGATGCATTTCAACTAGGCTGTCACACAATGACTCCACTGACAATCTGAATATATATAAAAGTAAGTGAAATTAATTATTAACAGTTGCACATGCACCAAATGTCGGTATAGTTGAGGTGTCTTAACGTCGATACATTAGTGCAATAAAAATATTTTATGTATATATACAGGGTGTTTCGAAATTACAGCCCCCCACTCCCTCTACAGCACAAACTAAAATTGATGTGGACAAAAACAAAAGCAATTCAGAACAGGTATTTATTTAAGTTTCTCTCCGAGTATTTAACATTTTGTGTGGTCTCCATCTGCCTGTGCCACAGCCTGCATTCTTGAGGGGTATGATTTCAGCAAATTGCAAAAAAGGTGAGACTCAAACTCCATTTCCCTGAGCACGTTGGTCTCCTCTCTTCGCAGGTCGTCGAGGTTTGGTATGCCATCATTGTTCACTGTGCGCGCTTCAACACGATCCTGTAAGATACTTCCAATGTTTTCACACATCAAGGTCAGTGGAGCTACCTGGAAATTCACTTGATGAGAAGAAATCAATAGTACTGTTTCGAAGCAGCTCCAGTGTCTGAAGAGGCCTTATCATGCAAAAATGTGACTTTTTCAACAGATAACACATTTTCAGGATCTTTAAGGAAAGGAAATACTCCACCAGTAAGCGCAGTTTCTCTGAAGTATTCGCCATTCGATGACCGTCCTTTTTCTTTGATGATCCACATTTACGGTTTGGCTGTGAAACAGAAAAATTCCCAAACATTCAGGAAATTTCACAACTTTGTGATAGCACACGTCAACACTAATATCATCACACTTTGCAGCCCAAATGATGTCATTTTTATGATTTAACTTTCTGATTGTGTAAATGAAGAATTCATCTAATGCGGCAACATGGAGAAAGTCAGCTTCATCCCAATCTTTAAGAAATGAACCACAAACCATGCACGGTCTTCTCTCTGTTGCTGAGTGATGTTGGGCTTGCTGATAACATGAAATGGCTTGATACCAGATTTTTTCAACTCACGATATGCAGCACTATAACTTCTCTTCTTTCCCATTTTTGTTTCTAGTTCAAGCGCCAATTTATGTAAAGACTTTCTTGGTCAACCCACTGCCTCAGGTATGATGTCTTTTGACTCCTGAGAAAGGACTTCAGGCCTTCCAAGATTCTCACTCTTTTCGCAATGACAGTCATATGGATTTTTGTTCCAGTTTCTTTTAACAAAGGATTCATCTCTTTTAATGTATTTAGCTATCCAGGAACGTGAAATGAAGGATGCACCAGCATCCCTGGCCTCCCGGAAGGTTATAGCCCTGATTCGGTCAATCCACCTGATATCTTCCGAGTCTTGAGCCATGGCTATATCTAAGTCTGTCACTCAGTCTGAAAATCCAAGAAATATAAAATGAAAAATAGCTTAATAGAAACTTAAGATAATGTACTTGGAGATAGGCTATAGCAGAAAACTTCATATCTTTCCATTTGTTCTGTGGGGTTGGGGGGGTGGGGTGGGAGGGCTCTAATTTCGAAACACCCGGTTTATATATGCAGATGCAAATTAACTATTCATAGTCAAAAGTGATTTATTTTCAATGAAGCGAAGTAGTCGGATTTTGAAAAATGCAGTAAAATAAGACAGCGACTTACAAATTTAAAAAAAAAGAAAAAAAACAAGAGTTCAGAGCTTTAAAACAACTGGAAACATGGACTATATTAATATTGTAGTAGAATATAGTATTGTTAGTCACTGAAGCGTTATGAGAACTTTAGTTAGGTCTTAATGTAATTGTGGATCATAGCACTTTCTTAGAGTGTTCCCCTTGGGTGAGGGGGAGGGGTGTTAGTGCTGTGCTGTGCTCAGGCGGTGCACTGTAGGCATAACTGAAGGCTTTTTGCAGGGTCCCGCTTTCTTAATTTTTGATCTATACATCATCTCTTACTTGGAGAAAATATTGCTTTTTAAAAGCTATATTATCCTTGATTTACCCCCTTACAGTTATCCTGGTTTTTTTAAGATGGGCCAATTTTTTTCCTTATTATTTTTTTCATGAGGGACACGTATTGCTTACGAGGGCAATTTTGCTCTGAATCATTGACGACGGATTATCGGTTAGAAGAAGAAGAAGAAGAAGAAGAAGAAGAAGAAGAAGAAGAAGAAGAAGAGAGAGAGAGAGAGAGAGAGAGAGAGAGAGAGAGAGAGAGAGAGAGAGAGAGAGAGAGAATCTGAAATATTTATTATATATATGATTTTATCTCAAAGTTACTTTTTACTGATGGCTACTGAAAAAGCGGAAACCGATCGATACTCTATACAGCCAAACTCAGTAATTATTATTATTATTATTATTATTATTATTATTATTATTATTATTATTATTATTATTATTATTATTATCATTATTATTATTATTATTATTATTATTATTATTATTATTATTATTATTATTATTATTGGAGAAACAAATCCACAGTTATGTAAATGTACATATATTTCAGTTTAAAAACAGCAAAGATAGCTTTCGGAATCTGTACGGTTCCCCTTATCAATTTCTAGAGGGGAACCGTACAGATTCCCGAAAGCTATCTTTGGTGTTTTTAAACTGAAATATATGTACATTTACATAACTATGGATTTGTTTCTCCATTTGAAGACTCGTGCTACTGTGAGGATTTTTTCATTATTATTATTATTATTATTTTTTTTTTTTTTTTTTTTTTTTTTGCTCTATCACAGTCCTCCAATTCGACTGGGTGGTATTTATAGTGTGGGGTTCCGGGTTGCATCCTGCCTCCTTAGGAGTCCATCACTTTCCTTACTATGTGTGCCGTTTCTAGGATCACACTCTTCTGTATGAGTCCTGGAGCTACTTCAGCCTCTAGTTTTTCTAGATTCCTTTTCAGGGATCTTGGGATCGTGCCTAGTGCTCCTATGATTATGGGTACGATTTCCACTGGCATATCCCATATTCTTCTTATTTCTATTTTCAGATCTTGATACTTATCCATTTTTTCCCTCTCTTTCTCTTCAACTCTGGTGTCCCATGGTATTGCGACATCAATGAGTGATACTTTCTTCTTGACTTTGTCAATCAACGTCACGTCTGGTCTATTTGCACGTATCACCCTATCCGTTCTGATACCATAGTCCCAGAGGATCTTTGCCTGATCGTTTTCTATCACTCCCTCAGGTTGGTGCTCGTACCACTTATTACTGCAAGGTAGCTGATGTTTCTTGCACAGGCTCCAGTGAAGGGCTTTTGCCACTGAATCATGCCTCTTTTTGTATTGGTTCTGTGGAAGTGCCGGGCATTCGCTTGCTATGTGGTTTATGGTTTCATTTTTCGTATTGCACTTCCTACCTATGGGAGAGATGTTATTTCCGTCTATCGTTCTTTGAATATATCTGGTTCTTAGGGCCTGATCTTGTGCCGCTGTTATCATTCCTTCAGTTTCCTTCTTTAGCTCTCCCCTCTGTAGCCATTGCCATGTTTCATCGCTGGCTAATTCTTTAGTCTGTCTCATGTATTGTCCGTGCATTGGTTTGTTGTGCCAGTCCTCTGTTCTGTCTGTCATTCTCCTGTCTCTGTATATTTCTGGGCCTTCGTCTACTTTTATTAGTCCTTCTTCCCATGCACTCTTTAGCCACTCGTCTTCACTGGTTTTCAGATATTGCCCCAGTGCTCTGTTTTCGATGTTGACGCAGTCCTCTATACTTAGTAGTCCTCTCCCTCCTTCCTTTCGTGTTATGTATAGTCTGTCCGTATTTGCTCTTGGGTGTAGTGCTTTGTGTATTGTCATATGTTTCCTGGTTTTCTGATCTATGCTGCGGAGTTCTGCTTTCGTCCATTCCACTATTCCTGCACTGTATCTGATTACTGGCACTGCCCATGTGTTTATGGCTTTTATCATATTTCCGCCATTGAGTTTTGACTTGAGTATCGCCTTGAGTCTCTGCATATATTCTTTCCTGATCGTGTCCTTCATCTCTTGGTGTTTTATATCCCCTCCTTCCATTATTCCCAGGTATTTGTATCCTGTCTCATCTATGTGTTTGATGTTGCTCCCATCTGGTAGCTTTATTATTATTATTATTATTATTATTATTATTATTATTATTATTATTATTATTATTATTATTATTATTATTATTATTATTACTTGAAAGTGACACAGCTCTTTCCCAGAAGCGCGAGAAAAACGTACTGCTATATATATATTTTATTTTTATTTTCTCCCGGAGTTGCTTTTTGGTGGGCTGTTTGTTTAGCTTCCTTGCTTGTTTGCTTGCTTGCTTGATTCCCTCGTGTTTGCTTTTGGACAAAATCGCCATGTTTATTTTCCGTTGAAGGTACTTCAACTGATTTCTTCTTCTTCTTCTTTCTTCTTCTTCTTCTTCTTCTTCTGTATTTTTTGAAGCGGTTCCTTTTGGAGGCGGGGGGGGTGGGGGGGGTGGGCGTAGGGGTGGGAGCGGTGGCTGTGCCACTTCCGTCATGCCTGAAGTGGAGTACTGTAGACGGCACAAGGGGCTCGTTGGGAAGGCCCTCTGGCTTGATGCCTTATTCTGGTTTGTTTCTTGATGATAATAATAATAATAATAATAATAATAATAATAATAATAATAATAATAATAATAATAATAATAATAATAATAGAATAATAATAATAATAATAATAATAATAATAATAATAATAATAATAATAAATAATAATAATAATAATAAAATAATAATTTGTCGCTTCTGAATGTGGTTTCTTTGTTTAAGTTCACTTTTTATCTTTGTTTTGTTTGAAGACTTTTTTTTTTTCTTCATAAGTTATTCACACTTGTTCCTTGTTCCCTGTTCAGCTAAATTATCCTAGTTCCTTGTTCCTTGTCCATCAATATTACCCTAGTTCCTTGTTCCCTGTTCGTCAAAATTATCCTAGGTCCTTGTTTCTTGTTCTTGCATGTTATTTCTGTTCCTTGTTCATGAATATAATCCTAGTTCCTTGTTCCTTTTTCATCAGTATTGTCCTAGTTCATTGTTCCTTGTTCATGAATATGTTCCTAGTTCCTTGTTCATGAATATTATCCTTGTTTCTTGTTCATTGTTCCTTTTCTTGCATTTATTTCTGTTCCTTGTCCATCAATACTATCCTAGTCCTTTGTTCCCTGTTCACCAATACAGCCCTAGTTCCTTGTTCCTTGTTCTTGAATATTAGCCTTGTTGTTGTTCCTTGTTCCATGTTCTTGAATATTATTTCTGCTCCTTGTCCATCAAAATTATCCTAGTTCCTTGTTCCTTGTCTATCAACATTATCCTAGTCCCTTGTTCCCTGTTCACCAATATAACCCTAGTTCCTTGTTCCTTGTCCATCAATAGTATCCTAGTTCCTTGTCCATCAATATTATCCTAGTTCCTTGTTCCCTGTTCACTAATATAACCCTAGTTCCCTGTTCCTTGTCCATTCTATCTTGTCGCAATCATCCTTTATTTTCTCTCATTCCCACCTGTTCCCTCATCCTTGCCCCATATTCCTCCTCCTCCTCCTTCTTCTTCTTCCTCTTTTCGTAATCGCTAGATAATGCAGTCCTTTCTTCTTCTTCTTCTTCTTCTTCTTCTCCTCCTTCTTCTTCTTCTAATCTCATTCCTTCCCAATTCCCGTCTGGTTTGAGGCGAGGTCCTTCAAGGATCGGGGCAGGAGGAGGAGTTAGGTTTTGTGGGAGGGACTGGGGTCTCTCTCTCTCTCTCTCTCTCTCTCTCTCTCTCTCTCTCTCTCTCTCAAGAGCCTGAAGACCCCATGTGTTTTTCCCCTTCTATAGACTGGCGGAGAGTCCTCAAGGAACGGCTTTTAACAGTGTCAAGTTCCCCTTCAGGAGGCCTCGATAGGAAGGGGTCTCTCTCTCTCTCTCTCCCTCTCTCTCTCAAGCCCTTGAGCACAGAACTTTCCTCCCAGGGTCCTCTCTCTCTCTCTCTCTCTCTCTGAGGCCACAAGCAAGGTCTTTATGATTCACATGCGGCATCTCCACTCTCTCTCT
This sequence comes from Macrobrachium nipponense, assembly GCF_015104395.2. Classification (NCBI taxonomy): domain Eukaryota; kingdom Metazoa; phylum Arthropoda; class Malacostraca; order Decapoda; family Palaemonidae; genus Macrobrachium; species Macrobrachium nipponense. The sequence continues at coordinate 74,478,333 of NC_087214.1, forward strand.
CTCTCTCCCTCACACACACACACATGCACATACGCACTTACTCCTCTCTCTCTCTCTCTCTCTCTCTCTCTCTCTCTCTCTCTCTCTTTCTTATGTAAACATTCTATTTCTCATACGTAACTGTACGCTCTTTTCTCTCTCTCTCTCTCTCTCTCTCTCTCTTTTATATAAGCATGTTATCTCTCATACGCACCTAAAGTCTCTCTCTCTCTCTCTCTCTCTCAGATCGTCAGTTTAGACTCCCATGGCATGATTCTCAGGAATCTATTGGCTGGGTAAGTCCAGAGGTCCACACACAGGCCTCCTACACTCTTTCACACCGCGCTACACACGTGACCTCCTCGAGGCAAGAGCCCGCGTCGGCGGCATAAGACACCTCAACCGAGACCTATCAATCAAAGAAACCTCGACTTCGACCTGGAGACATAGAGAAGACGGAGAGGATTCGAACGCAGTCCCCATCGTATTCCTCCTCACGTCTCCCGCGGCTCCTTGGGACCTTCAATTAAAGTCGTGGATGAGATGGAGCTTGTATGGAGGGAAAGAATATGGGACCTTTTATTTCAAGTTTTTATTCATATTACATATATGAACCTGGCCTTATGCCAGCAAGAGCTCTTGCCCCTCAAGTAATGCGTCGAAAGATGCTCGAAGCTGAACTGAAAGTGTTGGATGCTGGATGTCGATTCAAACGCGATTGGTTGATTGATTCATGTTTTTTTTTTAGATATCTGGCTCTGGCGTCGCACAGCCAGGTCTTTAAACTAGTAATCTCTCTCTCTCTTCTCTCTCTCTCTCTCTCTCTCTCTCTCTCTCTCTGATATGATCTTGATGGGCAGGTATGGTTTAAAAACAGCAGGCATCGGAAAAATTATTCCAATTAATTGGAAGATAACGACGAAATATAATACGGCAGGATGAGTGGAAGGCTCATAATGAGAGATAGAAGGATGATGAGGGAATGGGAGATTATTATTATTTTTATTCTCTCTCTCTCTCTCTCTCTCTCTCTCTCTCTCTCTCTCTCTCTCTCTCTCTCTCTCTCTCTCTCACACACACACACACACACACAAAGATACAGTATCTCTCCTCTAAGTCATAAACAAATATATACATTTTGTTTCCTCTCTCTCTCTCTCTAGTAATTCCACGTTACAAAGGAGAGCTGTCTTGACTCTGTGGCCTAACAGAATTAGCAAAGAAGGAAAATAAGATTAGGATTGTTCTACAATTGCTGGCTGTGTAGTTCCGGCAAATCTAGATCACACAGACACACGCAGAAGACTAAGTTCCCTTTATATATATATATATATATATATATATATATATATATATTATATATACTTATATATATATATGAAACCGCTGGTCCTTTGGCTGAATTTGGCCGCCACGATATCTTGACTTTGGAACCACGAATCTTCCATGAGTGAAGTTGGACCAGCCTGGGGACCACTTTTGGGGGTGGGGGGACTCTATCTCCATATACTTTAAATGCTCGTGCTTCGGCAAGGGTTAGAACTCGTCTAAGATCAGCGCTTACGCAAATTACATACACAGAGTACACACACAGACACACACGAAAGTTCAATCGCTCTGGTCTATATGCGTCCAGGGACCAAAGAGTGATTGTTATTTCAATTCATATTCGTACGTGTACGTTTTAATGAAAGGACACAAGATTCTCTCTCTCTCTCTCTCTCTCTCTCTCTCTCTCTCTCTCTCTCTCTCTCTCTCTCTCTTTACCCCCTTCCCTCTGAGAAGGGATTAATTAATCTGGAAGCCGGTAATTTCCAGGTATATCTGGAAGGAGCTTATCTCCCAAAGTCTATGCATGAGAATGCATTTTATCTCTTTGCTGGTAGACAGTTAATTAACCAGTAGTCCTGCTTGATAAACACCACCTCCTCCCCCGCCCCCACACACAAACCTCAGTCCCCCCCCTTCCCCACAAACCTCACCCTCACCCCCCCCCCAACCCTATTTACTTTAAATCTTGATTTATGAGATGCTTAATGTCAGATAGTGATTTGCATATTATTATTATTATTATTATTATTATTATTATCATTTTTTTTTTTTTTTTTTTTTTTGCTCTATCACAGTCCTCCAATTCGACTGGGTGGTATTTATAGTGTGGGGTTCCGGGTTCATCCTGCCTCCTTAGGAGTCCATCACTCTTCTTACTACTATGTGTGCCGTTTCTAGGATCACACTCTTCTGCATGAGTCCTGGAGCTACTTCAGCCTCTAGTTTTTCTAGATTCCTTTTCAGGGATCTTGGGATCGTGCCTAGTGCTCCTATGATTATGGGTACGATTTCCACTGGCATATCCCATATCCTTCTTATTTCTATTTTCAGATCTTGATACTTATCCATTTTTTCCCTCTCTTTCTCTTCCACTCTGGTGTCCCATGGTATTGCGACATCAATGAGTGATACTTTCTTCTTGACTTTGTCAATCAACGTCACGTCTGGTCTGTTTGCACGTATCACCCTATCCGTTCTGATACCATAGTCCCAGAGGATCTTTGCCTGGTCGTTTTCTATCACTCCCTCAGGTTGGTGCTCGTACCATTTATTACTGCAAGGTAGCTGATGTTTCTTGCACAGGCTCCAGTGGAGGGCTTTTGCCACTGAATCATGCCTCTTTTTGTACTGGTTCTGTGCAAGTGCCGGGCATTCACTTGCTATGTGGTTTATGGTTTCATTTTTCGTATTGCACTTCCTACATATGGGAGAGATGTTATTTCCGTCTATCGTACTTTGAACATATCTGGTTCTTAGGGCCTGATCTTGTGCCGCTGTTATCATTCCTTCAGTTTCCTTCTTTAGCTCTCCCCTCTGTAGCCATTGCCAATTGTCATCGCTGGCTAGTTCTTTAGTCTGTCTCATGTATTGTCCGTGCATTGGTTTGTTGTGCCAGTCCTCTGTTCTTTCTTTCTTTCTCCTGTCTCTGTATATTTCTGGGTCTTCGTCTACTTTTATTAGTCCTTCATTGGCACTCTTAAGCCACTCGTCTTCACTGGTTTTCAGATATTGCCCCAGTGCTCTGTTTTCGATGTTAACGCAGTCCTCTATACTTAGTAGTCCTCTCCCTCCTTCCTTTCGTGTTATGTATAGTCTGTCCGTATTTGCTCTTGGGTGTAGTGCTTTGTGTATTGTCATATGTTTCCTGGTTTCTGATCTATGCTGCGGAGTTCTGCCTTCGTCCATTCCACTATTCCTGCACTGTATCTGATTACTGGCACCGCCATGTGTTTATGGCTTTTATCATATTTCGGCGTTGAGTTTTGACTTGAGTATCGCCTTGAGTCTCTGCATATATTCTTTCCTTGATCGTGTCCTTCATCTCTTGGTGTTTTATATCTCCTCCTTCCATTATTCCCAGGTATTTGTATCCTGTCTCATCTATGTGTTTGATGTTGCTCCCATCTGGTAGCTTTATCCCTTCAGTTCTCGTTACTTTGCCTTTTTGTATGTTGACTAAGGCGCATTTTTCTATTCCAAACTCCATCCTGATGTCCCCAGATACAATCCTTACAGTCTGGATTAGGGTATCTATTTCCTTGATGCTCTTACCATACAGCTTGATGTCGTCCATGAAAAACATCAGATGGTTGATTCTATTACCTCTTTTCTTGAGTTGGTACCCGGCATCCATCTTCTGTAGTACTTTTGTCATGGGAATCATGGCTACTACGAAGAGTAGTGGGACAGTGAGTCGCCCTGGAAGATCCCTCTCCTGATATTAACCTCTGCTAGTCTTATTCCAGAGCTTGTAAGTATTGTATTCCAGTTGCGCATTGTATTTTTGAGGAAGCTGATGGTATTTTCCTCTGCCCCATATATTTTCAGGCATTCTATTAGCCATGTGTGTGGTATCATGTCGAAGGCTTTCTTATAGTCTATCCATGCCATGCTTAGGTTGGTTTTCCTTCTCCTACTGTTCTTCATTACCATTTTGTCTATCAGGAGCTGGTCTTTTGTGCCCCTACACTTCCTTCTGCAGCCTTTCTGTTGGTGGGGAATGGTGTTTGTCTCCTCTAGGTAGTTGTATAGCCTTTCACTGATGATACCTGTTAGTAACTTCCACATTATTGGTAGGCAGGTGATAGGCCTGTAGTTACTGGCTATATTTCCCTTACTCTTGTCTTTTTGTACTAAGGATGTTCTTCCTGTGGTCATCCATTTGGGTGCTTGGTGATTTGAGATACAATGCTGGAGTTGTTCTGCTATTCGTGGGTGTAGGGCCTTGAAGTTTTTGAGCCAGTATCCATGGACTTCATCGGGACCTGGGGCTTTCCAGTTTGGCATTTTCTTTAGTTGGTGTCTGACTGTGTCTGTCGTGATTTCTGTGAATCTTTGTTTTATTCTCCCTGTTTCTTCTTCCTTGACTTCCTGGAGCCATGTTGCATGTTTTTTGTGTGATACCGGATTGCTCCATATGTTTTCCCAGAGTCTCTTACTTGGTTCGGCTTCAGGAATTTCTGGGTGGTTGTCTTCCCCTCTTAGTTGGCTGTATAGCCTTTTCTGGTTGGTTCCGAATCGTTTGTTCTGTTGGTATCCCTTATTCCTGTTCATGTACCGTTGGATCTTATGTGCTTTGGCCTTAAGCCTCTGTTTTACATCTTCTATTGTGTTGTTTAGTCCCCTCTCTTGTACTTTGTATTTCTCGTTGAGTTCCTCCCTCATTATTATTATTATTATTATTATTATTATTATTATTATTATTATTATTATTATTATTATTATTATTATATTAAGGTGTGGCCTTATCATAGAAGTATTTCTCTTATGGGATTATTTGTTCCTGGACATGATACAGTTGCATAAGTGAACCTTGAATGGTTCCATCACGTGTTCCTGAACAAAATGGTCCCCTGGTTCCATTAGTGTTCCTGGACAAGATGGTTGCATCAGTGGTCCTCAAATGGTTCTACCAATGTCCCTAAAGAAATTGGTTCTAATGTCCCTTGGAAAAAATGGTTACATTAGTGTCCCTGGACAAGATGGTTCCACCAACGTCCCTGAACAAATTGGTTCCACCAACGTCCTGGATAAGATGGTTCTATCGATGTTCTCGAACAAACTGGTTACATTAGTGTCCCTGGACAAGATGGTTCCACCAACGTCCCTGAACAAATTGGTTCCACCAATGTCCTGGATAAATTGGTTCTATCAGTGCCTTGAACATAATGGTTCCATTAGCGTCCCTGGACAAGATGGTTCCACCAACGTCCCTGAACAAATTGTTTCCACCAATGTCCTGGATAAATTGCTTCTATCAATGTCTCGAACATAATGGTTCCATTAGCGTCCCTGGACAAGATGGTTCCACCAACGTCCCTGAACAAATTGGTTCAACCAATGTCCTGGATAAATTGGTTCTATCAATGTCTCGAACATAATGGTTCCATTAGCGTCCCTGGACAAGATGGTTCCACCAACGTCCCTGAACAAATTGTTTCCACCAATGTCCTGGATAAATTGCTTCTATCAATGTCTCGAACATAATGGTTCCATTAGCGTCCCTGGACAAGATGGTTCCACCAACGTCCCTGAACAAATTGGTTCCACCAATGTCCTGGATAAATTGGTTCCACCAACGTCCCTGAACAAATTGGTTCCACCAACGTCCTGGATAAGATGATTCTATCGATGTTCTCGAACAAAATAGTTCCGTCGAACCATGGCCAATTCAGCCTTCACACGTGGGTTGCATTTTTGCAATTTTCTTCTTTTCCTTCTTCTTTTTCTTCTTCCTCTTCTTTCGGAACCATCTGATACCCGAGGCAACGTTTCCTATTTTTCCCGTTTTGGCCAGAAGGAAAAATGGCCCGGGACGTCTCAAAAAAAGTCCAATAAAAAATGACGAGAATTGAGAAAGGTTTAGTGTACCACGGCCGTGGGGAGTCAGCAAGGCGCCGCTAAGAGATTTTTCGCGTTTTCTCCTCCTCCTCCTCCTCCTCCTCCTCCTCCTCCTCCTCCTCCTCCTCCTTCTCCTCCTCCTCTGCTTTCCCCGCAAGTTATTGGATTTCTTAGGATTCCTAACTTTTTACATTATATTCCCCATCTGGGGCAGATCCTAGATGCCTTTACTGATTGATTTTCACGTTTTGAATTACATTTCATTGAGGATCTAATATTGTATTATTACTTAGATATTTCATGCCAAAACTTTTATGAGTAAAGAGCCAGTGCCCTTTGGATTTATAGGAATTTCTATTTGGATCTGTAATCCGTGTGTGAGATTAATTGCTTACAGTTAGGCCACACAGGATCTGGTTTGCTGCGACTTTCAAGGGTTTGTGCGTTTGCAAAGCTTTTGCTAACCTGCAATACTAAATGCTAATTTATATTCTGAAGTCTTGCAGAACCTTATCAATCTCATAAAATTTGCGTTATGTATCCACGGAGCCTGATTTAGGCAGAGGTGGTCAAATCTGTGTAAAGAAAGGCACTTTTCCAGGGCGAAAGCTGACTACGTTAAGATAATTGTCCAGAGCCTTGGAAGCTCTGAAAACTATGGCCCACTTCTAGGCCATTGGAGCAAGTAGCCTATCGAGGAAAGTCTAGAACTTTGGCGTAATCACGCATCAAAGTTCCAAGAAGCTCCTGAGTAGACGATGGATCATTTTGAGCAGCTGAGAGAGATTGGTTACAGCAATAGTCATGAAAGAGTAGTCGCAGCTCTTGAATACAAACTGGAAAACTTTTGAAAGTGTTCTTTTAGAACATCTGGAAGCTCTTTACATGTTTGCGATACAATGCATTTTTTGAAAAGGACTGAGAAAATCCCGTCTTAAAGGCTAAAAGAGGAACCCTTTTCAAAGTGTTAGAACTTGAGGAGACCTGAATCCAGAACTCTTAGAGGTAAAACTATTTATACTCCAGAAATTGTCTATCCCAGAGCTTAGAGGTAATTCCATTAACTTCTAAGGCTCTGTGAAGATTCTTTCCAGAAACTTTGGAAAAATAGTCACGAGTTCAAAGGATCTCGTCGGAGCTGTGAGATAATCTCCATTAGTGCATTTTCTGTTGAAAAATGGGGTTTATATTGAACTAACCAACTGAAACTCAAGATTGCCTCATAGTGTTTATATAAATCTTATTTTTGTCTAGAACTTTAATAAATTTAAACTAACAGAAAGAGACGAATTGATACTTTTTTTTTTATTTAGATCTTCGTCCAATTTATCCAAACAATTTCAAAATTAACCTTTTTTTCTCATTTTTCAGGTTCGTATCATCAACATTCGCAGACAATTCGCCATTTCACTTCTATATACAACTGTCTCGTTCAATTTTTGTAATGGTGTTGATAAATAGCTTACGTTAACTTTGTATCTAGAATAATGCTCGCATATTGTTGATAAACTGTTTCCTTTAAACATCTCTTAACTCCAGTGCGGGTTATCGAAGAGATTAGACCTAGTCTCCAGGTTAGGTTAAGTTAGGTTTGGGCATCATTTCAAATTGCTCTCTCTCTCTCTCTCTCTCTCTCTCTCTCTCTCTCTCTCTCTCTCTCTCTCTGTGTGTGTGTGTGGTGTGTGTGTGTGTGTGTGTGTACGTGCCTTGGCTGGATAATGATATATTGGCGAAAGATTTACAATGCGGAAGCTCTTAAAAATGACAAATTAATATTATCATAAATCATCCACTGAACATAAAACGGGCACGTAACTAGTACATTTGCAATTGTAACGTCTCCATCGAGTGTCACCGCTCACGGCGTCCTATGCAGTAAACAGCAACAAACAGCAACGAACAGCAACGAACAGCAGCGTCAGAAACAAATTGAGTCGAATAGCAAATCGTCTTTAGTCCGGCAGATGGTACTCGAAAGCCCTTTTGCGTCTAAAGGTCACTCGCTCGTGAAGGCCACGACATCGATTTGCATGAAAAATTCTGACCTAAGAGTCCGTGTGGTGATGAAGGACTCACTCACTCACACACACACACACACACACACACACACACACACACAAACAGGGTCCCCGGGTGGAATCTGAGGCCTCTGAGGCCACAGAATTCCCCGGATGGAATGAAACTGTTCTTGTTTGTCGTCAGGGATTCGTGGAAATGGTTTTGTCGCATAAATTAAAGTCAGTGTTTCGCGGAATCGGAAGTCACGTGGGATTCCTCGGTTGAATCGTTGCCGCTTGAGGTGAAGTCTTAGTCGCTTTTAAGTGAAGTCGTTCTCTTTATTAGTCACACAGTCCGATTTTTAGGTGACATCATCTCATTTTAGGTGAAATCGTTGCCTATCCTGGGAAAATCGTATCGTTTTTAGGTCAAGCTTCTCCCACTCTTGGACAGATCGTCCCTTTTTTAGGTGAAATTGTCCCCACTTTCAGGCGAAATGTTTCCCGATTCTAGGCGAAATTGTCCCTGCCTTAAGGCTAAATAGTCGCCTCTTTAGGTCAAACTGTTCGTTTTTATTATGGAGAGTTCGTGAAAATGATCCTGTCGGGTAAATGAAGTCATTCTTTCTTAGGGTGGAATAAACCGCGCGTTCTTTGGCACCGATGTCTGTTCTATTAAGTCAGTTTTGTATGTTTTATTCAACCCTGATTTTTTAAAGATTCACTATTTTAAACCACCGAGGGTAGAGGGCTGCAAATTGGTATGTTAAACATCCACCCTCCAATCATCAAACTTACCAAATTGCAGCCCTCTAGCCTCAGTAGTTTTTATATTATTTAAGGTTAAAGTTATCCATGATTGCACGTCTGGGAATGATATAAGACAGGTCCCCACCAGGGTGTGGCTGAACACTTCATAGGCCACAGCACATGCAGCATTATGCGCTGTACAGAAAACTCGATTGCATCTAAGAAACCGGCACATCTTTTACTTGTTTTATTTTCATGTTTATTTCCTTTTTACGTTATTATATAGATGTATTTTGAATTCCATAGCTTTCAGTTTTTAATAAAGACACGTTTTGAAATCGTCACTGCACCGTGCAACACTGACCCCGTTTTGAAAGTCCATATCGCAACATTTTTCGCAAAAATTCCCTTTATGAAACCGGCTCCTTTTGAAGTCGGATTTGGCATACATTTTAGAACGATAGTTTAACCCCCTAATTCAATCCTTTACAAATTATATTCGCCAATTTATCTGCAACGCCGAGTTAGGCTAAATCGTACCCTCTTTTAAAGGAGGTCGTTCTTGCTTTAGGTCAAATCGTACTAGCTTTAGGTGAAATTGTTCATGCTATAGGTTAGATCGTTTCAGCCTTAGGTCCAATCGTACCCACTTTAGTAGAAACCATTCCAGCGTTAGGTCAAATCGTACCCAATTTAGGTGAAATCGTCCATGCTCTTAGTCAAATCGTACCCACTTTAGGTGAAACCATTCCAGCTTTAGGTCAAATCGTACCCACTCTAGGTGAAATCGTCCTAGCTGTAGGTCCAATCATACCCACATTAGGTGAAATCGCCCATGCTTTGGTTCCAATGGTACCCCCTTTAAGTGAAACCATTCCAGCGTTAGGTCAAATCGTACCCAATTTAGGTGACATAGCCTCTACTTTTAGCCAAGTTTTACCCACTCTAGGTGAAATCGTCTCAGCGTTAGGTCCAATTATACCCACTCTTGGTAAAATAGACCCTACTTTTAGCCAAATCGTAACCCCCCCCCTAGGTGAAACCTCTCCAGTCAGGCCAAACCATGGCCAACTTGAGGGCGAAATCACCCCAGCGATGGGTGAAAATCGCAGATATCGCCCAAAAGCTAAACACCGACTGATTCGTCCCCAGATAACCGATTATTTATTATGCTAATTCCGCCCCGACTGCGTTCGGCTCCGCGCATATTCATGTACCCGATTTTGATTGAAGCTAATGTGTGTGTGTGTGTGTGTGTGTGTGTGTGTACGCTTGACTAGCTGACATTATCGTAATTGATGAGGCGATTAACAGCCCTTGTTGTTTGTCGATGCGAGCGCACGCACGCAACCGAGAGCGCACGCGTAGGCGCTATTGCGTGATGTGATAATGACAAGGATTAGCTTGGTTTTTTATTTTATTTTATGGAGAATTTTTTTCCTTTAAATATTTACGAACGTATAAAGTATATTATGAGAGAGAGAGAGAGAGAGAGAGAGAGAGAGAGAGAGAGAGAGAGATTAGTCTAACATGATTTGAGACATTAAGTAGTATTGTTGTGCATGTCTTGAGAGAGAGAGAGAGAGAGAGAGAGAGAGAGAGAGAGGACCTCTTAACGACAGCCAGAAATGTCTGTAGAGGTCAGTTTAGGTCGTGGTGACCGCGCCGTAAAAACAAGGGCGTTTAGGAGAGAGAGAGAGAGAGAGAGAGAGATGAGGAATGCTAACGAACCCTCGCGTGCTCGAAGCATTAGTAGTACCTGAAGGGAAGGGAAGGGAAGGGAAGGTCGATAGATACATTATTCCGTCTTATCGGCATTTTATAGCACATAAAAAAATTCCTTTCCTTTCTCCATTCTTTTTCATTTTCTGCCTCCGTCTTTTATCGCGTCTTCATCCTTGCACCTCGATGGAGGAAAATGGTTTTATTTGTTTTCTACCTAATTGTTTGATCGAATCTTTGTAACATTGCACGTAGAGGCGGACAGTGTACTCCGATGGAGTTTGTTGCCTATAGATCATTTAGCAGATATGTTTTTTTTTCTCATAGTTGCGTGCATATGTACGTGTGTGTGTGTGTGTGTGTTTGTTTATGTGTGTAATGGGGCTTGATAGGGTATCGATAAGTCTCTAGTTGAGGTATGTGGAGTTTTAGGCCTTGTAAATAGTACTAACCCGCCATCCCACACATTCTGTTTCAGTTGTCATTTATATATATATAGTATATATATATATATATATATATATATATATAATATATATATATATATATATATATATTATTCATCTATTTATATACATACTCTTAACCATGAACCAAGAGTTAATTAGAAAACCCACACAAAAAAAAAACATGAAACCATGTTTTTGTTTTTGTTGTTCTTTCTTCTTCTTCTTCTTCCACCCATGACAGCCAGCCAGAAAGGAAGGAAGTAGAGAGAAGCCACTCGGTGTCGCTTCGGAGAAAAATATTCCTATCGCAAATATCTTATCTTATCATTCCAGTCTCGTTATCGCTCGTTTATGTTAACGAATTCTGCTCGTATCATGTTTTATTTTTTTAAATGGTGGGACGTCATGATTTTTTATTTCTTATTTTTCCAGTAATAAGTTATTCTAAGTTATTCTTTAGTGGTTGCTAGACTCTCTCTCTCTCTCTCTCTCTCTCTCTCTCCAAAAGGGATCAGGGAAATTCTTGTACACGCAAATGGCCTGGATGGAAAGCCCTGACTAAGCTATCAGGAAGAACTAATGCTTTGGAACGGTTAAAACGCTGATGGGGAATGTGTGTGTGTGTGTACCCATCTGAGCTGGCTCTCTCTCTCTCTCTCTCCACTTACCCATTCTCTCTCTCTCTCTCTCCACTTACCCATTCTCTCTCTATCTCTCTCTCTACACACATACCCTCTCTCTCTCTCTCTCTCTCTCTCTCTCTCTCACCCATTTGTTGTCATTTTTTTTGTCTCTCTAATCGTACTCAATTGTTGGCTGCTCTCTCTCTCTCTCTCTCTCTCTCTCTCTCTCTCTCTCTCTCTCAAGCAGTTATTAGGTGCTCTCTCTCTCTCTCTTCTCTCGACCAATTGTTAGTTTTTTTCTCTCTCTCTCTCTCTCTTTATTTGTTGTCCTAGTTTCCCTCTCTCCTTCTCTCTCTCTACGCTCCCAATTCTTGGCTGCTCTCTCTCTCTCTCTCTCTTCTCTCTCTCTCTCTCTCTCTCTCTCCCATTCGCGTAAGGAGGGGCCGCTCGTGTGCTATAAGGGCGGAGGGCGTCCTTAATGGAGAAAGCTTCTACCAGATCCTTTTATGCTGCCAAACGGCGACCTTTAAGTAATAGTCTTATTGTCATCCTACCTGGCATTCCTTATTAATGCACGGGGCCTGTTTCTGAGAGAGAGAGAGAGAGAGAGAGAGAGAGAGAGAGATTGATTGATTATTAATGCACAGGGCCTGTCTGTTTCTAAGAGAGAGAGAGAGAGAGAGAGAAAACGGGTATAATGATATTTGAGATATTATCTCGTGTATGTGTGTGTGTGTGTGTAACCGCCGAGAGAGAGAGCGAGAGAGAGAGAGAGAGAGAGAGGAAGAGAGAGACAGAGAGAGGGAGGGGGGGAATAAAATGTTTAGTCTTCCATTTCTGCGCATTTCTTTGTTTCTTTGTTTTGCCCTTTCTTCCGTCGGTAATCTCATTATCTCCTTCCTCCCAACACGTTCTAAATTGCTTCCATTGTTACTTTGACAATATCCCAAAATTACAATCGGTAATTACATTCACTTGTTGCGATTGTGGGTCTCCATGGCTGATGGTGACCATTTATTCGTTTAGGAACCTGGGTGGTGTTTTTGCCTTTTGAAAGATGTATGACCCATTTTGTCGTTGACGTGAAAAAAATGTAAGAAATATATAGTATATAAATACGTATATATTTTGTTGTTGTTGTTGTTGTTGTTGAATGCAGGACGAATTCTCATATTTTTGCATTCAGAAAAATATATATTAATCTTTCCACGTGTCGTTAAATTTTATAAAAATGTTGTACCCATTTTCTCGGGCTTTCACGTCATCAAAAATGCTTCACCAATTTCTAAAAGTGCACGGCCTATGAATGCCCGCTTTTGAAATAGGAGGACCCAATTTATGCGTTTATTTATTTTTTTTTATTTTTTTTTATTTACGACCAATTATTTTTCCATGTTTTCAAGAAAGGGTGATACGTTTATCTCGTATATTTGTAATATCAAACTAATTTTTTGCGTACGTCTAAATCTAAAGATATAGGACCCGTGTTTCTGATCTATGATTTGAAAAATGTATGGCCATTGTTTACGTTATATATATATTATATATATATATATATAATATATATACATATATATATATATATATATAGAGCATATATATTAGATATTTGGCCCGGCATCTATATATATACTTGTCGCGTGATTACTTCCGGTTGTGAGTCTCTCTCTCTCTCTCTCTCTCTATCTCTCTCTCTCTTCTCTCTCTCTCTCTCTCTCTACGTAACTATGGGACAGGGAACTGTTACTTGTTATCGTAGCAATGCTATGAGGTGCGTGTGTGTCTGTCATGGAGAGAGAGAGAGAGAGAGAGAAAGAGAGATGCATGCGTAGGACAAGCCACAAAACAAATCAATATGAACGTTCTGCAGTGCGGACTTTGCATACGGCTTAACAGTTATATTTTTTCCTCTGTACGGGGTATTAGTTCTATCAGGTTTATATATATATATATATATATATATATATATATATATATATATATATATATATGTGTGTGTGTGTGTGTGTGTGCGTGTGTGTGTGTGTGTGTGTGTGTGTGTGTGTGTATGGAGAGATTGAGGGTGGGTGGGTGTAGGAGTGTTCCCGAAAAATAAAAATAAAAATAAAAAACATTATCACACTCGTTTTGCAAGGTCAAACCCGTGTTTACGATTCAGTCTTCGGACGCGCATGCGCAGAGAGGCACCTCGCCCCCCTGCGCGCGCGCGCGTGCATTTACGCAACGGCGTGCGGCATCGAAAGGGTTTTACTTCAACGCCCTTGATTCCCGGATGGGTCATTTCGTTACTCCTTCCTTATTTGTTGTAGAAACCGTTTAGGAGGATACTCCAAGCGTGAGCTGGCTCTCTCTCTCTCTCTCTCTCTCTCTCTCTCTGCAACCTTTTGAAAATAGGGAATTGCAGATTTGGAGAAAGATGTTACTACAAACATCCTAAGGTATGTCAAAACTATGAAATATATGGTAAATGTTGCATACTTAGATGGCTATGGGGATGATTGCAAAGAGATCTGCATCCAAAAAAAAAAAAAATATGTAAAAACCTAAAAGAAGGAAAAGGATGTAAGTTCGACAAAAAATGCAAATATATGCACCCATTGTAGCCATGAATCATAATCAAATAAATAACCAACCAAGTAATAAAATCCAAAATAAGAAAGAAACAAATAAAGAGAGAAATCAAGAATATCAGGTAAAAGAGAAAAGCAAACCACCAATGAGATATGCAGAGGTGTCAGCAAAAAATTTCAAAGCATCAGCTCCGAAATTCTACTCAAGAGATAATAACTGTATTTATTATGCAAGAGGATATTGCAGAAACGGAGAAAATTGCAGATTCATACACAAAATGAATAATTATGATGAAGGAAGATCAAATATTATGGAAAAGTTGGATTTTTTTAATGTCAGAATTTCTGGAACTGAAAAAAAGAACAACATACCAGAACAGGAAGAGACATGGGAAAATCCTTATTACTACCAATATTAAATGAAGGAGAAAACACCAAACCACCATCATAGTGATGAATGCGCAGGGTTTAGTTACGAGTAACTCAAAAAGAAAAATAGAGTACTTAGAAGAACTAACCCAAAATGAAAAGAAAATAGATATAATGAATATAAGTGAAACCTGGTATTCCCAAGAGACTGGGAATGATGATCAAATAAAAGGGTTCCAAACTTATAGATCAGATAGAAAAAATAGGAATCAAGGGGGAACCGCAATATATGGGAAAGACAAAAAACAAGGAAAAATTATATGAGAAAATATATAAGTAAAACTCAGAATGTGAACTAATAGCGGTAGAATTTGAATCTGAAAAATTGATGAACATAGTAATATATAGACCTCCTAATACTAAAGAGTTTGACTTAATAATTGAAAAATTGGATGATATATGTAGAAATCACAAGGACTGGACTATTCTCCTATCTGGTGACTTCAACTTTCTTTCGTAGAATGGAAAGAACGAATAGGAGACTGTGGTTGTACTTATACATATAAAAAAGAGAGTAATAGTAGTGCAGAAGATAAGAGGCAATTTGAAAAGCTATTAGATATGCTACTAGAATACAACATTCAACAAATAAATCACCTGCCAACAAGAAAGGAAAATACTTTAGACTAGTATTTGTGAACGAGATGAATTATGTTAAAGAAATAATAGTTTATAATGCGAGTATTTCAGATCATAATGTCATAGATTAACAGTTCATTCCAAAGCAAGTGAAAATAGAGATAAGCAAGAAATGAAAAAGTGGGAAGGATATGGAAATACAACTTCTACAGTAAAAATATAAAATGGTCAGAAATTAATGAAGAATTAAACAAAGATTGGGATAACATTTTCGTAAGTGATGACTAATAAGGGTAAATACGGAGATATTATATAAAATATTTGGAGAAAATAGTGGATAAATATATACCGAAGAAGAAAAGTAAACATCATTCATGCATACCAAGAGACAGAAGGATCTTGTTCCAGAAAATCAGAAAGTGGAAAAAAGGTCTTGCAAAAGAAAAAAATGCATGGAAAGTTATAGAACTAAAAAGTAAGATAGAAAATGCAGAACAAAAGATTATACAATCAAAAGAAAATGAAAAACGGGACTTGGAAGAAAAAACCCTATTAAATATCAAGCAAAACCCCAAACTATTATACTCATATGCGAAGAAGATGAATAAAAGAAGAATAGAAATAGGCCCTCTGAGAATTGAAGGGAGATTAACGAATGAAAAAAAGGAAATTTGCAACATACTGGCAGAACGATATAAGAGAGAATTCACCCCTAGAATAATAATAATGAAGATAATGATATAGAAGTAAGGGACGAAAATAGTGAATATTTAGCTGACATAGAAATTAATGAAGCTGATATTGTGCAGGCAATTAATGAAATTAAAAATGGAGCTGCTGCAGGGCCGGATGGAGTCCCTGCTATTTTGTTAAAGAAAGTAGTTCATTCTATCGCAAAGCCACTTGCAATATTATTAAGACAAAGTGTAGATACAGGCAAGATTTATGATGAGCACAATTAGCATATATCACCCCTACTTTCAAAAGTGGATCAAGACTAGAGGCAAGTAATTATAGGCCTGTGAGTCTAACATCACTATTTATGAAAGTGTATGAAAGGGTAATGAAGAAAAATATTATGAAACAACATTTAATAAAAAACAATAATTTGTTTCAATATAGGACAACACGGGTTTTCGTACCCGGAAAAAGTACACAAACCCAACTGTTAGTCCACCGTGAGAACATATTCAAAAATATGAAAAGCGGAAATGAAACAGATGTGGTTTATCTAGACTTTGCAAAAGCTTTTGACAAAGTAGACCATAATATATTAGCAAAGAAAATTAGAAAACACAATATCGTAGATAAAGTAGGAAGATGGTTAAAAGAATTTTTACACAACAGAAAACAGATAGTTATTGCAAACGATGAGAAATCGGATGAAACCAAGGTAATAATCCGGTGTGCCACAAGGTACCTGGTGTTAGCTGCAATATTGTTTGTTATTATGATTGAAGACATAGACAGTAATGTTAAGGATTCGGTAGTGAGTAGTTCCGCTGATGACACAAGAATAAGTAGAGAAATTACTTGTGATGAAGATAGGAACGCTCTACAAAGAGACCTTAACAAAGTATATGATTGGGCAGAGGTAAATAGGATGGTATTTAACTCTGATAAATTTGAATCAATAAATTATGGAGACAGAGAAGGAAAGCTATATGCATATAGGGGACCTAATAATGAGACAATCACAAATAAGGAAGCAGTTAAAGACCTTGGTGTGATGATGAATAGGAACATGTTATGCAATGATCAAATAGCCATTCTGTTGGCAAAATGTAAAGCAAAAATGGGAATGTTGTTACGGCACTTCAAAACAAGAAAAGCTGAACACATGATTATGCTTTATAAAACATATGTTCGTAGTCCACTTGAATATTGCAATATGATATGGTACCCACACTATCAAAAGGATATTGCACAAATAGAGAGTGTACAAAGGTCCTTTACAGCTAGAATAGAAGAAGTTAAGGACCTAGACTACTGGGAAAGACTACAATTCCCTTAAATTAATATAGTCTAGAAGGAGAAGAGAACGCTACATGATAATTCAGGCATGGAAACAGATAGAAGGAATAACAGAAAATATCATGGAACTAAAAATATCAGAAAGAGCAAGCAGAGGTAGATTAATAGTGCCCAAAACTATACCAGGAAAAATAAGGAAAGCACACAGAACATTAATCACTACTCACCAGCATCGATAATGCAGCGTCTATTCAATGCGTTGCCAGCTCATCTGAGGAATATATCAGGAGTGAGCGTAGATGTGTTTAAGAATAAGCTCGACAAATATCTAAACTGCATCCCAGACCATCCAAGATTGAAGATGCAAAATATACCGGAAGATGTACTAGCAACTCTCTGGTAGACATTAGAGGCGCCTCACACTGAGGGACCTGGGGCAACCCGAACGAACTGTAAGGTCTGTAAGGTAAGGTCTCTCTCTTGGCGGTTTCAATTTGAACTAGTTTCCGCTGATTGGTTCTTAATAACAATAATAATAATAATTATTATTATTATTATTATTATCATTATTATTAATTAATTATTATTATTATTATTATTTATTATTATTATTATTATTATTATTATTTTTATGTTAATTATTATTGTTAGCCACAATATTTTTCTTAACATGTTTAAAAATAAAAAAAAATAAAAAACTGTTAACTCGCGAGTTGATTCCAGATACCGTAGTTTTTTTTCAATGGGTTTTTTTTTTTTAAATGTATCTCGAAAACTTATGAATTGGTTGAAGGGAGTTTTTTATCGCGGGGAGTGGGGGGGGGGGGGGGGGGTTAGGGGTGGCGAGGGGGTTTGGCGCAAGCCGGTTTGGGTGGGCCATGAGCAGACGAAATTTATCAGATTGCAAGTTAGGTCTAAAGACGAATTCGGATCCGTGTTTATTTTTGGCTGTCAGTTCGCGAATGTTTATTTATTTATTTATTTATTAATGTTTTCTTAAGTATAAGTCAATTTCCTTGTATTAGAAACTGTATTACACTTATCTATTATGCATATAAATGATCTATGAACACTGGCTTTTTAACTGCTTTATGGCTGAGTTTTCACATTTTATTTGGAACGTCTCTTTGGGAGATAATTGCGGTAACGTTTTCCTCATTTCTTATTATTACCATGACTAGTTCTATTTCGGCTCCATCGAGCATTACTACTCAAGGTCTGCGCGCAAAAGGCCCCAAAACAATCGGCCATCCTTTCTGTAAACTGCCTTTCCCGCTGATTGCTTCATTCAAGTCGTTGATAGCAAAACCATCTTTTCCGTTCGACTATTCAGGCATCCTCTCTCTCTCTCTCTCTCTCTCTCTCTCTCTCTCTCTCTCTCTCTCTCTCTCTCTCGCCGCTTTATCAGTGATTTCTCTCAAGTCTAGTCTTGCTTCTCCTGTCTCCTGAGTCCTCCATTGTTCGCGCCACCAGATGTCATCATCTAATGGCCTCGACGGCTGTTCTCGCAATGCTTATCTCTCTCTCTCTCTCTCTCTCTCTCTCTCTCTCTCTCTCTCTCTCTCTCTCTCAGCTCTGCTCTTTTGTCGACGATTTCTTGCTCTCTCGAGAGGTCAAATAAACGAGTTGGCCTTCTCCCCCACCTCTCTAAACCGCGACAACAAGAAACAATTACAAGAACAATTGATATGGAAACTAGAACTAAAGAGATATAACACATCCCATTGTAGGAACTTCTTCTTTCTAAACTGCCTCCAGAAGTTGTCAACAGCAACAGTGTGGAAGAGTTTAGAAGAAAGCTGGACAAAATCATTAGCAGGACACTGTGAATGCACAGTCAAACCTGCTCCTACAGATAAGGGAGCACACGATGTCTCCTCTAAGGCTGGACTAACAAGTCTTTGAGACATCCTAATCCTCTTAACTCCGTGTAACATCGGCCTAGCGGTCGCGCGAACGCACTTCGAATCGTGCTGGTTACGGAGGCGTTCCTCGGCCTAGCCTTTTGGAAACAGCAACAGACAATAACACTAACAACAGCAACCACAACAACAAATGCAATAACTACAACAACATCGGCCTAGCGTTGACTCGAAGGTATTTTGTGAACCGGGTTTCGTTTCCTCATCTCGTCCTAGCAGTCGTTCTTTTTTTTTTTTTTTTTTTTTGAGATGGCCCATTCCGACGGCCTCTCTGCCTCCTTGCACAGTTCCAAAACGAACCACAATTGACGTTATTTGTTTTTCACGCATGGGACGCGATGTCATAACAGACATTTCCCATTCCAGAGAGAGACCTTACCTTACAGACCTTACATCTTGTTCGGGTTGCCCCAGGTCCCTCAGTGTGAGGCACCTCTAATGTCTACCAGAGAGTTGCTAGTACATCTTCCGGTATATTTTGCATCTTCCAATCTTGGATGGTCTGGGATGCAGTTTAGATATTTGTCGAGCTTATTCTTAAACACATCTACGCTCACTCCTGATATATTCCTCAGATGAGCTGGCAACGCATTGAATAGACGCTGCATTATCGATGCTGGTGCGTAGTGGATTAATGTCCTGTGTGCTTTCCTTATTTTTCCTGGTATAGTTTTGGGCACTATTAATCTACCTCTGCTTGCTCTTTCTGATATTTTTAGTTCCATGATATTTTCTGCTATTCCTTCTATCTGTTTCCATGCCTGAATTATCATGTAGTGTTCTCTTCTCCTTTCTAGACTATATAATTTTAAGAATTGTAGTCTTTCCCAGTAGTCTAGGTCCTTAACTTCTTCTATTCTAGCTGTAAAGGACCTTTGTACACTCTCTATTTGTGCAATATCCTTTTGATTGTGTGGGTACCATATCATATTGCAATATTCAAGTGGACTACGAACATATGTTTTATAAAGCATAATCATGTGTTCAGCTTTTCTTGTTTTGAAGTGCCGTAACAACATTCCATTTTTGCTTTACATTTTGCCAACAGAGTTGCTATTTGATCATTGCATAACATGTTCCTATTCATCATCACACCAAGGTCTTTAACTGCTTCCTTATTTGTGATGGTCTCATTATTAGGTCCCTTATATGCATATAGCTTTCTTTCTCTGTCTCCATAATTTATTGATTCAAATTTATCAGAGTTAAATACCATCCTATTTACCTCTGCCCAATCATATACTTTGTTAAGGTCTCTTTGTAGAGCGTTCCTATCTTCATCACAAGTAATTTCTCTACTTATTCTTGTGTCATCTGCGAAACTACTCACTACCGAATCCTTCACATTATTGTCTATGTCTTCAATCATAATAACAAACAGTATTGCAGCTAACACCGTACCTTGCGGCACACCGGATATTACCTTGACTTCATCCGATTTCTCGTCGTTTGCAATAACTATCTGTTTTCTGTTGTGTAAAATTCTTTTAACCATCTTCCTACTTTATCCACGATATTGTGTTTTCTAATTTTCTTCGCTAATATATTATGGTCTACTTTATCAAAAGCTTTTGCAAAGTCTAAATAAACCACATCTGTTTCATTTCCGCTTTTCATATTTTTGAATATGTTCTCACGGTGGACTAACAGTTGGGTTTGTGTACTTTTTCCGGGTACGAAACCATGTTGTCCTTTATTAAACAAATTATTTTTTATTAAATGTTTCATAATATTTTTCTTCATTACCCTTTCATACACTTTCATAATATGTGATGTTAGACTCACAGGCCTATAATTACTTGCCTCTAGTCTTGATCCACTTTTGAAAGTAGGGGTAATATGCTAATTTGTGCTCATCATAAATCTTGCCTGTATCTACACTTTGTCTTAATAATATTGCAAGTGGCTTTGCGATAGAATGAACTACTTTCTTTAACAAAATAGCAGGAATTCCATCAGGCCCTGCAGCAGCTCCATTTTTAATTTCATTAATAGCCTGCACAATATCAGCTTCATTAATATCTATGTCAGCTAAATATTCACTATTTTCATCCCTTCCTTCTATATCATTATCTTCATTATCTATTCTAGGGGTGAATTCTCTCTTATATCGTTCTGCCAGTATGTTGCAAATTTGTCCTTTTTTTCATTCGTTAATCTCCCTTCAATTCTCAGAGGGCCTATTTCTATTCTTCTTTTTATTCATCTTCTTCGCATATGAGTATAATAGTTTGGGGTTTTGCTTGATATTTAATAGGGTTTTTTCTTCCAAGTCCCGTTTTTCATTTTCTTTTGATTGTATAATCTTTTGTTCTGCATTTTCTATCTTACTTTTTAGTTCTATAACTTTCCATGCATTTTTTTCTTTTGCAAGACCTTTTTTCCACTTTCTGATTTTCTGGAACAAGATCCTTCTGTCTCTTGGTATGCATGAATGATGTTTACTTTTCTTCTTCGGTATATATTTTTCCACTATTTTCTCCAATATTTTATATAATATCTCCGTATTTACCCTTATGTCATCACTTACGAAAATGTTATCCCAATCTTTGTTTAATTCTTCATTAATTTCTGACCATTTATATTTTTACTGTAGAAGTTGTATTTTCCATATCCTTCCCACTTTTTCATTTCTTGCTTATCTCTATTTTCACATGCTTTGGAATGAACTGTTAATTCTATGACATTATGGTCTGAAATATTTGCATTATAAACTATTATTTCTTTAACATAATTCATCTCGTTCACAAATACTAGGTCTAAAGTATTTTCCTTTCTTGTTGGCAGGTGATTTATTTGTTGAATGTTGTATTCTAGTAGCATATCTAATAGCTTTTCAAATTGCCTCTTATCTTCTGCACTACTATTACTCTCTTTTTTATATGTATAAGTACAACCACAATCTCCTATTCGTTCTTTCCATTCTACGAAAGGAAAGTTGAAGTCACCAGATAGGAGAATAGTCCAGTCCTTGTGATTTCTACATATATCATCCAATTTTCAATTATTAAGTCAAACTCTTTAGTATTAGGAGGTCTATATACTATGTTCATCAATTTTTCAGATTCAAATTCTACCGCTATAGTTCACATTCTGAGTTACTATATTTCTCATATATTTTTCCTTTTGTTTTTTGTCTTTCCCATATATTGCGGTTCCCCCTTGATTCCTATTTTTTCTATCTGATCTATAAGTTTGGAACCCTTTTATTTGATCATCATTCCCAGTCTCTTGGAATACCAGGTTTCACTTTATATTCATTATATCTATTTTCTTTCATTTTGGTTAGTTCTTCTAAGTACTCTATTTTTCTTTTTGAGTTACTCGTAACTAAACCCTGCGCATTCATCACTATGATGGTTTGCGTGGTTTCTCCTTCATTTAATACTGGTAGTAATAAGGATTTTCCCATGTCTCTTTCCTGTTCTGGTATGTTGTTCTTTTTTTCATTTCCAGAAATTCTGACATTAAAAAATCCAACTTTTCCATATATTTGATCTTCCTTCATCATAATTATTCATTTTGTGTCTGAATCTGCAATTTTCTCCGTTTCTGCAATATCCTCTTGCATAATAAATACAGTTATTATCTCTTGAGTATAATTTCGGAGCTGATGCTTTGAAATTTTTTGCTGACACCTCTGCATATCTCATTGGTGGTTTGCTTTTCTCTTTTACCTGATATTCTTGATTTCTCTCTTTATTTGTTTCTTTCTTATTTTGGATTTTATTACTTGGTTGGTTATTTATTTGATTATGATTCATGGCTACAGGGTGCATATATTTGCATTTTTTGTCGAACTTACATCCTTTTCCTTCTTTTAGGTTTTTACATATTTTGGATGCAGATCTCTGCAATCATCCCCATATCCATCTAAGTATGCACATTTACCATATATTTCATAGTTTGACATATCTTAGGATGTTTGTAGTAACATCTTTCTCCAAATCTGCAATTCCCTCTTTTCAAAAGGTTGCAGATTTTGTCTTTCTTGTCTATTTTTTCCTCTTTCCCGTCATTGTATAGATCTGGGTAGAGCCTCTTCGGGATTTGCTTTTCTGTTGTCATATCGTAATTTATTTCTTCGTAGGTATGCTGCTTTATTGCCTCATATGTAGTATCAATGAGTATCTCTGCATCCATACTTTTATCTTGTTCTTTGTTTTCCTTATTTTTTTCTGTCATTTCATTTTTGTTTACTTCTCTTCCGTTTCCTCTTCTTCTTTTCTTCTTCTTCTTCCTCTCCTCTTCTTCTTCATCCTCAACTATTTGTACATTCAATCTTGATTTAATAACATTGTCTATCCATGATAGACATGTTGAACAAAAAATTCTTGTATCTTTTCTCAAATCTTGTATTACCTCAGCACACTGTGGATGGGTCGGAATGTTGCATGCAGCACATTTTCTGATTAGGTTTTGTGGATTGACTATGCTATACCAAACCTTACACAGTTTGCATGCTTTTGGCATTCTTTTTCCTAATGCATCAATTAGGATATTCACAAGATTCACCTTATTCATTTTCTTTGTCGGAATATGTTGGTTTATGTATATTTTCTTTATGAGTCTCTTGACCACTTGGATTTTATTTGGAACTTCTTCAATTATTTTCAAGATGTTTTCATTAGATTTGTTCCAGTTTGAAGGATTATATCCTTCTAATATATCTATGAATGCTTTTGTATCTTTTTGGTTAGGACTGTTGCTGATTTCATAGATGAGAAATGCCAGTTCCCTTCCTGCTACCTCATCGTATTGCGAATCTGCTAAACACGCCAAATTACGCCACCTCTTCCCGCAGTTGGAACTTACTGCCATCTTGTTCTGATTTATAGTATTACACTTGATAAACTAACTTAGAAGACGCTTTATCCTACTATTTTCACACTAATCTTATCACCGATAGTTCACGAACACTTCTAGATATTTCTCAAATTCTAGTCGTATGTTAAACTTGTGATATCTGTTGATTAATCTGACTTCACGCGGGTACGTCTCACCAAGCAAGATGGCTACTTACGAGAGAGAGAGAGAGAGAGAGAGAGAGAGAGAGAGAGAGAGAGAGAGAGAGAGAGACAGAGCATTTATGTGTGTGTGTGTGAGAGAGTGAGAGAGAGAGAAAATTTATTAGAGAGAGAAAGAGAGATAGAGCATTTATGAGAGAGAGAGAGAGAGAGAGAGAGAGAGAGAGAGAATTTATTAGAGAGAGAAAGAGACATAGAGCATTTAGAGAGAGAGAGAGAGATGAGAGAGAGAGAGAGAGAGAGAGAGAGAGAGGTGGGGGCGGGGAGAGGGAGAGAGTATTTACTCGAGATAGAGAGAATTTACTAGAGAGATAGAAATCAAGTTTTTACTAGAGAGAGAGAGAGAGAGAGAGAGAGAGAGTATTTATGAGAGAGAGAGGGAAACAGAGTATTTATTAGACAGAGAGAAAGAGTTTTTATTAGAGAGGGAGAGAGAGAGAGAGTGTTAATTAGAGAGTGAGAAAGAGTTTTAATTAGAGAGAGGGAAACAGTTTTGATTAGAGAGTGGGAAAGAGTTTTTATTAGAGAGAGAGAGAGAGAGAGAGAGAGAGAGAGAAAGCATTTACTCGAAAGACAGAGAGAGAGAGAGCGAGAGAGAGAGAGAGAGCGAGAGAGAGAGAGAGAGAGAGAGAGAGAGAGAGAGAAATATAGTATTTACCGTCGCTCAGTGAACTCCCAAAGGATCCGATTCTCATTATCGATAGCGTTCTGTCACGACAGAGAGATTCATTTTTGATAAAAGAGATTTTGGTTGGGGGGTGGGGGAGTTGAGGGAGAGGGCTGAAAAGGCAAGAAAGGAAGAAGCCCGCAGTGGAAAATAAGAAAATAAAACAAACCCTCTTCTTAACCCCAGTCGACATTGCCCTTTTATTTTCTAGATTTGCGTTTTATTAGTTTTCTGTAAAAGAATCTGTTTGTCCGTCCGCCCTCTGATCTTCAAAACGGCTGAGGCTAGAGGGCTGCAAATTGGAATGCTGATCATCCATTCCCTAATCATCAAACATACCAAATTGCAGCTCTCTAGCCTTGGTAGTTTCTATTTTATTTCATGTCAAAGTTAGCCACGATCATGCGTCTGACAACATAATAGGCCAGGCCAACACCGGGCCTTGGTTAAAGTTTCAGGGGCCGTGGTCATGTAGCATTCTACCGAGACCACCGAAAGATGGATCTGTTTTCTGGGGCCTTGATTATACGCTGTACAGGAAGCTCTTTTCTTCGGCGCATTTTTTATTTATTTTGATTTTTTTAATTCCTATTTTCATATGTTTTATTCATTTTTTTTTACATTTATCGAATTAAATATTGACCTTTAGGGAGACAGATATCTACGCTTGTGACCCACCTGTCAAAGTTTGACATAAGTATACGACTCTGAGGCATTTCAAATACACTAAAGATAAATGACTGTCAAAAAAAAAAAAAAAAACTGGAGGTTAAGAAAGAAAGGGACTTTCTTAGACGACAAATGGCCTGTTTTGTTACATAAATCAGCTGTCAAGACGAAAAGGTGGCTGTCAGAATAGAAGCTTGCTGTCTAGACAAAAGAAAAAAACTGGTTGTCAAGACAGATGTTGGCTGCCAGGTTAAAAGTAGTATCCGTCAAGTTTTTGGTATCAAGATACAGAATCTGACTGTCAAGACATTGAAAACTGCCTGTCAAAACAGAGATAGAGGGGTGACTGCGAACACTCAGGACAGAGCTTTCAAGACAGCCAGACTAGATGTCAAAGGTAACGTGGCCTTGTCAGGAAAATGAAAATGGCAGTCAAAAAGAAAAAAATAATAAACATATAAAAAAAAATGGCTGTCAGAACGAGAGAATTGACTGTCAAAATAAGATCCTGGCTGTCAAGACGAGAGGTTGACTGTCAAAACAAAGAAACTGGCTGTCAAGATGAGAGATTGACTGTCAAAATAAAACTGAAATGGAGAGAGGGACTTTGCTACCAGAAGAGAGAGAGAGAGAGAGAGAGAGAGAGAGAGAGAGAGAGAGAGAGAGAGAGATAGCAATACTTTGTTATGATATTTGTATTAAGATTTTTCCATGCTGTTTAATAACAAATAACTTGTAGGGAACTTGCTTCATTTTCTGTAATTTATTTTAAGAGGCTTTTCAAGTTTTGTGGGGTTGTTAATTAGTTTGAGTTTGGCCTAGTTGTCTAAATGGTAGTTGTAAAAGACTTATTTTAAGGTATGGATATTGTCTCATATGTAAATAGACTAATGCTTTGCAAGATGGTAGCTTTTACACTCGTCTCATGATTTAATAATAATAATAATAATAATAATAATAATAATAATAATAATAATAATAATAATAATAATAATAATAATAATAATAATAATAATAAATTCAGTATACCAATAAAACTTTTAATTTCCTTTATAAACTGCAAAATATTTTTTTAAATCCCACTTTCGTTCCAAAACTTCAGAAGAAAAACATGGTAAAAATGCGTCACAGTTTAAATAAAAATTGTCTTAAACTTCTGATAAAAATAACACAATAAAAAAGAAAAAGAAGTGGGGCGTTTGCAAATACATTGAAGGCAGCGTGGGTTTTTATAATATTGGGACCCAGTCCTTCAAAAAAAAAAAATAAAAATACTTCCATGTTTCATCAGCGCTCCATCTGATTTTTTTTCAACGATCTAATATTTTTTAAACCTTCGGCTGGGTTAGGGGGGTGGGGGTTGGTTTGGGGTTGTGGGTTGTGATGAGGTGAGGGACGGAGGGCAGTCCTAGACACATGTCAATCAAAGGTGACATTGCGACATATTAATCACGTATTAATTTAGCAGGTGCGAGTCCATACTCCAATATGGACGAGAGAGAGAGAAAGAGAGAGAGATTAACGTAGCCTCCTCTCGAGAGAATCAGACGTGAAAAATGCTGCATACCATGTCTCATATTATACTCCCATATTATTCATTTCTCTCCCTCTTCCCTGCTTTCTTCTTCTTCTTCTTCTTCCCTCGGTATTTTCCCTTCCACCCTTTTCCTTCATTGTCCGTTTATCTAGGCAATGGTGTGGTTGCATTCCGCTATCTGCGGAATAATTTGACGCCTGGGAAATAATTGTAGGTATACAATATTTAAACATCTGTTAGTTATTAGTCTATTTTATTATTTTCTCCTTTTTATTTTGGTGTTTGATATCTCCCCAGCACCGCAGAGATTAGTCATGGTAGTGATTTGACAATTTACGAATATACATATATATAATTACACCTACGTATCTTTAAGCAAAGCGTAGAGACAGTGATGTATCTTCAAGCTAGACTTACAGAGAATTATGCAGTATCTTTATTTTCAAGTAAAGCCTGCGTGATGCGTAGGAGATTAATGTTAAACCTCTCTCCTCTCTCTCTCTCTCTCTCTCTCTCTCTCTCTCTCTCTCTCTCTCTCCATTAGTATCAGTGTTATAACCAGATTCAGGTTGTAAATAGTTATAGACAAGTTATAGACTGAACTAGTTGCCTGGAACTTGGGTCTGGTATTCAGGTGCATTAAGTACTAACTGTAGGCATAACTTTCCAGGTAGACAGTTACAATGATTCATGATCGACCACACGTTCCTAATCAGAGCAAAGGAGGTCAGAATCATCGTCGTTGTTTTGAACCTGGAAAGGATTTTTTATTTATTTTTTTTTTAACCCTGGAGGATTGGGATCCCATATTATCAGACCTTGTTTTTTCAGCTGAAGTTTGGCGAATTAATCAGGGACATTGGTTGATCTGCTGGATTCATTTGAGAGAGTTGCTGATTAATCCCTCAGAGCTAGGAATGATGGCTGTTTCATTTTCTGCGTTTTTTCTCTCTCCTCTTTTTTTTGTGAACCACAGTGAGAGAGAGGCTACCTATTTTTGTCGTTGGGACTTATTTAAGTTTGTTTATATTATATATATATATATATAATATATATATATATATATATATATAAATATATATATATATATATAAAATATATATATATAAATATATATATATATATAATATATATATATATTATATATATATAATATATATATATATATATATATATATAATAAATATATATAAATTATATATATATATATATAATATATATATATATATCTATATATATATATATATATATATATGTGTGTGTGTGTGTGTGTGTGTGTGTGTGTGTATGTGTGTGTGCCTCTCTGTGTTTATATATAAATAAATAAATGCATATATACATGTATGTATACATATATAGTTTTATTTACATATATATGAGTATAAATACATATATGTACTACACATATACACATACATACACCTGCATCACTACCCATGGGCGACAGATCACCAAAAATCCCACAAAATTGTAACGAGACGTAACAGAGAGAGAGAGAGAGAGAGAGAGAGAGACGCGTGGTGTTTTTCTCTCGCCCTCCGTTTTGCGTTGTCCTAATAATCTCAATTCTCGTTCACTGCAGCAGCAGCGGTAGGACCAACTAGGCGTGTACACACACGCACATACGCGCGCACACACACACACACACAGTTATTCCCTTTTGTCCCAGGACACTTAGGATTCAGGTCCTTAAAGGGGATGGTGCCCTGGCCATGGTATCCTTGCCCTCGCTATGCGTCTCCCAAGTTTTTATTTTTTTTATTTTATATTTTTAATTTTTAATTTTTTTTTTCGTTTGTCTGCCTCCAGGCGTCTGCTTTCGACCGTCACGACCTCTTTAATTTAATTTTTATTTTGATTTCCGTTTATTTTTTGTTAGCCACTTTTGTGGTTTTTGTATTTTTTATATATTGACCTTAGTAGATTTTATACTTGGACTTAATTTTCCCTCTTTTTTTTTTGTATGTTTTGTGTATAGGCATTAATCGATTTTATACCTAGATTTAAATCCCTCTTTTTTGCATGTTTTGTATACTGGCCTCAATATATTTTGTACCTGGCCTAGGTTCCCTCTTTTTTGTATATTTTGTATGTTGGCGTTAAATTTTATACTTGGACTTAATTCCATCGTTTTCTATGTACTGTATGTACAAAATTCATGCTTTTACTGTTGTCTTCAGTATCTTTTCAAATATTATTTTATATGGATTTTCCGTCTTTAGCAAGCCTAGATTTTATATTCTTAATCTTTCTGGTTTTTTTTTTTATTTTTTCATTTTACGAGATCAATTTCTTTTTATTTCGACCGTTTCCGGATTTTTGGAAAATTATTCTACATATTGGTTGTATTTCGACGATTCCATATTTATTTTAAGACAATTTTTCGTCTATTTTGACCATTTCCGGATTTTGCTAAGTTATTTTACATTTTTTTGTTTTTGGTTTAACAACTCCAGATTAATTATGAATATTTTTTATTTTGTAAGTTATTAGAGACATTTTTTTTTTCATTTTGTTTTTCCCCTAAGTTCGTCACTTCAATTTTTTTTAAGTTTTCATTTTGTGCTATTTTAAATTTTTATATTAACCCAACAGAACACTGAAAAGAGCAGCCAGCGTTCATTAAGACTCTCTAAGCAACTTATCATTATTATATTTTGACTATTCTCTATTTTCCTGAAACCAACAGAGCATTTTATCCACTCCTTTAGAACCGCTCTGGTAGTTTTTATAGATGCATATTTTTGCCTGCCAGTTTTTTTTTTCTGAAGTGCACCTCTTTTGAAGTGCCCCCCCCCCCCCCCCACCTCTTTTCAGGATTTTATACCCTGCTTTCTTTTCATTTTATTTTTTTATTTTCCTTTATGTTTTTTTGTACTTCTTTCGTTTGGAATCGTTGCCTTCTTTGTCTCTTCTCATTTTTCTCATATTCCCCTGTTCTTCGTTTTTCCACTTTTATAAGTTTGTTTCAGTAGCATCTTTTATGATTTTTTTTATTGTGGCCATTTGAGTGACTTTTTCTTTTTTACTTTGCGACCTAAACTATCTAGTTTTTTTAATTTTTTAATATAGTTTTTTATATTTTTTTTGTTAATTAGACCAGTTTATTTTTTCTCTGTTCTGTGGATCATTCTAGTTATATCACTTTGACTATATATATAAATGTATATATATATATATATAGATATATATATATATATATATATATATATATATATTATGTATATATTTGTATGTATGTATGTAGTATGTATGTATGTATATGATATATATATATATATATATATATATATATATATATATATATATATATATATATATATATATATATATATATATATATGATTGATATTAGCTTCTGTGTTTTATATTGACATTTCTAGTTTACTGACTTTGATCTCTCTCTTATTCCAATTTTTTTTTTCCATTTTGACCCTGCTGCAGGTTTTCATGTTGGCTTTTCATTGTTTTTTTTTTTTTTCTCCCAGTCTTCCAAAAGTTTTTTTGTTTTTATAAAGATTCGAGTCCCCTTCGCTCTGAGCCTTAACTTTTTTCCACCTGTGCTGACTCTTCTAGTGCTTTCAACAACTCTTGCAGGTTTTTTTGTGTGTGTTTTAATCTTTTTATTTTGATCTATAATTGCATATCTTTTTCCATTGGATGTTTTTGTTCTGTTAATTTTCATCATGATGACCTACCAGCCTCTTCATTTCTCTGCTTCCAGATTTTCTATAATTGAAAAACCTTAATTATCTATAATTATGTTTTTGGTCTATTCATCTTCAAATTGGTAGAAAAATTGGGTAGGTCCACTTTTCATTCGTTTCATTTTGAGTTTTTCTGCAAAATTAACACCAGAATTACCAAGATATCCACAATTTTACAGAAGCGGTAGCCTGTAATTTTTAGATATATTTTAACTATGTAATATTTTCATGCTTTTATTCCTTACATATATACATATGTATGTATGTATACACACACACACACACACACACATATATATATATATATATATATATATATATATATATATATACATATATATATATATATATATATCAATTACACTCACTATCCGAGTAAAACCCTTGTTTAAGCACCCACCTGAGATTACCATACAGTGAGACGCTCTCTCTCTCTCTCTCTCTCTCTCTCTCTCTCTCTTCTCTCTCTCTCTCCTCTCTCTCTCTCTTCTTACGGTAAGGACGGTCGGAAAAACTCGTAGTTACTACATGAAAAACATCAAGAGATTTCGGCCTATTTCTAGCAGGTACTTCCACCATAAAACATATGTGGGTTTTTGAGCATTTTTATTTGAGTTAAAGAAGATGTATTCTTATTCGGTAGGAGCATGTATAAATACACACACACACACACACACACACAGACACGCGCTGACATTGTGTCATTCCTAGCTTGCTATTTACGCGTTTGCTGTTTTATTAAAAAATCACACTTGCAATGAACTGATTTGCAGTTATTGAAAATATACATTTTCAATAACTACTGATCACTTCCTTTCAAGTGTGATTATTCAATAAAACAGCAAAGAGCGAAAACAGCATGCTATCTCTCTCTCTCTCTCTCTCTCTCTCTCTCTCTCTCTCTCTCTCTCTTCGGAAACTTACGAAAGAAGTTAATTGTATTTCATCTCAGTATGACGATGCAGAATCCCTGAGAATGCCAGTCTTCCACATGTTCATTTCATTATCAGTAAGAACAATTAATATTTTCTTGTTCTAGAACTTGAAATGGAATTATATTCCTCGCTCTGTCTGTCTGTCTGTGTGTGTGTAGGATAGTACGATATACGAGTATATTCCTATTTACTTTTCCTCGTATATATTCAGCCATTTTCGGCACGTAGATTAATTCAGTTCAATAACCGTGTATTAATTCTCCCCTCCAGCTTGTAAG
This sequence comes from Macrobrachium nipponense, assembly GCF_015104395.2. Classification (NCBI taxonomy): domain Eukaryota; kingdom Metazoa; phylum Arthropoda; class Malacostraca; order Decapoda; family Palaemonidae; genus Macrobrachium; species Macrobrachium nipponense. Next base: position 74,510,039 of record NC_087214.1, read on the forward strand.
GTAGTGAAATGTGGCTATAGGACCCCGTAGACTTTATTAGCTCCGCTGTGATTTGCCAATGAGGTAGTTTTGGTCCCCTGCTCTGCTAAGGGTAGTAAAATATGGGTTTAGATTCCCGTAGTTTTTATCGGTTTCTGTGTTTTATTTTTTTAATGAAGTAGTGTCCTCTTTGTCATGTGACACAATGAGATGCAGTTACATGTTGCCGTAGATTTTATCAGTCTTTATATTCACATATACATACATATATATATACATATGTATATGTTTATATATATATATATATATATATATATATTATATAAATATATATATATCAATGCTGTAGGTTTGACACACCCTTAATCTTGAGGAAGTGAAATATGGGTATATATTACCGTAGATTTTATTGCTCCTCGTATTCGTAATAATATTGATAATAATAATAATAATAATATTTTATTTAAGCTCAAGGCCATATACATGGAATATACAAAGTAGAGAAAATAACACTCACAATCTAGATACATGAGATAACATGAGAAAAAAAATAAAAAGATCAATCAACAACGAGGTAGTTCTGGCCCGTCCCTCGTGAGAGGCAGTGAAATGTGAATTTGAATTCCCGTAGATTTTATCAGTCTTCCTACGCTGTTGAAAAGGGTTGGTTAACTGGAAAGTAGATTGACGTAACGTTGTCTAATGCCGATTTTTAGTTTATAATTATAATTATCAACGGGTTAAATCGTAGGTAATGTTTTTGAGTTTTGGGTGTGGTACTTGAATATCTGAAATTCGGAACAGTCTCATCTTTTCAAAAGATTATTGGTTGGAAATGTCTCGTGCGTTTAAATATAGATACATATTCTAATCCCGTCCTTTCTGGGTCACCAGTAGAGTCTTGCTGCCACACCTACATATGCTTGTATATAAACTCTTGTAAGATATCCTATGTCCATATTTTACCAGTGATCGTGAGCACAGAAGGAAGTGCTCGAAATAGATGGTTGCAACGTTCAAATAGTGTTTTATGGGTCTTTTATATTCATACATATATACATACATTATACATTTATATATAATGTACGTATGTATCTATGTAAAATGCTGTCCTTTTTTGTAAGTAAGTAATTTCTAATAGAATTTTCAAAATGATGGCAGATCTGAACTAGCTTGCAAACTCGATGCTGACTTATATATGTCAAAATGGCTTTAGTAATTTTTCAAGCATTTAAATTGGAATGCTTTTCACGGCGAATTGTTGATGAATTATCAAACATTGGATCGATGCAAAGCGGATGCAGTCACAAGTATAAAGTACGTTTGTGACAGAGCATAAACAAACAATGTGTGTATGTGATAGAGTATGAATTAACAATTGATGTTTGTGACAGAGTATAAATAAACGATGTGTGTTTGTTGTGAACATAACATAACTAACGTATAATTGCGACCGAGTTTTAACAGAAATTTTGTGTTTGTGAGCACCATAATCAATGTATGTTTGTGACGGAGCGTAAATTGAACACTGAAATGTATTCTTTAGTCAGTAAGTAATAGATCTGTCAACATTTTTGTCAAAATGTTTTGGGGAAACTCCCCAGAGAGATGAATTAATCGTCCCGCCAATAGTGCTAGGCTTCATTTGATAGCTCTCACTTCAGGTAGATATTCCCCGATAACAGGTATTAATGACAGCAAAACAGAGTCTTTCTCTCTCTCTCTCTCTCTCTCTCTCTCATTAATGACAGGAAAACAGAGTCTTTCTCTCTCTCTCTCTCTCTCTCTCTCTATTAATGACAGCAAAACAGAGTCTTTCTCTCTCTCTCTCTCTCTCTCTCTCGGCGGCTGCACAGACGATGAATGTCCACCAATGCAAAACTGATGTGTTATTTTCGAGAACTTGAGTCGACGCCAAATTTTTTCCGTTGCCCAAATTGAGAAATGGGGAAAGCTGCGAATCAAAAGGAAAATGAATAAATTGAATGTTGCTCCGTTACTGTTGAACTCAGTTCATAGAGAGCAATTGTGGCCTTCGCAGGGGAAGAATTATTTTTGGAGGTGCAAAGTGTGTCGAATGAAAAATCTTGAGCGGGCTTGTGGACACGCACAATGCATACATACATTTATACATACACACGCACACACATATATATATATATATATATATATATATATATATATATATATATATATATATATATGTATATATATATATATATATATATATATATATATATATATATATATGTATTATACATATACAAATATGTATATATACATATACATAGAGATCTAAAACATGTCAACCTCTCTCTCTCTCTCTCTGAGAATATCCTTCCCATATTATTATTATTATTATCGATCAGTGTTTTCCCTCGTGTTTACCTTCCGCCCTCTGACCCCGAGGCAAGGGAGGCGATCCTCTCGCAGCAGTGCCAGTTCCCTTCGTCCGCAATTCTCGTCTCCTTCGTCTCTCTCGGCCCCCTTATAGTTTATCGGGCCTTTTCATTCTCCCGGGGTAAGCGGACGTTTCTGAAAAGTTCGTTCGGGATCTTCGCTCGTGCAATATCTCGGTCCTATATTCTTCGCGACCTTTTGCTAGTGGTCTCTTGCGTCGTCTGTCTGTCTTCTTCTTCTTCCTGGTTCATATCTCTCCTTCCGTTTCTTCTGCTCGGCTGCCCCGGCTCCTTCCGACTTTTATATCATGCTTTCGTTGGCTTTCTTGAGTAGATGATGATAATAATAATAATAATAATAATAATAATAATAATAATAATAATAATAATAATAATAATAATAATAATATTAATAATGATAACAATAGTAATAATAATAATAATAATAATAATATGTATTTTGGTAGAAGACCCTCTTTTAGGCAAATGCTGTTAAAAAGGATGGAAGAATTAAGCGAGTTGATTTTATATATTGTTTTTCCATTTTCCTTACAATTCGCTTCTCAGGCTCAGCGATGTTTCTGAGTAACTGGCCAATATTCATATTGGGAATTTTCAAAAATTATAAATGCTGAAGGAATCTTTTATTAGAACAAGATATCAGGTCCAGGTCAAGAAGGGGTCGTCGTCAGTGCTGGTATTATTCCGTAGGCGTAGTCCAGTTCGGGCCGGGGTCGTCTTAGGTTTTAAGGGCTGGTATTGGCGCTGGTATAGCTGGTATCACGTGACGTTTCAACCTTCTCGTAGGTCATCTTCTGACGAGTCGGTTGAAGTGACTGTAGCAAGATAGTTTGCGGAACGGTATTTATAGCGGCTCGGACTAGAGTTGCATTCTCATTGGTCGGGCCGGTCTTGGACGAAGCCGTGGATCTCGCCTCGAAGGTCCTTATTGACTCATCAACAGCACGAATGTGCATGAACGGTGAGAGTGAGTGCCCTGAGAGGTATAAGCGCTCCACCATCAGCGCCTTCGTCAGGAGGGCCCTCTCACACTGCTCCTCCTGGAATGACACACACAGTGAGTTGGAGCGCGCCGCCCAGGTCCTCGTCGACAACGGACACACCAATCGTGCTGTTGATGAGTCAATAAGGAAAGGTAT
>NC_087214.1:74518576-74528576 GCF_015104395.2 Macrobrachium nipponense
CGCAGGTTATACACACAAACACTCTGAAAGCGGAGGCGCTTCTCAAACACATGTTCGACGGAATGCAACACATAAATATTCTTGTCTCGCTTTTACCGTCAGCAAATAAAAAAATGGTCCTCCTTCCACAACAGATTTCACTGCCTCAATCATGTTACTTCAGGTACCCCTCCCCCTCCCCAACCCCCTCCCAGCTTAACCACTGGCTTTCCTGTCCACTTTACTCACTGAAAAGACCCCTACTCCTCCTCCTCCTTCTCCTCCCCCTCCTCCTCCTCCAAAGTTTTCCAATTCCAACTTCAAAGGGATTCTGAGTCAACGCTTACTGGTGGTGGTGGTGGCGGTGGTCGGTCTCCTCTTTAGGCGGAAAGGAACTGTTATGTTTATGTCCCGTCTGCGACTCGTCTCCTTCAGCTCTGCTTTCTGTCGGGAGATGTTGCCTGAGACAAATGCAAGAAAATGTAAGAATTTGCGTCTTATTCATCATCCTACGTGTTTATTTATCTATTTATTTATATTCTAAACGTTTACGAGCGCATTGTTTCAAGTATCTACGAGTTTGTTTACAAATGATGGCTTGCGAGAGGACTTCTTCTTCTCAAGTTCCCGAATGCGATTGATGGTAATGTACTAAGGACCGTAAGCTGCTTAGTAAACATGTATTCGCGGGCGGGGATGGGGGGGGAGCTTTTCTATAGGTTCATGTTGGTCTTCGTTTCTACTCGGTCTTATTCCTTGTCCGCTGTTTCTCTCTTTGTTCGTTAACTTTGTTTTGTTCTGATTAGTTAATTTTTTGTTTTTTTTTTACTTTTTTATCCTCAAATTTCATCTTTAATAAGCGAGTAATTATATATCATTTATTTTTAATTCAAGTTAGTATCAAGTAAGTTTTTTTATTTATGTTTTTCTATCGAAGTTGGAGGCTTTATCAACTGCTCTCTCTCTCTCTCTCTCTCTCTCTCTCTCTCTCTCTCTCTCTCTCTCCCTCTCTGCTACCGAGGGAGAGACAGACAGAAAACTCTCTCTCTCTCTCTCTTTGTTTCTGAGAGAAAATGAAAGAGCGCTCTCTCTCTCTCTCTTCTCTCTCTCTCTCTCTCTCTCTCTCTCTCTCTCTCTGTCAATACATTTGTACACGTCCTCTTCCTAAATTCTCTCTCTCTCTCTCTCTCTCTCTCTCTCTCTCTCTCTCTCTCTCTCTCTCATTGTCGTGCGTTAGTTGTAACGTTTCCCGAAGCATTAATTACACGCAGATCAATACGTTCAGGCGAACGCGAAGTTGGCATCAACGAGGTACCGCTATTATTGATGGACGAATGAGATAGAATCTACGGAAGGCGGTAATTGAGGAACTACAAGGTGGCAACATTTTAGGAGAGAGAAAAGAGAGAGAGAGAGAGAGAGAGAGAAAGTGAGAGAGAGAGAGAGAGAGAGGAGAGAGAGAGGTTGTTTTAGATTAATCTGACTTTGTTTATGTCATTCGTAAATATCTCGTTTTATTTGTTTTATTTGCTGGTATTTTTTCTTTTATTTGTTTTTTGGAGGGGGCGGGCTATTTGTGGGTGGGGAGGGGAGGGGAGGCTTCGGAAATTAAAAAATTTAGAAAAATGTAGGGATTCTACTCGACTTAGAATAAAAAAAAATATAGAAATTATTCTGCTCGCCAAAATGAGTCAAAAAAAAAAAAAAAAAAAAAAAGGCGAAGCGATATCACTCTCCGTCGTCATAAGGTTTTGAGACTTTTTTCAGTTTTTTTTTTATTTCTTTATCGTTTCGAACTTAATTGTAGTCTTGTTTTGTATTTATTTTACTTATATGTTTTTTGGGGGATGGGGTGAATTTTACGTGTGGTCCTGTGGAAGGTAAAACCAACTATTATTATTATATTATTATTTATTATTATTATTATTATTATTATTATTATTATTATTATTATTATTATTATTATTATTATTATTATGATATTAGGAGCAGTAGTAGAAGTAGTAGTACTGCTGTTATAATAGTTATTGTTGCTTGCTATTATTTTTATCATTATTATTTTATTATATATAATATATATATATATATAGATATCTATATATATATATTTATATATATATATATATTATATATATATATATATATATATATATATATAATATATTATATATATAAACTTCGGAAGATAATATCTTTCGTCCTCAAAAGTTATAGATTAAAAAATATATATAGGAATTCCAAAAATCGAAAGATAATATCTTTAGCTCCACAAACAAGGGCCACGTTCCCTAAATTTTTACCGACACACCCATCCTCACCAGATGATGGATGACCCAGACCCCGGGTGTGGGGTGGGCGGGTGCCCAAATGCATTCGCCCTTAAAAAATAATTTGAGAAAAAAGGAAAATGAGAAAAAGCGAAGAAAATAAATAAAAAAAAAGTTTGACGGCGTGTTTGGAGCAGATGGTTTAAGAAGGTCTGGGGGAATATGAAGTATTTTTTTTTTTTTTTTTTTTTTTTTCAAATGAAATAACTCGAGAATCCACCAACTGAATTTCATGCCACTTGAGTTAGCCTATCACTCAATCTATAGTTTAATACGAATTCCTCTTTTTGGTCTGAAGTTCGTATCATGTACCAACTGGGTAGTTAATGAATAATAATAATAATAATAATAATAATAATAATAATAATAATAATAATAATAATAATAATAATAATAATAATAATAATAATGTTAAAAAGAATGGCAGAATTAAGCGAGTTGATTTATATATTTTTTCTATTTTATAAATAAAATCAACTCGCTTAATTCTGCCATTTTTTTAAACAGCATTTGCCTGAAAGAGGGTCTTCTACCGAAAAAAAAATTATAATAATAATAATAATAACTCTTAAGAGAGTTAGAGAGAGATAGAAAGAGAGAGAGAGAGAGAGACCCCATTATCTAAGGGGCCCATTTAAGGCCCTTCCCATGAATGGGCGGGGCAAAAGGCTACATTTTTTTTTTTTTTGATTTTTTTTTTTTTTTTATTCGAAGGGCGCGTTTGTTTATCCCGAGAGCAAAGTCAACATCAGCCACTATTTAGCTGTGCGCTTCAAGGTAGAACCCGCACATCGGCCCTCTCCTGTTTTGATGTCTGTCTGTCTACCTCATTCTCTTTGGCTTATATATATATATATACATTTACATATATATATATATATATATATATATATATATATATATATATATATATAATATATATATATATATATATGTTATATTATATACAGATGAATATCACGAATAATTGATAGAGACAGAACAGAGACGAGACACGAATTGTAATCAGCGAGTTTCCGAGAGTTATGGCTTGGAAAGAAACTGTACTAGGCCTACGAGACGCATCATGGGCAGAGGTTCCTAATTTCTCTCTCTCTCTCTCTCTCTCTCTCTCTCTCTCTCTCTCTCTCTCTCTCTCTCTCTCTAGAACCGGGGAGTACCGTGTTTGATCTATGGACGAGTCGGGAACGATGTAGAGAGAGAGAGAGAGAGAGAGAGAGAGTTAGATAGGTCACTGGATTCTGTAGATAAATTTTGCTCTGTTTTTCTTCGTCTTCTTTGTGGTCAGTGTATGACACTCAGCCGTTTCGTGTTTCCTAAGGTAAGGCCTTTTAATAAGGCTATTCTCCACAATAGCAGAGAACAATAACATAGATTACAATCCACAATCCACAATAAGGGACAGGTTATTGTATGCAGTCGTCAAATACCGTTGGAAAAGTACCAGCGACAGTTTACGAAAGTAACTAGGCCTAGTGATTATGTTTAGCTCACCCACCAACCGCGATGACTTAGTAGAACCGTGACAAAACCTTCCGTTTTCGCGGCCAATTTGGCGTTGAACGACCCTGAACCGAGCGTGGGTAGTGACCATGGGTAAGGGCATTCTCGTCGTGAGTCTAGTGCCCTTCGGAAGATGCAGTTTACTGGTTGAAAGGGTCTGCGTCTCCTGACGTCAATTCATCCCCCCTACCCTCTGCAGACGTACATATGGCGAGAGCCCGCCGGAAAAAGGCGGTTGGTTTTAGCCAGTGCATTGCACTAGAGAGAGAGAGAGAGAGAGAGAGAGAGAGGCACGTCTGAGGGTCGACTGCCCTTAAAGCCTAGTGTTGAAGGAAGCCCCGTGAAGGATACTGGACCATCCTTGCATTGGAGGACGAAGCCACGCCCCAAATCCTTCAGTTGCAAAAACGACAAAAACACCAGATTAGTTTTCTTTAGTTGATCCCCACCCCCGCTCCCCCCGGAGTCCTTAGACCTATTTATTCACTTGGTAGCCACTCCCTAATACCCCTCCCCATGCCGTTACTTGCGTAGATAATCCCCCTTCCCCCTAAATCTACCCCCTCCCCCCAAAAACTGTCGACGACCCCGGGATTATAACAATCTCTCCTTGCCAATGCACTTAGCACCACTCGATGGAAAACACCTTCGCCTAGACGCATACGCAAGGACTGATATCCTCTTTCTCTCTCTCTCTCTCTCTCTCTCTCTCTCTCTCTCTCTCTCTCTCTCTCTTTGTCTGGTGTCACCTCACTGCGGGTTTCTTGTTTTCCTTCCTTATCTCGCGATCGTTGGTGACCGCCGGAATTCCTCCTGGTGGAGAAAGACTTGGTTTGTTCCTTCAGGTCGTCGGGTTAAAATGCCTGCTGCTACTGCTACTGCTACTGTCTGCACTGCTACTGCTGCAGGGACTGAAGGATGCACTCGTACGCCTTCGGCAGGAACCAGAGACACTGACAACTGCACTTTTGGGAAAGGGGGCTTGAGAGGCGCAGAGAGAGAGAGAGAGAGAGAGAGAGAGAGAGAGAGAGAGAGAGAGAGAGAGAGAGATCCTTTTGGCAGCGTGCCACCGCAGAACTTTATGCCTCCTCCTCTCCCCTCCTCCTTCTCCTCTCCCTCCCCACCTACCACCTCCCCCGCCCCCGCCCCCTCTCTCTCTCCTAGGAAACACCCTCGATCCACAGGGATGCTGCTGACTCCACATGATAGGATGCTGCATGGTACCGATTCCTCCGCAGGATCATACACCCCCTCCCCCACCCCCCACCCCAGAGCCCCTAACCCGTTAATCCCACCCCCACACTCAACCTTCCCCAGGGGAGCCAAAACCCCCCAACATTTTTAACCCCAATCGAAGGGTTCATGAAGCCATCCGTCTATATGAAAACAATCGTCTATAAACTGGACTTGACAACAGCCTATGGATGTGATGCCTCCTATATCAACTCAGTCTCGACATAGGTGTGTTATAGGTAGCTTCTAGAGTGGGGGATTATGCATTTAGGATGAGGAGGCGTCGGTGACCGAAATCCTTGCGACGCCATTTGTTTTATTTGGATTTCTGTGAGATCTGAAGGATAGAGAGAGAGAGAGAGAGAGAGAGAGAGATAATATTGAATGAAAGAGGCTTACACCTTTATTTATGCATTTATCACGTTCCAAACTTTCGTGATTCAGTTATATATATATTTATATATAATATATATTATATATATCATATATATATATATATATATATATATATATATATATATATATATATAATATATTTATATATCACGAACACCATTACCATCTTTCCCTCGAGAGTGAAATATATATTGCAAGATAAATGCATAGCAAAGCAACCGTTGCAATTGACGGAAATAGTGTGCTTGTAAATTTTATACCAATATCCGATATTTATGACCTCCAGAAACACAATTTATGACCCCCACTAATGAGCTGGTTCTCTCTCTCTCTCTCTCTCTCTCTCTCTCCTTTACAGCTAGAATAGAAGAAGTTAAGGACCTTGACTACTGGGAAAGACTACAATCATTAAAATTATGTAGTCTAGAAAGGAGAAGAGAACGCTACATGATAATTCAGGCATGGAAACAGATAGAAGGAATAGCAGAAAATATCATGGAACTAAAAATATCAGAAAGAGCAAGCAGAGGTAGATTAATAGTGCCCAAAACTATACCAGGAAAAATAAGGAAAGCACACAGGACATTAATCCACTACGCACCAGCATCGATAATGCAGCGTCTATTCAATGCGTTGCCAGCTCATCTGAGGAATATATCAGGAGTGAGCGTAGATGTGTTTAAGAATAAGCTCGACAAATATCTAAACTGCATCCCAGACCATCCAAGATTGGAAGATGCAAAATATACCGGAAGATGTACTAGCAACTCTCTGGTAGACCATTCGAGGTGCCTGCACAACTGAAGGACCTGGGGGCAACCCGAACGAACTGTAAGGTCTGTAAGGTAAGGTCCCTCTCGATGATCTCAGCTCTAAGGTGGGAAATGGCGAAGTGAGAGAATTTTCCAGGCCGCTGGAAATTATCAAAGTCTGGAGCGACGCGGACATAAAAAAAAAAAAAAAAAAAAAAAAAAAAAAAAAAAAAAAAAAAAAACAAAAAAAAAAAAAAAAAAAAAAAAAAAAAAAAAAAAAAAAAAGTTACTCCCCACCTAATGAATAAAAAGGATGATCTGAAAATTATCTAGGCCGCAGCCAATCAGGTTCTTTTATATAAGTTCCTGTATTTTTTCTTATATAAAATTAAGTCAGGTCATTGGAAATCATTTTTTTGTCATGGCTTCGTGAGAGAGTTTTTTTTTCTTTATTCCGTGATCTAATTCAGTTAAGTAAATCGAGATTTTTTTCATTGACTTCACAAGGGATAGTTTTTTTTTTTATTCTGTTAAATAAGTCAATGTTTTTTTTTGTGAATTACTAGGTAAATAGTTTTCTATCCAGTTAAGACTGAGGGTTTTTTTTCAGTAACTTCCAAAGGAGTTTTTTTTATTCAGTTAAGTATCTCAAGATGTTTTTTCATTAACTTCCAAAGGAGTTTTTTATTTTATTCAGTTAAGTATCTCAAGATGTTTATTCAGTAAGTATCTCAAAGATGTATTCAAACAGTAAACTTCCAAAGGAGATTGTTTTTATTCGGTTAAGTATCTCAAGATGTTTTTTCAGTAACTTCCAAAGGAGTTTTGTATTTTATTCAGTTAAGTATCTCAAGATGTTTTTTCAATAACTTCCAAAGGAGATTTTTTTGTATTCGGTTAAGTAAATCGAGTTTTTTCTATATCGTAACACCCTCAAGGCTACCAGCTCTCTCTCTCTCTCTCTTTCTCTTTTCCTAGGCAGAGCAAAAGATCTGGTTGCTTTTTATATAAGAGAAAGTTTAGTTAATGATTTCAAGTGTTACTGGAGGATTTAAACTTTGTCAATAATAATAATAATAATAATAATAATAATAATAATAATAATAATAATAATAATAATAAAATAATACAGAGACAGGACAGAGGACTGGCACAACAAACCAATGCACGGACAATACATGAGACAGACTGAAGAACTAGCCGGCGATGACACATGGCAATGGCTACAGAGGGGAGAGCTCAAGAAGGAAACTGAAGGAATGATAACAGCGGCACAAGATCAGGCCCTAAGAACCAGATATGTTCAAAGAACGATAGACGGAAATAACATCTCTTCCATATGTAGGAAGTGCAATACGAAAAATGAAACCATAAACCACATAGCAAGCGAATGCCCGGCACTTGCACAGAACCAGTACAAAAAGAGGCATGATTCAGTGGCAAAAGCCCTCCACTGGAGCCTGTGCAAGAAACATCAGCTACCTTGCAGTAATAAGTGGTACGAGCACCAACCTGAGGGAGGGATAGAAAACGATCAGGCAAAGATCCTCTGGGACTATGGTATCAGAACAGATAGGGTGATACGTGCAAATAGACCAGACGTGACGTTGATTGACAAAGTCAAGAAGAAAGTATCACTCATTGATGTCGCAATACCATGGGACACCAGAGTTGAAGAGAAAGAGAGGGAAAAAATGGATAAGTATCAAGATCTGAAAATAGAAATAAGAAGGATATGGGATATGCCAGTGGAAATCGTACCCATAATCATAGGAGCACTAGGCACGATCCCAAGATCCCTGAAAAGGAATCTAGAAAAACTAGAGGTTGAAGTAGCTCCAGGACTCATGCAGAAGAGTGTGATCCTAGAAACGGCGCACATAGTAAGAAAAGTGATGGACTCCTAAGGAGGCAGGATGCAACCCGGAACCCCACACTGTAAATACCACCCAGTCGAATTGGGTGACTGTGATAGAGCAAAAAAAAAAAAAAATAATGTAATAATAATAATAATAATAATAATAATAATAATAATAGTAGTAGCCATGATTCCCATGACAAAAGTACTACAGAAGATGGATGCCGGGTACCAACTCAAGAAAAAAGGCAACAGAATCAACCATCTGATGTTCATGGACGACATCAAGCTGTATGGTAAGAGCATCAAGGAAATAGATACCCTGATCCAGACTGTAAGGATTGTGTCTGGGGACATCAGGATGGAGTTTGGAATAGAAAAATGCGCCTTAGTCAACATACAAAAAGGCAAAGTAACGAGAACTGAAGGGATAAAGCTACCAGATGGGAGCAACATCAAACACATAAATGAGACAGGATACAAATACCTGGGAATAATGGAAGGAGGGGATATAAAACACCAAGAGATGAAGGACACGATCAGGAAAGAATATATGCAGAGACTCAAGGCGATACTGAAGTCAAAACTCAACGCCGGAAATATGATAAAAGCTATAAACACATGGGCAGTGCCAGTAATGAGATACAGCGCAGGAATAGTGGAATGGACGAAGGCAGAACTCCGCAGCATAGATCAGAAAACCAGGAAACATATGACAATACACAAAGCACTACACCCAAGAGCAAATACGGACAGACTATACATAACACGAAAGGTAGGAGGGAGAGGACTACTAAGTATAGAGGACTGCGTCAACATCGAAAACAGAGCACTGGGGCAATATCTGAAAACCAGTGAAGACGAGTGGCTAAAGAGTGCATGGGAAGAAGGACTAATAAAAGTAGACGAAGACCCAAAAATATACAGAGACAGGAGAATGACAGACAGAACAGAGGACTGGCACAACAAACCAATGCACGGACAATACATGAGACAGACTAAAGAACTAGCCAGCGATGACACATGGCAATGGCTACAGAGGGGAGAGCTCAAGAAGGAAACTGAAGGAATGATAACAGCGGCACAAGATCAGGCCCTAAGAACCAGATATGTTCAAAGAACGATAGACGGAAATAACATCTCTCCCACATGTAGGAAGTGCAATACGAAAAATGAAACCATAAACCACATAGCAAGCGAATGCCCGACACTTGCACAGAACCAGTACAAAAAGAGGCATGATTCAGTGGCAAAAGCCCTCCACTGGAGCCTGTGCAAGAAACATCAGCTACCTTGCAGTAATAAGTGGTACGAGCACCAACCTGAGGGAGGGATAGAAAACGATCAGGCAAAGATCCTCTGGGACTATGGTATCAGAACAGATAGGACACCAGAGTTGAAGAGAAAGAGAGGGAAAAAATGGATAAGTATCAAGATCTGAAAATAGAAATAAGAAGGATATGGGATATGCCAGTGGAAATCGTACCCATAATCATAGGAGCACTAAGCACGATCCCAAGATCCCTGAAAAGGAATCTAGAAAAACTAGAGGCTGAAGTAGCTCCAGGACTCATGCAGAAGAGTGTGATCCTAGAAACGGCGCACATAGTAAGAAAAGTGATGGACTCCTAAGGAGGCAGGATGCAACCCGGGGAACCCCACACTGTAAATACCACCCAGTCGAATTGGGTGACTGTGATAGAGCAAAAAAAAAAAAAAAATTTAATAATAATAATAATAATAATAATAATAATAATAATAATAATAATAAACGTGGTATTAAAAATAAGTAAAAATAATAACTGGACTTTTAAGGAGACTTTAATTGTATTATCAGCTATTTTATTATTTTTTGCTTTTATTTCATAGGATTTTTATCCTTTTATTATTATCATTTATCGCCTTACCCCTTTTCGTCATCCATTTCTTTGTTTTTCATATATCTTCAAATA
>NC_087214.1:74533576-74554760 GCF_015104395.2 Macrobrachium nipponense
GAATGTTGTTACGGCACTTCAAAACAAGAAAAGCTGAACACATGATTATGCTTTATGAAACATATGTTCGTAGTCCACTTGAATATTGCAATATGATATGGTATCCACACTATCAAAAGGATATTGCACAAATAGAGAGTGTACAAAGGTCCTTTACAGCTAGAATAGAAGAAGTTAAGGATCTTGACTACTGGGAAAGACTACAATCCTTAAAATTATATAGTCTAGAAAGGAGAAGAGGACGATACATGATAATTCAGGCATGGAAACAGATAGAAGGAATAGCCGAAAACATCATGTAGCTAAAAATATCAGAAAGAGCAAGCAGAGGTAGATTAATAGTGCCCAAAACTATACCAGGAAAAATAAGGAAAGCACACAGGACATTAATCCACTACGCACCAGCATCGATAATGCAGCGTCTATTCAATGCGTTGCCAGCTCATCTGAGGAATATATCAGGAGTGAGCGTAGATGTGTTTAAGAATAAGCTCGACAAATATCTAAGCTGCATCCCAGACCATCCAAGATTGGAAGATGCATAATATACCGGAAGATGCACAAGCAATTGTTTGGTAGACATTAGAGGTGCCTCACACTGAGGGACCTGGGGCAACCCGAACAAGATGTAAGGTCTGTAAGGAAAGGTCACTTTCTGCATCAAGCCTTCTCTCTCTCTCTCTCTCTCTCTCTCTCTCTCTCTCTCTCATTTTCTGTATCAAGTCTCTGTCTCTCATTTTCTGCATCAGACCTCTCTCTCTCTCTCTCTCTCTCTCTCTCTCTCTCTCTCTTTTAACCCATGTTCCCTGCCAGTGTAAATATTCCATCTAGGCTTCGTTGTACCTGGAGGCAAATCAAACATTAAAACGCAGGTTAAACTTGGCTCGGGGGTGGGGCGTGGGGCCGGGTTTTGGGGGTCGGGGGGGGGGGGGGGGGGGGCGTGGCAGTTAGGGAATAGGGTTCCCCAAGGGCCGTATGATGCCATTTACATCGGGCCGGGAAAAATATACAGGAAATAATTCTTTTATTGATGAACTTCCTATTGACTCTGTACCGTTGATTGAATCTATATAAATATATAATAACAAACATTTATTCATTTATGATTAGATAATGACCTAAATTGATATATGTATGTAAAGTTGGGTTCTCCGTGGTCCAGTGGTTAGACCTCCCAGCCGGATTTGCATGGGGGAATTCTGTACACCTGGTAGACGGTTGACTGTTGATGTCTTCAGCCTGGTGTGGATTAGGGCTTTGGCAAGCTCGGTACCTATCCCACAAACTTTTGTTTATATGTATGTAATGTTATATATATATATATATATATATATATATATATATATATATATATATGTTATATATATATATATATATATATATATATATTATATATATATAGGTATATTATATATATATATATATATATATATAAAGGAAGAGGTGTCCAATCAGACGACAGTCATGTACACGTGTTTTTATTATTAAGAAACGTTTCATGTTGTCAACACACATCATCAGTCTGCAATTGAAATTCAACATTAAAATAAAACTTAAAAATTACAATAGAAATTAAATAAACTTAAAAATTACAATAAAATTTAAAAAATTAAAAAATAATCAGAACGCTAAAATAGGGAATGAGAAGAAAACTACCTATTCATAAAGAAGGAAAGAGCTGAGTGACTAAAAACGGTAAGGTCTGCATACAACGTAAAACCTCACGCCAGAGAGAGAGAGGATGACGAGGTGTTGGAGTTAAACTAGGTGATAGGTGCTTAATAAACAATGACCTCAAGGGTAGTTAGATGGGTAGTTTGTTTTGTGGTGCCAATTATAGAAAAATGTTTCTTTTCGATAGTAACCTTACAACTCTTTGCATGAATTCTTATATTAGAGAACTCGGGATTTAGAGATTCTGGACCCAGTTCTATAACTTAATCCCAAATGGCTGTAATAACGGACTTGTAACAGTCTCCGTGAAGAACCAACATAAATACCAAGACATCCTTGGGCATTCAAATTTATATATGATATTGGACTTCATGAAATCCTGTAATTTGTCCTTGTAAATTAAAAAACCCTCCAAATTTTTTGTGGATTCATGGGAATAAGATTAAGTTCAAAAAACAAATTCCTTTTCAATAATATTTCTAACTTTTACACGTAAACTGTCTGAATGAATAAATGGGATGGGTGCATACATAGTTAATTAGGTACATTAAAATTAAGGGTGGGTTGCTGACAGATACATCGTTAGCAATTTACTAATAATGTTAAAAAACCAGCTTTTTGGGAAACGAGTTCCTAACAAAATATTCTAAAAGAAACTCGATTTCAAGATGAAAGGAGAGCCAATCAGATGTGTACCGAAGGGCCCTAAAAACCAAAGTGGATATAGCATTAATCTTAAAATTACGGAAACACGAGCTAAAAAAGTTGTTTCCGAGCCCAGTGAAGGTACTCTTTCTAAAAACACTTGTGTTGAAAAGGTGGTTATTTCTAGTTATTTTTATATCCAAAAAGGCCAGGGAGTCATCTTTCTCATTTTCCAACGTAAATTTAATGTTAGGATGGGCTTCATTTATGTAATCTAAAAAAGCTGGCATTGCCACGAAAATTTAAATAAGGCAAAAGTATCGTCAACATATCGTCTATAAAAAAGTGGCTTAAAATTCCCAGGACAATCATTAAGAAAATTCTCCTCCAAATGTCCCATAAAAAAATTTGCAAACAACGGTCCCGCCAAAGGAGAAACCCATGGCAACCCCCTCTGCCTGCAGAAAGAGCTGCCATTAAAAACAAAGGTGGCATCTTGCACAGCAAAGTTCCAAAAATGTTTTAAAAAGTTGCCTATTAAAACCACAGAAGGTCTCATCATTACTAAAAACTTTATCCAAAATGATTTCAATTGTTTGAGAAACAGGGACGTTAGTGAACAATGATTCAACGTCAAAACTAGCCATATACAAATCACCATCCTGTAAAATAATTTCTTGCTGAAATACATAACCATTCTTTAACGAATATTTAGAGTAAGCATATTCATTGAGTATTTTGACTAAGAATCTGGAAATATTATATGTCGGGCATATTGTATGCGGACATTATATCCCCGGTCTCAATGGTATACCGTCTTTGTGTATTTTTGGAAGCCCATAAAGAATGCCAAAGGAAGACCCGGTAACAAATAGTTCTTGGTAGACATCATCAGAAATAACTTTTTCTTGTTTAAGCTTTCTAAGAAAGCGATTGATCTTGTCTTCTTTTTGTAAATATCAAACAAAGTTTGGGTTCACCCAATTAGTTTAAATTTAGAGCCATCAGACAAAAATAACTTTCATTTTTTCAAGATAATCAGCCTTGTCCAGAATCACTATTCCTTTCCCTTTATCTGGTTTACATATCACTAAGTTATCATTTTTACCCAACCTTCTAAGAATTTCAGAGTCCTCCTTTCTGAAGTAAGGGGCCCACTTCACCCTGAGTTTTCTGTAATTATCATGTAACAGTGATGATAGTTCCTGCTGAAGAACTGCCATATTTAGATTACCATAATTGAAATTCTTAAGCCTATGGAAAAGCACCTCAAACGGAAAATAAAAGAATGCAAAATTGGGTCTATATGAAGGCAAACAGAAATCCAATCCAAGTGACAACAAAAATTCCTCTCTCTTTGACAAGACATATTTAGAGTAGTTAAAAATACATGAATGTCCATTATCCAAAGTAGGAGCACAAATCCCCAAAGATTTCCATTTTCTCTGGTGACGGGCTTGAACATCAGTGACATATTTGTTAATACCTTTCAAAAACAGCTTCTTCAAAATAATCAAATCAATCATAGATAACAAAGGAAATAGTTGTTCCCGCAGTTGTTGACACGTCTCTCGAAGTCCATCCGAAGCACGTTGTTTACAGGAAACCTCCCTCGATAGCAGTTCGTCCATTGCATCATGATAAAATCCAGTGTGGTAAAGGGACGATTTGTACAACTTGAACCTCACGAATCTAGGAAAAACCCCACTAAGTTGGCAAAGAGACAGGAAGTCCAGGTCACATTTTGACTTCTTAAGTTATAGAACTGGGTCCAGAATCTCTAATCCCGAGTTCTCTAATATAAGAATTCATGCAAAGAGTTGTAAGGTTACTATCGAAAAGAAACATTTTTCTATAATTGGCACCACAAAACAAACTACCCATCTAACTACCCTTGAGTCATTGTTTATTAAGCACCTATCACCTAGTTTAAACTCCAACACCTCGTCATCTCCTCTCTCTCTGGCGTGAGGTTTACGTTGTATGCAGACCTTACCGTTTTTAGTCACTCAGCTCTTTCCTTCTTTATGAATAGGTAGTTTTCTTCTCATTCCCTATTTTAGCGTTCTGATTATTTTTTAATTTTTTAAATTTTATTGTAATTTTTAAGTTTATTTAATTTCTATTGTAATTTTTAAGTTTATTTTAATGTTGAATTTCAATTGCAGACTGATGATGTGTTGTTGACAACATGAAACGTTTCTTAATAATAAAACACGTGTACATGACTGTCGTCTGATTGGACACCTCTTCCTTTATATTCATGGTTTTCCTGATGTGATATATATATATATATATATATAGATATATATATATATATATATATATATATATAGTATATAATATATATATCATATATATATATATATACTATATATACATATTATATATATATATATATATATATATATATATATATATACATTACATACACATAAACAAAAGTTTTTGGGATAGGTACCTAGCTTGCCAAAGCCCTAATCCACACCAGGCTGAAGCCATCAACAGTCAACCGTCTCCCAGGTACAGAATTCCCCCTTGCGAATCCGCCCGGGAGGTCTAACCACTGGACCACGGAGAACCCAACTTTATATACATATATACATATATATATATATATATATCATATACATATATATATATATGTATATATATATACATTACATACATATAAACACACACACACACACACACATAATAGATATATATATATATATATATATATATATATAATATATATAGAGAGAGAGAGAGAGAATGAGAGAGAGAGAGAGGAGAGAGATAGAGAGAGAGAGAGAGAGAGAGAGAGAGAGTCCCAAAATATGAAATTCACAGGCAAGCGTTTTTCAACTTTCCAGGTCACCCCTAAATATCGATAAAGAAGGAACTGAGAGAGAGAGAGAGAGAGAGAGGAGATGAGAGAGAGAGATAGGGGGGATGTTGAAAGCTTTCCCAGAATATGGCAGCTGGATTTCACGTATTTCCGTATTTAATGAATTGTTTATTTGCGTTTTGAAATTGAAGGATGTGTATATATATATATATATATATATATATATATATATATATATATATATATATATATATATATATACTATATATATATATATATATATATATATATATATATATATATATATATATTATATATATTATGTGTGTATTTCACTAACAACTTTTCTGGCACCTTCTGGCATCTCCTTTCCAACCTAGTGAACCAATTAGCCAATAATTGAATTAATTTATTCCTACTAAATGGCGTGTCAATTCAACCCAAACATATAACAGAAATATAGTTCAACAAGACCTCACCTGCGCGACATCACTGTAACGAACATGCGCAGCTCTGCTTGCGCGCAAGTAATAAAGATAATATTGACTAATTGGCGCGAATTTTGGCGCTAAAATCGTAGGTTGCCAGAAAGCAACCTAGAGGATTACACGATTTTGCTGTTCATGAAAAATAAGTTGATGTGTAGTTTTTATACCTGATTTATCATCTTTCTGTTCAACACTCCATAGGTTATAGATTATAGGTTGTTTCTTGTAGATTTTAGTTTGTTGGTTATAGATTTTAGGACGATTATCTGTTGTGGAACACTGAGAAAACTTAATCTAAATTGATATTTTATGAACAATTTAATTGAATAATGGCGACCACTTCTCCATTACAGAAATCAGGATAAGCTCTCTTAAGTAGTGACAAATATAGTGGCAGAATTAAGAGCTCACTAAAGTACTGATAGATTTAAGAGCTCACTGAAGTAGTGGCAGATTTAAGAGCTCACTAAAGTAGTGGCAGATTTAAGAGCTCACTTAAGTAGCGGCAGATTTTAGCGCTCACTAAAGTCGTGCCAGATTTAAGAGCTCTCATAATTAGTGGCAGATTTAAAAGCTCACTAAAGTCGTGGCAGAATTAAGAGCTCACTGAAGTAGTGACAGATTTAAGAGCTCACTAAAGCATTGACAGATTTAAGAGCTCACTAAAGCATTGATAGATTTAAGAGCTCACTAAAGTTGTGGCAGATTTAAGAGCTCACTAAAGTTGTGGCAGATTTAAGAGCTCTCTTAAGTAGTGGCAGATTTAAGAGCTCTCTTAAGTAATGGCAGATTTAAGAGCTCACTAAAGTAGTGGCAGATCTAAAAGCTCACTAAATTCGTGCCAGATTTAAGAGCTCCCTTAAGTAGTGGCAAATTTAAAAGCTCACTAAAATAGTGGAAGATTCAAGAGCTCACTAAAGTAGAGGCAGATTTAAGCAAAGGAATGATTACTGAACCGAATAGAGAAATGGAATTCAGACAGAAAAAACGAACAAGACAAAGGAACCACCCGATAAAGAAAGGAAGGAAGGAAGGAAGTCAAGGAATTGAAGAAATTCCTTCAGAATGGCTTTCCTGGTTGTATAGCCTCCTCCTCCTCCTCCACCACCTCCTCCCTCTGGAAACTAAAGTTCAGAGAGCTTTTTATAGTTAACAATCTCGAGGTGGGGTTTCTCTCTCTCTCTCTCTCTCTCTCTCTCTCTTCTATCTCTCTCCTCTCTGGCTGTGTTGCGGCTTAGACGAGCTTCTCTTTTATTTTATTTTTTATTATGGAGTTTTCTTTGATTTACTGCGACGAGACTCTGTGGTATGTTGGCAATTGAGTGTTTGCTTTTATTTGTATATATATATATATATATATATATATATATATATATATATATATATTATATATATAATAATTATATATATACGCAGAAAGAGAGAGAGAGAGAGAGAGAGAGACAGAGACAGAGACAGAGACAGAGACAGAGAGAGAGAGAGAGAGAGGGAGAGTAGGAGCTAGACCCCACTTTGTTAGTAGTTAGTTGATATTTCGACCTATAATAATCTAAACCTGTACCTGTATTCTATACAGAATTCATTTCGTTACATAAATATTCTGTATTTATTATTTCATTAACTTGGGTGGGTACCTACCTATAGGTTCTAATGCCCCTGTGGGGGTGGGGGGGGGGGTGCCAGGTTAGGTGGTATTGCAGTTGATAACTCGCTTGTTGTAAATGATATTCGTTAATAAAAATTACCATTATTGCCACATTTGCATTTTATTTTAGAATTTGTCCTTTAGAGCTTTCTAATTTAGCTGATTTATTTTGTGAATTTCACTTAATCTATCCTGAAGGACTTTCTAATTTAACTCAACTTATTAACAATTCCTTTGAAGAGAATCATTTGTTCGATCATGCATATTATTAGGACTGTCTGCATCATTATTATTATTAAAAAATCATTCATACCATTTATGATCATCACTCAATCTTAATTAGTGTCACAAATCAGACTCATTACCTTCTTCATCCTGGTCAGCAACCACCATCTCTCATATGAGGGATCCTTCACCCCCATTGTTGCTTCCAGTACTTTTATCACTGTCATGACCACTAATCATCACAATTTGAAGATCCCCTTGACTGAATCTCTGCTTTGAAGTCCTGTCTGAAGTCCCGTTTTCTTCTTCTTCCTTGCAGGTGATGTAACAAGGATCCGGGACAATGGAAGGAGCATCGCGGGGCCTTGTGGGCGTGGAAACCCTCGCCCTGGCGGTCATACTGACACTGTGCTGCTTTTGCTGTTGCTTATCTACCGTCCAAGCAAGCGAGTGAGTTCTCTGTCGGGTCATCCAAGGTCATGACCTAAGGTCTTCCCCAAGGGCATCTTAGGTCATGACTTAAAGCCTTCCCAGATGGCATCATAGGTCATGACTTAAAGCCTTCCCTAAGATTATCTTAGGTCATGACTTAAAACCTTCCCCAAGGGCATGTTAGGTCATAACCTAAGGTCTTCCCCAAGGGCATCTTAGGTCATGACTTAAAGCCTTTCCAGATGGCATCATAGGTCATGACTTAAAGCCTTCCCTAAGAGCAACATAGGTCATGACTTAAAACCTTCCCCAAGGGCATGTTAGGTCATGACCTAAGGTCTTCCCCAAGGGCATCTTAGGTCATGACTTAAAGCCTTCCCCGATGGCATCATAGGTCATGACTTAAAGCCTTCCCCAAGGGCATGTTAGGTCATGACCTAAGGTCTTCCCCCAGGGGCATCTTAAGTCATGACCTAAGGTCTTCACCCTCCAGTGCTACCAGATCCCAGGTCCTGTCATCCATTCCCGGATTTCCGTACCTGATTTCTGTGACAGACTACTGTCCCAGACCCCTGGCATTGTCCTGTACCAAATTCCTGATGCAGATTCCTGACCCAGATTCCTGTCAAAATTCCTGTCCCAGATTCCTGGCATAGATTCCTCTCCCATGGCCATGTCCCATACACCTGTCCCATAGTCCTGTCAGAAATTCCGTTTACTTTCTAATCAGAATATTCTCTCTCTCTCTCTCTCCCTCTCTGCACGTTTCAAGCTCGCTAGGCCCAGTACTCAGTAACGCTAATAATTCTCTCTCTCTCTCTCTATTCGGTTGGAGCTCGCTAGGCCTAGTGCTTAGTAACGCTAATAATTCTCTCTCTCTCTCTCTCTCTCTCTCTGCTTGTTTGAAGCTCACTAGGCCTAGTGATCAGTAACGCTAATAATTCTCTCTCTCTCTCTCTGTTTGCTCGTTTGAAGCTCGCTAGGCCTAGTGATCAGTAACGCTGATAATTCTCTCTCTCTCTCTCTCTCTCTCTCTCTCTCTCTCTCTCAATGCTCTGCTCGTGAAGCTCGTCTAGAACTAGGTGAAAATCAGTAACGTAAGTTCTCGCTAGGCCTAGTGATCAGTAACGCTAATAATCTCTCTCTCTCTCTCTCTCTCTCTCTCTCTCTGCTCGTTTGAAGCTCGCTAAGCCTAGTGATCAGTAACGCTAACAATTCTCTCTTACTCTGCTTGTTTGAAGCTCGCTAGGCCTAGTAATCAGTAATAGTAATAATTCTCTCTCTCTCTCTCTCTCTCTCTCTCTCTCTCTCTCTCTCTCTCTCTGTGCTCGTTTGGAGCTCGCTAGGCCTGGTATTCAGTAACCCTAATAATCTCTCTCTCTCTCTCTCTCTCTCTCTCTCTCTGCTCCTTTGAAGCTCGCTAGGCCTAGTACTCAGTAACCTAATAATTCTCTCTCTCTCTCTCTCTTTGCTCTTTTGAAGCTCGCTAGGCCTAGTACTCAGTAACCTAATAATCTCTCTCTCTCTCTCTCTCTCTCTCTCTCTCTCTTTGCTCTTTTGAAGCTCGCTAGGCCTAGTACTCAGTAACCTAATAATTCTCTCTCTCTCTCTCTCTCTCTCTCTCTCTCTCTCTCTCTCTCTCTCTGCTCCTTTGAAGCTCGCTAGGCCTAGTACTCAGTAACCTAATAATTCTCTCTCTCTCTCTCTCTTTGCTCTTTTGAAGCTCGCTAGGCCTAGTACTCAGTAACGCTAATACTTTCTCTCTCTCTCTCTCTTTCTCTCTCTCTCTGCTCGGTTGAAGCTCGCTAGGCCTAATGTTCAGTAACGCTAATAATTCTCTCTCTCTCTCTCTCTCTCTCTCGATCGCGTCATTTACATGGCGGGCGTAATTGCTCCGACCACGAACCGTCTCGTCTTCATTGGCACTCGTCTTTAAGGTGACCTTGTGACGCCAGACGGTTCGAATTTCGGTTTTAGTTGTCCGCTGCAGGAACTTTGAAGAAAGCAACGGCTTCGAGTGGCCTTCATTGAAGGAGATAATCGAGTGTTGTCAAGTGTCTTATTCGCGGGAGAGAGGAGCGATTAAGAGGGCTTGGAGAGGCGGTGTTTGTTTTGGTTTTCGTCGGGGATGTTTGTGTGTGTGTGTGTGTGTGTGTGTGTGGTTAAGAGCCGTTCTAGAGGTAATGAGTCTCGCTTACTGCAGGACGATTGATTATTATTATCGATTGGATGTCTAATATGCTTTTAATTACTGAGTTACCGAAGGAGGGAAAGAATCTATGAAAGATTTATGACATAAGAGACAACAAAAACTTAAACGGACGCTAACACAAAAAGAGCCGTTTCAGAGGCATATCCCCCCCCCCCCCCCCCCCCCCCCCCCCCCCCCCCCCCCCCCCCCCCCCCCCCCCCCCCCCCCCCCCCCCCCCGCTACTACTACTCTCACTACTCTGCTACTACTATAGTAGATTCACATCAACCGTGCATTGGGATGTCTAGGTCAGTCAGTCCCTTACGACGCTCCTGATTGGCTGTAGATAAGCCAATCGCAGGGCTGGAAACTCTCCTCAGTCCCTCTCGAGAGTTCACATAGGCAGGATGTATGTTAAACCTCTCCTGGGGGATACTTTTGAAAAACGTATCCCTTGCGATTTAGAAACGAAAGTCGGCGAAAGTTGCATCTAGTGTCCGTCTGAAGCCTAACCCCAATGGACACAAAATAGATGAAAAATTATATAAAGTCACAAAAAACTAATTTTTTTAGTTACTTTTTGTGTGAAAAACCTGAAACCCGATTAGTAATAAGAATAAACCGGTATTTTGCCCGTTTTATAAATCGTAACAGTAGGCCACGCCTATACACCTTAAGTGACTTTCTAAGTATTTAAAATGCATAAGACGCCTAGTGTGGACCTCTGCAGTCCAAACCAAGCGACCGAAACTGAGAGATCATTTTGCAAAGCCGTCGACATAAACAAACAGAAAAACAATGAAAATCAAACAAGAACGCCCTAATCAAATTTAAGTCAACATTCCCAGAGCGGAGGTAGAGAAGTTCCTGAGAGAGAGAGAGAGAGAGAAAGAGAGAGAGAGAGAGAGACAGAGAGAGAGAGAGAGAGAGGCTTAGTTATCACCAATGTCCACAAACACAGAACCTCGCGCTGTGCAAATATTAGGAGCTATGAATTTTGAGACGGATGTGAATCTGGGGTTTTTCTCTCTTTTTCGATTCGGATGTTTTTTTAGCCGCTTTTTTTTTGTAGCGGCAAGTATATACTATATATATATATACGACCCCTAGAAAACCCTCTGGTGTTGATGTTTTTTTCTTTTTTCAATGGCTTTTCCAGAGTTTTGTGGAATGTTGACATTTGATTTGGGAGAAGCGACAAAAAGTGAATATTTAAGTACTCTCTCACTCTCTCTCTCCACGCTGTTTCCGCGGCCATATCTCTCTCTCACCACATTCTTTCAGCGCCATAAGTGGGTTTACGGCGCTGTTGCCAGCCTTGCGGCACTTTAACCTTGACTTACAGTGCTTATGGCATTGTATCCCGGACTTACGGCATTGTATCCTGGACTTATGGCGCTGTAACCCGGATTTAAAGCGCTGTAACCCAGATTTACAACACTTGCGGTGCTCTAACCCGGATTTACAACACTTGCGGTGCTGTAACCTGGATGTACAGCACTTAGAGTGCTGTAACCCGGATTTACAATACTTGCGGTGCTGTAACCCGAATTTACAGCACTTAGAGTGCTGTAACCCAGATTTACAGCGCTTACGGTGCTGTAACCCAGATTTACAGCGCTTACGGTGCTGCAACCCAGATTTATAGTGCTTACAGCGCTGTAACCCGGATTTACAGTGCTTATGGTGCTGTAACCCAGATTTATAGTTCTTACAGCGCTGTAACCCGGATTGACAGTGCTTACGGCTTTGTAACCCAGATTTACAGCACTTACAGTGCTGTAACCCAGATTTATAGTGCTTATAGCGCTTTAACCTAGACTTACAGTACTTACGGTACTGTAACATAGCTGTAAATGCTATTGATTCCCATCATAACTATGATGATTCATGTTAAGGCGGTTTTCGGCTTACAGAGCTGTAAGTCTGAAATCCCCGCCGTAACCTGGGGAATGCCTGTAATCAATTTTTTTTTATATCTCAGTTTTGTAATTGATTTTATGTGATAAGCAATTCGTTTTTTATTATTTTATAGTTGATTTTATATGATTAATTATTTTAATTTTTTTTATCAAACTTTTCTCTATCAGTCTCTTAATAATTAAATTAACCATTTTCATCATTTCATATCTTGCAAAGACAAACTAGTTATCAATAAATATCAATATTTACAAAATATTTCAAGGCCTGATTTTTATTTTAAAAAAATCACTAAAAATATTGTTTATCGTCGCTTTCCCAAGTTGAAAAATTTATCAGCCATAAATTTTCAAGATCAAATCATAAATTTATCAAAAAATTGATTGATTTTGGTTCATTTTCACTGATTTTATCTGTGTGTATTTATTCATATTTTCATGCTCTTTATTTCTTCATTCATTTGCTTTATTTAAAAGAGGAAAACCTTCCGTGTATGTATTTATTTATTTCTGTTCATTTATTTATTCAATAAAACAATTCCAACTTCACGAGATTTCATTCATATTTCTCAAATATCCATTTTTTTAAAGATTAATTCTTATTCATTTACTTTATTCATCCTATCCGTTCGCCGACTAATTTCTAAATCATTCTTCAGTTCCCTCATTCATCTATATTTATCCTCGATCTCTCACCCATTTAAAAAAACAATCTAAAACAAAATAAATAAATAAAACGTTTCCCAACTCGCGGGGAAAAAAAAAAAAATAAAAAAAAAAAAATGGCGTCTTCTACTCGCCTATACATATATAATATATATATATATATATATATATATATATATATATATATATATATATATATATCCTTCGGCAGATCTCTAAAGGAATCCTTTCTCCTTCTCTCCCTCACTCGGCAGGTACTTCATGGAGTCCTCGGACAAGGAGATCCTGGACTTCCTCCTGCACAAGAGCAGATACGACCGCAGGATTCGGCCTCCCGTGGAAGGTAAGTTAAGGTTAAGGACTTAAGGTTAGAGTTAGGGTTCAGTTTGACAGTTTTCGAGATGGATTATTAGTATTATTATTGAAGAAATTCAATATTCTGTAAATGTAGATATATATTAGGAATATATGTATATATATTTCACTCGCAATTGCCCCTTGCTTTTGTCCTTTCTTCCATTTTCGACAGTAGGCCCCCTGAAGGTGAACGTCAGCGTTCTTTTGTTGAGTCTCTCCTCCCCCGACGAGTCCAGTCTGGTGAGTAGAAAACGGGAACCGTAGACGCCCGTTTTGAAATAACGTCTTTTATTGAGTATAATAGAAAAAAAAAAAAAAAAAAAAAAAAAAAAAAAAAAAAAAAAAAAAACACTTTATTTTGAGTCTTTTAATATCTCTCGTCGTTCCCATTCCCGTCACGCGTCGCTGGAATCGGCAGAAATACGAGGTGGAGTTGTTGTTACACCAACACTGGATCGACCCGAGGTTGAAGCATGACGACGCGGGAAGACATCCGTACCTCAGCGGGATCCACCACATAGTGAGTATAGCCCCGGGAGCTGTCGCTTGGAAACGAGGTGGGAAAATGTGGTGGATGTGCATTGTAATCTTGCTTAGAAATTGAGTTATAATGATGATATATATACTTTTTCTTTTATTATCATTTATTAAGCGTATATGCTACTTTGGATGAGGCGTTACATGCAGTTATTAGGTGCTGGTTGAAAGGTGGTAATAGTGACAGGTTCCAACATCGTCCATCGATGCAGTATGATGAAAAATGCATTGTAATTTTGCCTACAAACTAAATTATAATGAAGATATATATATATATATATATATATATATATATATATATATATATATATATATACCTTAATAACAGTATTATACTTTGACTATGAACTGCTTCGGATGAGATGTTATAATACTATTTAGTGATATTAATTCCAACATCGGTCTAGCGTTTTAGCGAGCATGGCAACTTCGCCTTTGCCCTTAAATTTGCACAAGAGAAGAAACTCCATTAAAAATTTAGAAAAAGGAGAGAGATCCTATCTAAATATCGCCTCTTAAAGGACAGGAACATCATTAATTCTGTGGTTCCCCGCGCAGCCAAGTCTTTAACGTCCCGAAATGACTGGAATTATGCAAACGCTGCCACTGGGTCCATTGTTTCAATGGCGTGCGCCGAGCGTCTTATTGTCTGAATGGCTCCGTCGAGGTTTAACAGTTAATATTCAGGCTCCTAACTGCTAAGATCCCAAAGCCTATTTGCTCCTCAGAAGGAGATTCCTTGGGAAGGAGATTTGGCCTCCCCTGGGGAGTCCTTCAATTAGCAACGGCCGAAGCGAATCCCGTTGACTTTACGTATTCATTTAACAGGTGTTCAGTCGAGGTCTGCTTCTCTCTCTCTCTCTCTCTCTCTCTCTCTCTTCTCTCTCTCTCTCTCTCGGTGAGAAACTGTGGGATCGATCCCCTGGGGAGAGAGGTCCCAAGCCCCTGAGATGGAAAGAGAAGTATAGAGTAGGGAAGTAGGCCTAGTGTTGCCAGTCGAAACTAGTGCTGTCGTTCGGCGGCGTTCGCGCGTATCTATTTATTGTTTTTCTTCTTCTTTTTCCAGAACGAGATGTGGCTGCCTGACACCTACTTCATCATGCACGGGGAGTTTAAGACAGATCTCTCCAAAGACGACATCGCCTTAAAAATTTACAGTGACGGGAAGGTCTCTTATACGATAAGGTAACTATTTCCGTTGGTTTCTGTTGCTACCTTTTTTGGGGGGTGGGTGGTCATGTATTGGTGTCTTAGAAGTACAACCTTTTTTTAAAGCTTTTATTGTGGTGTATTTTTTTTTCTCCTTTTTTTGTGAGTTGGTCCCTTTTTTAGACTTTTCTTTTTTTTTTTCTTTTTGTATGAGTTCATGTGCATATTACTAATAGCCATTTTTCGTGAGTTGATGTGTATATTACAATATAATTATTGTCATATACTTTTTTTTTAATTTTTTTTTATTAGTCTAGTGTGGGTTTATGTGCACATACGTGTCCTGTACGGGACAGCCTTTCACCTTCTTCCAATTTTTGTGTTGCAGGAGGTACCTGGTCCTGTCTTGCGAAGGAAATTTGAACAAATTCCCTTTCGACGACCCCTTCTGTACATTTTCCATGGAGAGCAGTAAGTATTACTCCACCTAGTACGAGAGAGAGAGAGAGAGAGAGAGAGAGAGAGAGATTTGAACTAGTCTCAGTAACGTAAACTGATCTATTTATTATATCAAAATCACCTCTGGAGAAAGTAGATGGCTGAGGTGCTATTGAACTCGTAACCATATAGGCCTATGGCAAAACAGTTGATGAACAGATTGACAAAAATGACATTTAATAAATTAATTATATGAAAAAGAAGTATGTATATATGTTACAGTAAGATTATAATCCAGGAATTTCACGAAATCCCCAGGGAATTTGTGAAAGTGACCAATTCGTTTAGGTAGTACATTTGATCCCAGAGGGACTAGTAATCAACAGGTCAAAACGGTGATTCATCTACGTTGCTTCGCCGTGTTGAGTACTAGTCCCTTGGGTGGGGTGGGGGGAGACGTCTAATGAATTTAGGGCTATATGCCCCCCAACCCCACCTTAGGGGCTACTACTAAACACTGAAACATTGTAAATGAGTCACTGTTTCAACCTGGTTAGTACTAGGGGCCTACCCCTCAGGGTTCAAGTGTCTCTAAGTGAATTGGTCGTTTCACATGTGGGATTTCATGAAAGCCCTTGATTTCGCAATGTTAAATGTAACGTATATATGTATTTTTTTATTATTATTCTATTTTACGTCTGTTAATCATACGTCTGTCCGTCTTTTCCCACCAGTATCGTACGAAAGGCACGAGCTGACCTACGCCTGGCTCAACAACACTGCGTCGGGCAACGGCACCTCCCTGGCCAAGTCGTCCAACTTGCGAGCACTCAACGCCTACATGATAATGAACCGAACGGTCTTCCTGCAGGAGACCTTCTTCTGGAGAGGTAAGGAAGTTCCCCTGGCGACGAAGAAGGGCTGGAGGTGGGGCGGGGAGGGTGTGGAGGGCTGGGGGGACTATATGAAGGCACTACTACTAGTACTAATCTTTCGCTCCCTGTACAGTGGTGCTCAAATCTCATGCGACATGATTCTTTTTGTATCGTCCAGATTCTCAGACAACGTGATGTTGCCAAGTAGTGTTATACTTTTTTTTCTAATGTCATACATGTCGAAAAGTTTTGGTGTAATTCACAGCTAGCCCTATTTCCCTTAGGTTATATATGATCCCTTTTATGCATTGGTATAATTCGTAATCAGTGTGATTTGAACTGATTTTCTTTTTTTACGCTGCTAAGTTCAAAATGCGGTGTGATAAGGTTAGCTGTGCCATCAATGAAAGCACACTTTACATGCTCCTCGGACATGGGGCACATAACTACGTCTGCTGCATTGACAGTAGACCTAATAAGCTCAACAGTCATAACAACATATTCAACGTAGGAATATGAACTAAAATAAGTTTTCTTTGAATGTTGAAGCTTTCGCCTGTGTTTAAGCTGCCTGTATGTTGCAAAATGTTTTATAGGCCTAAAAAAAATAATCAAGCCTTCTGAGATATAATCTGTTATTAATGAATTTATTTGTAGAGATTATCTGTTTTTTGACGAATACAACGGGAATATGAATTACAACCAATTTTCTTTGAATGTTGAAGTTTTAGGCTGCGTTTACGCTGCCTATATGTTGCGAAATGAATTATAGGCCTAAAAGAATAATCTAAGCCTAATGAGATTTAATGTTACTAATGTTTTTATTTGTAGAGATTACCTGTTCTTTGAGGAATATAAGATGATGATTTTGATTATATGGAGAAGATGACTATTAATCGAAATATCATAAGTATTAATATCAAGGCGTATGGAACACTTGTTTTTCAACTGGTTTAAAATATTATTTTCTTAAAAGTCCTTCTCCTCGCTTTTGGTGTATAATTTATCCTTTCATAAGGTAACTTGAAGAACAAGAATGTGTAGATAACCTCATTTGCTTTTTTGGCCAGAAATTTTTATAGAGAGATGTGACTGTTAATTGTCAAGTAAAGAAATCTAAACCTAGGCCTAAGAATAATATCTTGGCTTTGACAAAAGAATAATTGCATGGGCGAATATTTACTTGTATGCCATTATTTTTTAAATATTTAAGAATTATAGCAATTAATTATGTATGAAAATCCAAATATTCCTGTAACACATATAAAATAAGTGTTTTCAAGATAATTTCATTGTCGCTACTCAGTGTAGACCTACTTATGTTACACCGGGTGGTGGTTGTTGCACCGACACAAATGATACGTCACACACGCTCCGCTCACACCGTCACACGTTGATATCGGTGGCGCATTCTACTTTTGTATATACATATTTACATATTTTTCAGCATTGAGATGTAAAAGCAATCTAATAGGACTATTTTAAATTTTATGTTAGCTTTGGAAGCATTATGAATGTTATGAAAATTTGTTTTTCGTCTTTTTTTTATTTAACATTTCAACTGATGCTTGCTGACGACTTCATTTTGGTCAAATGCTCCAGTGGTGTGTGAACGAAAGTTTTGAAAATGTTTCTAAGAGCTTTTTTCTGAAATTTGCTACACGTGACATTTTCTTACAGTTTGACATATATGACAGATTTCACTCTTGTGGAAACATATTATGTCCATATTATATGCAATAATCGCGTTTCCGCATTGAAATAAAAGATAAATATGGAGCTTGCTATTGTTGCCAGTTAGTGAATTTTGAACGAAATCTTATGGAATCATGTTGCATGAGATTTGAGCATCACTGTCATATAGCAAATATATATATTGAAGACCTATTTCTCTTTTGAAGGATTAACCGCATTGATTTACTTTCATGGCTGGCTATAATATATATATATATATATATATATATATATATATATATATATATATATATATAGAGCTTTGGTGTGCGAGTATTAACCGGATTGATTTGGTCGACTGGCTGTGTAAATGTTTTTATTTTTACTTTTTTCATTGCCAGTGTCTTCATCCTCAGCTTTCATATATATATTTTTTTTAATAGAAAAGAACCAGATTTATCTCAAAAGCTAATCATTAGTCCTTAGCTTTTTGTGACCGTCTGCAGTGATTAACAAAAAACCAAAAGGTTGCCTTTCTTTTTTTCTTTTTTTTCAGCGTCGAAAGGTGTTTCTTGGTCTGAACTTAAAGTTTAGAAGTATAGTTCGATCATACTATCAGTCAGTTTCCCCCCACCCACCTCCCACTGGGAGTGCTTAGATGAAGGCTCTCTATTGCAGTAGGTATGGGAAATTGGGGATGCATGAAATCCACAAGGAACTTGTGAAAAGCGCAACTCGCTTAGGAACCGTGATCCCCGAGGGTCGTACTATACACGGCGGAAACAGTAAATTATTTTTTTCGAGTGTTTCGTACTAGCCCAGCCCCTCAGGGATCAAATGCACTTAGGGACATTTGACCCCCAGGGGCTAGTACTAAACACGGCGAAATACATTTGACCCCCAGGGGATAGTACTAATTACGGCAAAATGTGTAGGTGAATCACTGTTTGTCGTGTTTAGTAAGCCCCTGGGGATTAAATGCACTTAAGGACATTAGACTCCGCAGGATTAGTACTATACACGGCAAAATACATTTGACCACCCGGCCCCCCATCCCCCAAGGGGCTAGTACTACACACACTCTCGGTCAGAAACGAGTAATCTGAAATGGTTAGAAGCTGCGTCGATGCGACCATCTTGGAAGCCGCTTAGACGGTTAGATGAAAATCTGATTCATTTTGTATTAGGTTGTCGTCCAGTTAATAGACTGACTCTCTTACCGCGCAGTTTTATGTTTTGGGGAAAAGGTTAACGAAATCAATATAGTAAACTAATTGATCGACTGTTTGCCGTGTAGTACCTATAGCTTCAAGTTTTAAAATATGAAGGACTGACTGAATCGTGCTTTGAGGTTAATTGAACATTTCTGTTGTGTATTTTTTCACGACAGTGGACTGACTGAATCGTTCTTTTAGGTTAATAGGTGTTTTTTTTATTTTTCTTTTTAATGAAGGACTGACTGAATCATGCTTTTAGGTTAACAGGATTATTAATTTTTGTATTTTTCGCCCCGATATATGAAGGTCAACTGAGTCATGCTTTTAGGTTAATGAATTATTTCGTTATGTATTTTTCGCGACGATGAAGGACTGACTGAATCGTGCTTTTAGATTAATAGTTTTCTGCAGTAGAAATTTGTTGATTTTATATTTTGTTTCAGTTTTTATAAGTTATTATAAAATCGATTTAGGAACTCTATGTCATTTGATGATGTCAAATATAGCCATTTCAGTCTATAGCCTATACTAATATATATATATATATATATATATATATATATATATATATATATATATATATTATATATCTTATAAATATATATATGCACACTTACTTCGCCTTAGTGGTTTGTGATTTAGATGCTGTTGGTCATTAAGATGGACTTTGTGGCGCATTTGCTAACAAAAATAAGCTAAAAATGAGCTCTGCCAAAAAAAAGTGACAAATTTTAAGCATATTTGTCATTAACTCGCATGTTTGAACTTCTTGCAATATCAATGCTCTAATCTGCGGTGTTGAGCAGGCCTAGGCTGAAGGATTTGTTCTTGATGAAACTTGCGTTATAAGTGAAACTAGGTGAAGTTAAAGAAGCTTGACAGGTTAATAAGAGCACAGGAAAGTGAACTGAGAGAAAGCGATTGTCCCTTTGGGCTTAAAAAAAAGGTACGGTACCTAAACCATTTTATTTTGATACCATCTGCGGTGCGCGCCGTTCGGAGGACGCGTAGTACCGGTCTCAGAGATAATACAACATTGTCCAAAATTATTATACGTTTTCTTTGAAATACTTCGGACTTTTTATGACTATTAACTTTTGGATAGCCTATGTTGCTCCTGCGAAGGAGACCTACTTAGAAACTCGTTCGAAAACAGCCATTCCTTTATTAATTCATTTTCTGTTTCTTCTGTTTCGTGTTATTTGCATTTTTGGTGTTCCTTTTGGTGCGACTAATTCGAGAAACACCACCAGACCACAAACTTTTTTTTTTTTCTTTTTTTTCTTTTATATAGTCCCATCAACCAAAACAAGTTTCCACTTTGGGACGCTGTTTTAAACAATTAAGAAACATCAAAGACAGTTTTTACATATTTTTTTATTTCATATTTTCGATGCTTTGAAGTTTGTCTGGTTTTCTTTAAATACTTCTGTATACTGAGGTCATCTAAGCACTCAGAGCTGGGACAAAATTCGCTTCGTATAGATTCCTTATGTTTTACTGTTTTTAGGATAAAGTTTTATTATTATATATTATTATTATTATTATTATTATTATTATTATTATTATTATTATTATTATTATTATTATTATTATTATTATTTATTTTATTGATTATTACTTTTGACATTGATTTTATAAAACAACAGTTCTCACTTTAGGCAAAATCCCTTCTTGTAATTCTTTTTGGGAATATATCAGTTGTTTTTTTTTGTAGACCAAGTGCGTCTACGTACATACCTAGGCATGCATGTATGTGTGTATGTATGTACTGAATAATATGACTATTTTTTTTCATTTTGTTGCAATGTCTAGTTTGTGCACCGTAGGTTATCCCTACACACTGTCTGTACGTAATAGTGTATTTCAAGTAGATGTCAGCCATCATAGGCCTAGTGTATTCATTCTCAAACCAGTAAAGTATTTGAGTATACCTCTATATTTGTAGGTCAATAAGCCACTCTAGAAGAAAAAAAAAAGTATATAAATTTATGTATACTGCATGTTTTCATTCTGTTGCCTAAGCTGTGTCTGTTTTCTTTGCCCATAGACGAGATAAATAGAAAGAGTTTTTAAAAAATTAAAAAGAGTATTGTTTCTTGCACGCTTTGATGTGTTATATACAATACGACAGATTACAAACACTTCCTAAAATCTATATGATCTGTTTTGTCTTTTTTTTTCAAGTTGTTTTCAGAGAGTTCCATAACTTCATTACA